>NC_140169.1:47388239-47710739 GCF_963971535.1 Notolepis coatsorum | reverse complement strand
GTACAATTTAGGTACAATTTACAGTAAGGTGTACGAGTTGTAGTGCAATCCTTCATCAATAAATATAAAGTGTGGGGAGTGGGTGCTACAGTGTGTTTGTTTAAAGTGGGTGTGTGCTATAAAGTGTGTGGAGTGGGTGCTACAGTGTGTTTGTTTAAAGTGAGTGTGTGCGTGTGGATGTGTGTGCTATGTGCGTTTGGTGGTTGTTGTTGTGTAGTGTTCATTGTTCGTTTAGCAGCCTGATGGCCTGGGGATAGAAGCTTCTTCTGAGTCTTTCTGTGCTCGCCTTGAGACTCCGGTATCGCTTGCCTGACCGCAGCAGTTCAAAGAGGCAGTTGTTCGGGTGACTGGAGTCTTTAATGATTCTCTTAGCCTTGCCCTTGCAACGCTTGTTGTAAATGTTCTGGAGGGTGGGGAGCCCCCCTCCAATTGTGCGTTCGGCTGAACGTGTCACTCTTTGTAGTCTGCTTCGGTCTTGTGCAGTGCTATTCCCAAACCAGGAGGTGATGTTGCCGGTCAAGATGCTCTCTATTGTACATGAGTAGAAGTTCTTAAGGATCTTCTGACTGACTTGGAACTTCCTTAGACGCCTGAGGAAGTAGAGGCGTTGTCGTGCCTTCTTCACAACACTGTCAATGTGTGTGGTCCATGTCAAGTCCTCGGATATGTAGGCTCCGAGGTACTTAAAGCTGTTGACTCTCTCAACCGGTGCCCCGTCGATGCTGAGGGGGCTGTAGTCCTTGACCCCCGACCTCCTGAAGTCCACAATCATCTCCTTTGTTTTGCTGACGTTCAGGGAGAGGCTGTTTTCCTGGCACCATCCCGCCAGGACCTTGACCTCTTCCAGGTAGGCCCTCTCGTCGTTGGCAGAGATCAGGCCCACCACCACTGTGTCGTCAGCAAATTTGATGATTGTATTGCTACTCCGCTGAGCCACACAGTCGTGTGTGTACAGGGAGTAGAGGATGGGACTCAGAACACAGCCCTGGGGGGCCCCTATGTTGAGGGTGATGGATGAGGAGGTGCAGTTGCCTGCTCTCACCACCTGGGGTCTGCCAGTCAGGAAGTCCAAGACCCACTGGCATAGGTCATAGTTCAAGCCCAGGTCCCTGAGCTTGGCTATGAGTATGGAGGGGACTATGGTATTGAATGCCGAGCTGTAGTTGATGAATAGCATTCTCACATAGTTCCCCTGCCTCTTGTCCAGGTGTGATGCTGCTGTATGCAGCACATGGGCTATGGCGTCCTCCGTGGACCTGTTGGGGCGGTATGCAAATTGCAGGGGGTCCATGTTGATGGGGAGGGAGGAGCAGATGTAGCCCTTTACTAGCTTCTCAAAGCACTTCATGGCTATGGAGGTGAGAGCTACAGGGCGGTAGTCGTTGAGGCAAGCAGGCTTGGATTTTTTGGACTTGACATCTTGACATCAACGTTAATTGACTTTCGCTCTACTGTATCTCTCCCGAGTCCCTCACTACCTGGCTCATTGCCTGGCTGTTATTCTGCATCTGAGTGCCGTCTGCCATTCCATTCGCCGCCTCCGCTGTCAATCAGTTGTATCGCCTGGTCCCGCCTCCACCAATCACAAGCGGCAGCACGGCTCCATTGTGTGTTTGTGATCCGCCGGCCCGTGAGAGAGAGAGTCAGATAGTTCTCCAACTCTGTGGCAGACAGTGAAATCCTGGTTGTTCCCCACCCATCTAGGTTATCTAACTATCGCGCCGCGCCGCCGCCACAACTAGAAACAATCGCCTGGCAAAAAAAAAAATAATAATAATAATAATATATATATATTTTTTTTTATATAATTTTTTTTTTTATCTGTGCAGGCCAGGCCACCGGGAAAGCTCCCGGTGCTCCCGATGGCCAGTCCGGGCCTGCACCCAGGAAGTCAGGCCATTCAGGCGGAGCGGCCTGTAACAGCATGCGGAGGACCCTCCACCAGCGCCAGAGTACAGGACGTCCAGTGGTAGGCTGGTGAGAGCGCCACAAAGACTGAACTTATAGAGCCAGTGGTAGCTGGTGAGAGCGCCACAAAGACTGAACTTATAGAGCCAGTGGTAGCTGGTGAGAGCGCCACAAAGACTGAACTTATAGAGCCAGTGGTAGCTGGTGAGAGCGCCACAAAGACTGAACTTATAGAGCCAGTGGTAGCTGGTGAGAGCGCCACAAAGACTGAACTTATAGAGCCAGTGGTAGCTGGTGAGAGCGCCACAAAGACTGAACTTATAGAGCCAGTGGTAGCTGGTGAGAGCGCCACAAAGACTGAACTTATAGAGCCAGTGGTAGGCTGGTGAGAGCGCAACAAAGACTGAACTTATAGAGCCAGTGGTAGCTGGTGAGAGCGCCACAAAGACTGGACTTATAGAGCCAGTGGTAGGCTGGTGAGAGCGCCACAAAGACTGAACTTATAGAGCCAGTGGTAGCTAGTGAGAGCGCCACAAAGACTGGACTTATAGAGCCAGTGGTAGCTGGCGAGAGCGCCACAAAGACTGAACTTATAGAGCCAGTGGTAGCCGGTGAGAGCGCCACAAAGACTGGACTTATAGAGCCAGTGGTAGCTGGTGAGAGCGCCACAAAGACTGAACTTATAGAGCCAGTGGTAGCTGGTGAGAGTGCCACAAAGACTGAACTTATAGAGCCAGTGGTAGCTGGTGAGAGCACCACAAAGACTGGACTTATAGAGCCAGTGGTAGCTGGTGAGAGCACCACAAAGACTGGACTTATAGAGCCAGTGGTAGCTGGTGAGAGCGCCACAAAGACTGAACTTATAGAGCCAGTGGTAGCTGGTGAGAGCGCCACAAAGACTGAACTTATAGAGCCAGTGGTAGCTGGTGAGAGCGCCACAAAGACTGGACTTATAGAGCCAGTGGTAGATGGTGAGAGCGCCACAAAGACTGAACTTATAGAGCCAGTGGTAGCTGGTGAGAGTGCCACAAAGACTGGACTTATAGAGCCAGTGGTAGGCTGCTGAGAGCGCCACAAAGACTGAACTTATAGAGCCAGTGGTAGCTGGTGAGAGCACCACAAAGACTGAACTTATAGAGCCAGTGGTAGCTGGTGAGAGCGCCACAAAGCCTGAACTTATAGAGCCAGTGGTAGCTGGTGAGAGCACCACAAAGACTGAACATATAGAGCCAGTGGTAACTGGTGAGAGCGCCACAAAGACTGAACTTATAGAGCCAGTGGTAGGCTGGTGAGAGCGCCACACAGACTGAACTTATAGAGCCAGTGGTAGGCTGGTGAGAGCGCCACAAAGACTGAACTTATAGAGCAGAGTGTTCTTTTTTTTCATCCATGGTGGTTAGACTGGTTAATGGGTATGGTAAAAAAAAATTAAATAAGGAAAAATGCACAGAAAAGATGATTAGGGTTTTAAATAAGGACGTTTATGGGGTTTCTTGAAATGATAATCATTTGCACTAAGGAATGTTGTAAGTGTTATAAAAAAATAAAAATAAAAATAAAGGAGATGTTACAAGGGAATGGGGAATGTTAAATAAACCCCCCCACAGTGGTGTGTGCAGTTGGTACGTCCCAGCAGGGACCAGGATGTAAGCTATGATGCCCATGTTATTGGTTTTTCAATACAGACGCACAGTTGACACACGCTCTAGTCTCCTGGCTTGTTATTTCACACAAACAGGTTTCACCAAGTCATGGAGCCCCACAGCAGAGCGCTGGGAGAAACAGGCAGCATGGCAATCAGCCCCCACAGCTGGGAATCACCCACACCAGGAACTGATCAGGCCTCGTCACAGCTGGTGAATCACCCACACCAGGAACTGATCAGGCCTGGTCACAGCTGGTGAATCACCCACACCAGGAACTGATCAGGCCTGGTCACAGCTGGTGAATCACCCACACCAGGAACTGATCAGGCCTGGTCACAGTTGGTGAATCACCCACACCAGGAACTGATCAGGCCTGGTCACAGCTGGTGAATCACCCACACCAGGAACTGATCAGGCCTCGTCACAGCTGGTGAATCACCCACACCAGGAACTGATCAGGCCTCCTCACAGCTGGTGAATCACCCACACCAGGAACTGATCAGGCCTCGTCATAGCTGGTGAATCACCCACACCAGGAACGGATCAGGCCTCGTCACAGCTGGTGAATCACCCACACCAGGAACTGATCAGGCCTCCTCACAGCTGGTGAATCACCCACACCAAGAACTGATCAGGCCTCGTCACAGCTGGTGAATCACCCACACCAGGAACTGATCAGGCTGTTTACAGCTGGTGAAACACCCACACCAGGAACTGATCAGGCCTGGTTACAGCTGGTGAATCACCCACACCAGGAACTGATCAGGCCTGGTTACAGCTGGTGAATCACCCACACCAGGAACTGATCAGGCCTCGTCACAGCTGGTGAATCACCCACACCAGGAACTGATCAGGCCTGGTTACAGCTGGTGAATTACCCACACCAGGAACTGATCAGGCCTCGTCACAGCTGGTGAATCACCCACACCAGGAACTGATCAGGCCTGGTTACAGCTGGTGAATTACCCACACCAGGAACTGATCAGGCCTGCTCACAGCTGGTGAATCACCCACACCAGGAACTGATCAGGCCTCGTCACAGCTGGTGAATCACCCACACCAGGAACTGATCAGGCCTGGTTACAGCTGGTGAATCACCCACACCAGGAACTGATCAGGCCTGGTCACAGCTGGTGAATCACCCACACCAGGAACTGATCAGGTCTGACTCAGCTCAACCGAGAGCTCACACATAATGTCCTTTTGCCCTAGAGACGGAGAAGACTGACGGCTGCCCACAGCGTGATGACCGCTGGGACACCGCGCCTGGACCGACTGCCCCCCCCCCCCCCACTTCCCCTCACGGAATACCTTGGGGTTCACCACGGGCCAGGCAACCCCCTCTAACACTCTTATCTCCCTATGGACAATAAACATGGTGTTTGACCCATAAATACAGTGTTGTGTTGCCCCAAACAGTGTTTCCCCAACGCCACACTGATGGAGAATGTGGGCAACACGGAGTACAGTTTTCAAGTTTCTTTAATAGTTGTCATACAGAAGTACAGAATACTTTTATACAAAATGCTTCTTACTGTTACGCTCCAGAGACTGTGCTAGACAAGATAAGTATGAAATAAAATAGTATAGCATGTAAAATAGAAGTAAAAATAGAGGTCACAGTGTTCAGTATAGAGATATGTACAATGTTCAATGCAGAATAGAAGTAACTGAGTTACCATACAATATACAATATACTATGCAATGTACTAATATACAATACTATATAGTGCAAAGCAGAAATGGGATGAGGTACAATTTAGGTACAATTTACAGTAAGGTGTACGAGTTGTAGTGCAAATCCTTTACCAATAAATATAAAGTGTGTTTAGGTGATCTAAAGTGTGGAGAGTGGGTGCTGCAGTGTGTTGTTTGTTTAAAGTGAGTGTGTGCGTGTGGGTGTGTGTGCTGTGTGCATTTGATGGTTGTTGCATAGTGTTTATTGTTTGTTGAGCAGCCTGATGGCCTGGGGATAGAAGCTTCTTCTGAGTCTTTCTGTGCTCGCCTTAAGACTCCGGTATCGCTTGCCTGACCGCAGCAGTTCAAAGAGGCAGTTGTTCGGGTGGCTGGAGTCCTTGATGATTCTCTTAGCCTTACCCCTGCACCGCTTGTTGTAAATGTTCTGGAGGGTGGTAAGCCCCCCTCCAATTGTGCGTTCGGCTGAACGTGTCACTCTTTGTAGTCTGCTACGGTCTTGTGCAGTGCTATTCCCAAACCAGGAGGTGATGTTGCCAGTCAGGATGCTCTCTATTGTACATGAGTAGAAGTTCTTAAGGATCTTCTGACTGACTTGGAACTTCCTTAGGCGCCTGAGGAAGTAGAGGCGTTGTCGTGCCTTCTTCACAACACTGTCAATGTGTGTGGTCCATGTCAAGTCCTCGGATATGTGGGCTCCGAGCTACTTGAAACTGTTCACTCTCTCAACCGGTGCCCCGTCGATGCTGAGGGGGCTGTAGTCCTTGACCCCCGACCTCCTGAAGTCCACAATCATCTCTTTTGTTTTGCTGACGTTCAGGGAGAGGCAGTTCTCCTGACACCACTGTGACAGATTCTCTACCTCTTCCAGGTAGGCCCTCTCGTCGTTGGCAGAGATCAGGCCCACCACTACTGTGTCATCAGCCAATTTGATGATTGTGTTGTTGTTCCGCTGTGCCAGGCAGTCATGTGTGTACAGGGAGTAGAGGAGGGGGCTCAGAACTTGTAATGGGCCTGGTCTACAAGATACACTACATGACTAAGGTACCCATGTACATGTCAAAATACTTCCCAAAGGTCAGTGAATACGACTACCACAACACCAGAGGGAGCTCCACAAATCATGTTAAACCCAGATTCGGCTCAAACAAGGGACTAAACACGTTTCGCAATTATGCCACATCAATGTGGAACACCCTACCCACAGCCGTAAAATAATGTGAATCACTACCCACTTTCAAAACCACTCTCAAAGAGCACCTACGGGAGACTGCAATTCGAAACTGGCCCCTGTAAATGTCATAACCCAACCCAATAATACACGAGATCCTCTTCTTGGGACCAAGTAAGGTTTCATCGATAATCCAATGTACAGTTACACCCCCACCACCCCAACCACCTCCAATGTACAGTCCCCCCCCCACCTACCCAGCCCCCCCCCCCACCTCTTCCAATGTAGTTTCTTCATCAAATGTATATACTCTCTTTTCTTTTTTTTACTCTTTTTGTATCACAAACAGTACTGTATTTGTAAATCTGGTATGTCATACTGTTACGGACGGTGTCCTTATGTATGTATATAGAGGGAGTAATGTATGTTATCTGTTGTATATATAGGCATGTTTTGTTTGTTGTTGTCTTGTCTCCCTCTTGTGTCTACATATCCCACTCTCAGGTGTCTCCCAGTCCCAGTTGCAGCAGCAGCTGGTCAATCAGCAACTCACCCCAGTGCAGCGGCAGGTGAAACTGATTCTGCAATCAACATCCACTCTCCCTTCATATACCCTTTTTGTTTGGCTCCCTGGTTCGTTTGGTCTGTGTGTGGTGGTAACTATACTTGGTCTGTGTGTGGTGGTAACTATACTTGGTCTGTGTGTGGTGGTAATTATACTTGGTCTGTGTCTGTGTGGGAGCTCATTTTGGTATGTCTTCAGAAGGCTCTGGCACTTTGTGCTGTCAGTTAGTTTAGGTCTTTAGTATAGTTTTGTGCTGTTTGTGTTCTGTAGAGCTGTGGCCTGTTTGGCATTAGTTTAGTATTTGTACATTTCTGTTTTGTTTAACGTGTGTATTTATTCCTCGTCACCCAGCCTATGGTGATTGCTTTGCTTTGTATTAATATATTGTTTCGCACACAGGGACATTGAGGGCAGGAAGATACCCTGGGTCTACATTTTGCATCACGTAGGTGACCTACTGTTAAAGACACCACCTTTAGAGTGAGCACCACCACCTGTACTTTGGGGCGTCCGCGCCTGTAAAGGGGGGGGGGGCTTTTGTTTCTTTTTGATATTTGATTTGGTGCTCACTGGTAGGTCCTCCGTGCTCTCTGTGTTGCTGATCTTGACTTTTGTGAAATAAATATTATTATTTTGCAAATAGTTTCTTGTGTTTTGTGTCACTGCACCCTCACCTACCCTGTCTGTGGCCTTGTGTTGCGTCTCCCCACAGGGGTACGTAACACATACATGTATAGATGTAGCAGTACTGTCTATCTGTATGTCATGTAGGATGTTATGATGAATTGAAAATGGGGGACCCTGATGTAAACAAGACTAAAGTCTTTCTCTGGTCTGCATCCCCTTAACAATTGTGTGTATTGAGCCGTACTGTATTGTACCCATTCTGCAATCTGTTAATAAAGTTTTCAATCAATCAAGCAACACAACACACACTGGGTTTATGGGTCAAACATCATGTTTATTGTCCATAGGGAGAGAGAAGAGTCATATTTCATACCCGTTTTATGACAGAAATAGGCAACAATAAAGGAACAAAAAAAATAATAGATATCCAACACTGAAGCCAGAGCAGAGACTCTGCAGTTACCACAGCTTACCACTAGAGGGTAGTAAGTAGCATATGGCCAAATAACATGGAGAGTAATATTTCACACCCATTCTTTTATAATATAATAATAATAATAATAATAATAATAATAATAATAATAATAATAATAATAATAATAATAATAATAATAATAATAATAATAATAATAATAATAATAATAATAATAATAATAATGATAATTGTTGTGAAGGATCAGATTAAACCGAATATATATATTTATTTATGGATATATATTTAATAGTATTTGTATATCGTTTGATATCCCCTGTATATTCCTTGTACAATATGCACTGAATATCCCTTTAGTCTACTAAACAGCCCATAATAGTTTCATTCTACCATTGGACGAGAACCTGGCGCCAGCAGCCATACCCCTAGGTTCAAGTTCAATCGTGCCGACCAACATGTCGTGGCAAGCCCGGTTCCGCGTAGGAATACGTCTGGCGAAATACAAATGGTACTATTTGTTCACAGTGCATATATATATGGCGCAAGTAAAGTAGAACTTTCTTTTTAGTCCATTAGTTCTTTACCCTCCAACCTAGTAACAGACGCGAAGCCTCACCCACGACGCACGTGTGGTGCAGTAAGGCCTACTTGGCCTCAGAATAGGCATTGAGATATCGTGTGGATTAATAGTTGAATTGTCATAGTTTGGCACTATACCGTCGAGTGGGACGTATTTCTATTAAGCTAATAATAGTCTATTATGTATGGTGCATCGTGCGGTTAGAGTTATAAAGTGAGCAGCACCCCCATCGTTCCTGACGTTATCTGGAGTCTTAACCAGGCTGGGCAGACCACTTGTGGTGCTTGCATCCGAGGAGCTCCGGGCCAGGACGAGTGGACCTGTACATTGGATTACTTTACCCGGACGACGGCGAGCCTTCCACGGCTTGGATTATCTACATGCTTTGGGTGCTTTGATTATTCCATGGATAACGGCCAACACTGCTGAGTGTTGGAACTACCCCCCGGAGAGGAGTCCAGGTGAGACGGCGCTCTACACCAGTGAGGTCGCCTCACGTCTCTCCGTTGTGGACCGGCAGCTACCGTCCACCAGAGGGTCCAGCTGTATTCATCTGCGGACCGAGGTTCTGTGGGCATCGTGTTCAGGACTCTGAATTCTCCCAAGAAATCGTCGGCCAGATGGGATACCGCCAGCGGCTCTTCTAACCCCCCCTCCTACTGTCTTACAACCAGCGGGACCCCCCCCCCCCCCCCTTAGTGTATCCAGCTATAATCATTTAAGTACCATCGCTATAGTTCCCTAAAGAACCGGGTTGTATACTTACTCCCTGCGTAACCAGAGATTGGACATTCAATGTTGATTTACCTACGAATACTCATTTGCCATACAAGTGCATTTCAAATCATAAATGTCATCAAGTGAACGTTGTATATACCCTTTGCTATATAAAATATTCGATTTGTACATTTGTGTGGACTTCGTTTCATCAGGTGGGAAAGTGTTCATCATATCTATATCATGTACTGGATGGCCAGAAGTTAAAGTACAAGAGGTAGTGGTTTAATAATACCATACTTATCAATACAGTCAGGGAATTGTACCCCTCAGTTACAATTGGTCCTTCGAGCCGGATGGTAACTAGTGTAATATTAATATAGTGTTATTAATATTAAAATGGCCTATGATGAACACTCCACGAAACGGTCCTCCTAACGTAGAACGCCCGCAGCGCAGACGACAGCCACCTCAGTACTTAGAGGATTACGCTGTCAGTCAACTACCTAGCCTTCGACAAACGGTAAACGCGGTAAAAGTAGAAAGTAAAATTATGTCTGACCTTAACGACCAGGTTTCCCCGACCACAGAGGCCCTAGTAGGTTCTAATGTAACTGACCAAGCTCACGGTGGGGACCAGGAGGGAGCTGACATGCCTTTACCCCCCGCCAATACCGAAGAAGTAGTCGCCGACCAGCCCCGGGAGGAAGACAACCCTACAGAGAGAGAACTCTGCACGGAAGAAGAGGAGGAGAGCGCCGAGGAAATAGAGCTCCAGGACTCCCCAACGAGTACACCCAGGAGCGGCTCACCCAGGAGCGGCTCACCTCCACAACCGCCTTCCCCCAGCGAAGCGGAGAGGATGCTACAACAGGCGTTCCTCGTCAGCCTGACAGCCTCTACCGAACGCGATCGACTTCAGGGTGAACGCGATCGACTTCAGGGCGAACGCGATCGACGCCAAGCACAGCAACGGAGCGAAGAAGAGCGCATACGCCTGGAGATGAGACGCCTTCAGACGGAAGAGAATATGGCAAGAGACCGGGCCGACGCCCAACGCGCCGCTGCCGGTGCCCAAAGAGAAGCAGATCTCACCAAGCGCGAAGTCGAGCGCGACAAGTTACAAGCGCAGCTAATGGAGCAGCTGATCCTCAAGGCAACACCCTCTCCCTCCGCCAGGGGTTCAAGGAACTCGTCGAGACAACAGTCAAGGGCAGCGTCTCCTAACCGAGCAAGCGACCCTGAACTTGACCAACAGACCAAGCCTATACCCCCCGCAGACCCCCTTCCCAGACCGGTCCAAGCGAGACCCAGCTACAAGGAAGGAGCGGCATACACTAAGGAGAAGCTAAATAAACGACTACAGGATCTGGAAGACCTGATAGAGGAAGAAGAGGGAGAGGAGGAGAACCAAGCCCGACGACAGCACAGTACTCCACCGGACCAGGAGGTCCAGTACAGCCCAGGCTATACCCCCGCGGCGCTGCGCTACAGACCCCCGACTCTATTCACGGGTGAGCATGACGCACGACCAGCCCCGAGGAATAGCACCTGGACCAGCGGGCCATGGTACCCTGTCGGTACCAGCCCACAGAGAGGCGCAAGAGGACCCTCGCCTAGGAGGTCTCTCCCCCAACGCTCGCCGATGTATCAGCCATCCACGGCGTCATACATTGCCACGCCGTCGTTTCCAGACTTCACCTATGAGAATCGAGCACAGTACACGGAGCTCCGGATGTGCTTAGAGACAATGATGGTGGATGTCGCTGATGAACGCCACAAGTATGCAATATTACTGAAGCACCTGAAAGTACCGCGAGCGCACAATATAGCGCTAGCCTATGCCACCTCTACGACCCCATACACCGCGGCCCTAGCAGCGCTGGACCAGAGATATGGACGTATATGGGATTACGTAATCCAAGAGATAAGGCATATTAATCGCCTACCCCCAGCAACAGACAATCGCTCATTAGACGACCTGTCAATCAAAGTGCAGTCCCTGGTAGGGATGCTGGGAGCGCAACGGGAAAAGGGCATGCATGAGCTATACGCCAACTCTAACGTCGAGAGGATTTTGGAGAAGCTGCCACCCGCAAGACAAGAGCGTTTTAGGCGGCAGAGGGACTACCGGGATCCTAACGGCCCCGAACCATCCCTCCTTGATCTAGCCGACTTCCTGGCGAGAGAAGTCAGCAGCTTACGACTGGATACGTTCGGGCGGAGCACGCCAAGCTCCAGAGAGGGACCCAGGAGAATAAATGATGGAAGAAGATCGGTGACTGTCATGCACCAATCAGAGTCAGTACCGAGCAGTAAGAGCCACAGTACCCCCTCGAGAAAAGAGAAGTGGAAGATGGTGTGCCCCTACTGTGAGAAAGAACACTGGCTGTCACAATGTGACCTGTTCACAAAGATGAATGCAGAAGAAGTGAGTCAATGGATAAAGTCCAACAGGCGCTGTTACCGATGTGCACGCACATGGCAGCCGAATGCCGCCTAAAGAAAAGGTGCAGTCGGTGCGACGGAGCCCATCTAGATATACTACACGACAGTAACAGAAGACGGCCTTCACCTGCACCATCGAGCGGCACCAAGGCAAGTGTCATGTACATCGACCCCGCCAGCAGCAGCGGGCTCTTAAAGGTAGTCCGTGTGACATTGAGCTACCAAGATAAAGTCATGGACACTTACGCCGTCCTTGATGACGGGTCAGAGAAGACCCTTCTGCTCGCGTCCGCTGCGGCCCAGCTGGGACTGCGGGGGAGCGAGAACCAAATGACGATTCGGACAATAAGAAGAGATCTAAAGACGATAAAGGGCGAGAATGTCTCCTTCACTATTGCAGCAAACGGGCAGCCAGAGCGACGGTATAGGATTACAAATGCTTTCACCAGCCAAGAAATAGGACTATCGCAGTACACCTACCCTATCGCCAAGTTGATGGATAAATATGTGCACCTGCGTCAACTACCTATCCCGCTCATAGACGGCGCTACCCCGACCCTGCTGATAGGCTCCGACCATGCAGAACTCATAGTCCCGATTGACCGGGTCCATACAGGACCCCGAGGCTGTCCTGCAGCAGTCGAGACCCGCCTAGGGTGGACACTACAAGGCCCCCTCGCTAAATCTCTCAACCGAACAGCAGCCACTAGCTGCCTCCACTCCAGAACGACAGAAGAAGACACCACTCTCCTGCAGCATGTCGAGAGGCTATGGACACTAGAGACAATGCCCTTTAAGAACGAAAAGAAAGATATTCGTTCTAAAGAAGACATTTACGCCATCAACCTACTCGAGCAAGGGACAAAGGGACAAAGGGAGTGATGAGATACGCAACTCCACTCCTGAGGCGAGAGGGAATGCCCACCTTTCACGCAAAGAAAGACGCCACGGAGCGCTATCTATTGAACACGGAGCGGCGCCTAGCAAAAGACCCCGCTCAAGAGGGTGTGTACCGCGCTGAGATTGAGAAGCTAATCACAGCGGGACACGTGACAAAGATTGACATTAAAGAGGCCGATCAGACGACCGAATCATGGTACGTGCCGCATCACAAGGTCCACCACAACGGCAAGGATCGCATTGTGTTTAACTGCAGCTACCAGATCGGATCCCAAAATCTGAATAAAGAGCTCTTGCCCGGCCCCACACTCGGCCCCTCCCTACTAGGCGTGCTACTGCGCTTCCGCCAGGACAAGGTGGCTATCAGCGGGGATATCAAAGGGATGTTCCTGCAGGTGAGACTAGTGGAGGAGGACAAGCCCCTGCTGCGGTTCCTATGGAGAGAGAGGATCGGCGATGAGAACCCAGCCATCTACCAGTGGGAAGTACTCCCCTTCGGAACCACATGCAGCCCGTGCTGTGCTACATTTGCACTACAGAAACACGTCGCAGAGGACCCAGCAGCAGATGAAGAGGTCCGACACAGTGTGAAGAACAGTTTCTACGTGGACAACTGTTTACAAAGCGTTTCGACTCAAGAAGAAGCCGAGGCTCTCCTAATCAAGCTACGCGCCTCCCTGATCAAAGGCGGCTTTGATCTCAGGCAGTGGGCCAGCAGTGACCCGCACGTATTGCGCAGCCTCTCCCCTGCGGACAAGGCTGCCAGCAGCGAGACCTGGATGGCGACCATCCCAGGAGAAGCCCAATAAATGACACTAGGACTAGTCTGGCGCTTCAAAACAGACTCGCTCCACTATAGACACAAACCCCTGACTCCAGAGCAGGGAAGGTCGACGGCGACACCGACCACCAGACGGAGTGTGTACAGAACACTCGCCAGACAATATGACCCGTTGGGATGTATTCTACCTTACACCACCAGGGCAAAGATGATTGTACGAGCACTATGGGACAAGGACCAGGGCTGGGACGACCCCATACCCGCACACCTTGCCTCAACATGGAGAGAGTGGGAGACGGAACTCAGCTCACTCCCAGGCGTCAATATACGCCGCAGCTACTTCCCATCCACAGTGAGGCCAGAGACATGCAAGATTGATCTACACGTCTTCAGCGACGCCTCCGAAGTAGCCTATGGATCGGTGGCCTACTTGAGTGCCCAAGAGAAGGGAGGAAAGATACACACTGCTTTCATCCTGGCTCGCTCAAGAATAGCCCCACGAAAGCAACAATCTATCCCGCGTCTAGAGCTCTGCGCAGCCCTAGCAGGAGCGCATCTAGCCACGTAAATCCAACGTGAACTCACCATTCCGGTGCACAGAACAATCTTGTGGTCAGATTCCACGACAGTACTCACATGGATCAAGTCTGATTCATGCAGATACAAAGTCTTCGTGGGAGTCAGAGTCACCGAGATTCAAGAGTTAACAGAAGCAGCGAGCTGGCGGTATGTGGACACCAAACACAACCCAGCTGACGTCATCACCCGGGGAATGTCTCTGGATGACCTCACCCGTCGCAACATCTACAGTGACGGACCAGAATTCCTCAAGCTCCCGGAAGAAGAGTGGCCTACGCCCACCCCACGGGAAGCAAGTAACGAGGAGGCTGAGAACAAGAAACCTATGTTCTGTGGACTGAGCACAGTCGCCTCCACAGACCCCAACATAGATGACTGCATTACCCTAGAGAGTGCGCAGCAAAAGACATTCCTGTGGCACCACCCAGAGATTCAGTCCACCACTGACATTTCAGCAGCTGACTACGAAGAAGCAGAACTTCTTCTACTACAACGAGCCCAGAGAGACTCGTTCCCCGATGAGCTAGACTGTCTACAGGGAGGAAAGCCCGTCCCATCAGACAGCAGACTGCTCCACCTGGCACCCGAGAGTGACGCCCATAATCTCATCAGAGTGGGTGGTCGCCTGCGGAGAGCCCCCGATCTACCGGATGACATTAAGTACCCGATAGTCTTGAACAGCCGACACAAGGTCACAGAGCTGATCATAAAGAAATACGATGAGGATGTACACCACGCAGGAGCAGAGAGAGTCTTCGCGGAGATCAGACGTCGCTATTGGATACTTCAAGGAAGAGGAACCGAGAAGCGGTGGGGTATTGTATTCAAATGCATGACCACCAGAGCGATACATATCGAGCTCCTTCCGACCATGAGCACAGACTCATTCCTTATGGCCTTCCGAAGATTCACATCACGGAAAGGAAAACCGTCTACATTGTTGTCTGATCACGGGACAAACTTCAAAGGCGGAGAAAGAGAGCTGAGAGAGAGCTTCCAAGCTATGGGCCCAGAACTTAAGACCCACCTAGCTCCATCCCAGATTGACTTCCAGTTTAATCCCCCGAACGCACCCCACTTCGGTGGAACCTGGGAACGAGAAGTACGTTCTATAAAGACAGCCCTGTACGCCGTGCTTGGGGCCCAGACTGTGGCGGAGGAAGTCCTAATGACAGTCCTCACGGAGATCGAGGGAGTATTGAACTCAAAACCCCTCGGTTACGTCTCCAGTGATGTAGCAGATGTCGACCCAGTCACCCCCAACACACTCTTAATGGTGCGGCTGGACCCCGCGCTACCCCAGACAATGTACAGGCCTGAAGAAGCGAACGGCCGAAGAATGTGGAGGTACAGTCAAGTACTAGCTGACAAGTTTTGGAGCAGCTTCCTACTCCACTACCTACCGTCTCTACAGACCCGCCAGAAGTGGGTAAAAGAGAGAGACAATTTGACAGAAGGAACAGTCGTCATGATTATCGACCAGTCACTACCCAGAGCTATGTGGCCGGCTGGCCGCGTAAGCAAAGTGATCACCGGTGCCGATGGCAAGGTCCGAGCAGCTGAAGTACTCGTCCAAGGGCGAACTTACACACGACCCGTGGCGAGGCTAATAGAACTGCCCCGACTCCCAGATACTATCGATGATGACCATGACCCCATGACTTTGTGAGTTGACTGACCCTTACAGCGGACCTTGAGTGGTAGACAGTGCGGTTAATCTGTCTCTGCTTAGCTAATTAGGTGGGACTAATTAGGGGGCGGCTGTTGTGAAGGATCAGATTAAACCGAATATATATATTTATTTATGGATATATATTTAATAGTATTTGTATATCGTTTGATATCCCCTGTATATTCCTTGTACAATATGCACTGAATATCCCTTTAGTCCACTAAACAGCCCATAATAGTTTCATTCTACCATTGGACGAGAACCTGGCGCCAGCAGCCATACCCCTAGGTTCAAGTTCAATCGTGCCGACCAACATGTCGTGGCAAGCCCGGTTCCGCGTAGGAATACGTCTGGCGAAATACAAATGGTACTATTTGTTCACAGTGCATATATATATGGCGCAAGTAAAGTAGAACTTTCTTTTTAGTCCATTAGTTCTTTACCCTCCAACCTAGTAACAGACGCGAAGCCTCACCCACGACGCACGTGTGGTGCAGTAAGGCCTACTTGGCCTCAGAATAGGCATTGAGATATCGTGTGGATTAATAGTTGAATTGTCATAGTTTGGCACTATACCGTCGAGTGGGACGTATTTCTATTAAGCTAATAATAGTCTATTATGTATGGTGCATCGTGCGGTTAGAGTTATAAAGTGAGCAGCACCCCCATCGTTCCTGACGTTATCTGGAGTCTTAACCAGGCTGGGCAGACCACTTGTGGTGCTTGCATCCGAGGAGCTCCGGGCCAGGACGAGTGGACCTGTACATTGGATTACTTTACCCGGACGACGGCGAGCCTTCCACGGCTTGGATTATCTACATGCTTTGGGTGCTTTGATTATTCCATGGATAACGGCCAACACTGCTGAGTGTTGGAACTACCCCCCGGAGAGGAGTCCAGGTGAGACGGCGCTCTACACCAGTGAGGTCGCCTCACGTCTCTCCGTTGTGGACCGGCAGCTACCGTCCACCAGAGGGTCCAGCTGTATTCATCTGCGGACCGAGGTTCTGTGGGCATCGTGTTCAGGACTCTGAATTCTCCCAAGAAATCGTCGGCCAGATGGGATACCGCCAGCGGCTCTTCTAACCCCCCCTCCTACTGTCTTACAACCAGCGGGACCCCCCCCCCCCCCCCTTAGTGTATCCAGCTATAATCATTTAAGTACCATCGCTATAGTTCCCTAAAGAACCGGGTTGTATACTTACTCCCTGCGTAACCAGAGATTGGACATTCAATGTTGATTTACCTACGAATACTCATTTGCCATACAAGTGCATTTCAAATCATAAATGTCATCAAGTGAACGTTGTATATACCCTTTGCTATATAAAATATTCGATTTGTACATTTGTGTGGACTTCGTTTCATCAGGTGGGAAAGTGTTCATCATATCTATATCATGTACTGGATGGCCAGAAGTTAAAGTACAAGAGGTAGTGGTTTAATAATACCATACTTATCAATACAGTCAGGGAATTGTACCCCTCAGTTACAATAATGATGATGATAATGATAATAATGAGAGAGAAGAGTGTTAGAGGGGGTTGCCTGGCCCGATACCGATATCAACCGAAACTATATATGCAGGGTCCCCCCCCCCCCATTTTGACGTGTTCATTTCACTGGATGCATCAACAAGGCATTCTAAATGTAAACATTATCTGTGCTTCTCCCCTTTTCTTTTCTCTCTCCCTCTGGTTCTCACTCTCACCCTCTCTCTCTTTCCTTCTCTCTCCCTTATTTATTGTAATTTTCCGGGGCGGTCAGGTGGCGTAGCGGAGATTGTGCTCGTTAGGGGGAGGGGAGCCGTGGGTGGGTCCTGGGCGTTGTGGACAGCGACCCCTACAGTTCGGTCGGGGCACCTGCACAGCAAGGGTAGGATCTGGAGAGAGGTAGTGCGGCCTCCCACACGTTACTCTCCCAGTGAGAGTCTGCGCTGCCAGCGATCGCAGCACGGAGGGTCGTGGACCGGCAACGTAGCCACGAAGCCGGCGATGCGATTTTTTATTGGTTTGTCATGACATAATCCAACATATGTGTAAAGGCACAACATATTCCAGTTAACGGTATATATTTTTTAATGATTCGTTACGGCATAATCAATACTTCCATTTGTATAAATTGCGTTAAGGGGAGTTTAGATTAGAGGAGCTTGTCGCGGCTCATGCGCGCGCTCGGCCAATCAGAGCGCAACGCGGCAACGTGGAACTGGAGCAGCGCTGCAGAAGGCAGACACACCTCCCGGACCAACAGTAGGGGGGGGGTTGGGGGCATAACGACTAACAGTGGGATGGGAGAAAAATCGGGAAAAAAGGAGGGGGGAAAAGTTTTTATTTTATTTTATTTATTGTAATTTTCCTTGTATACTATTGCTACTGTAATTTTGTATTTTATTTACTTGTATGCATGTAGGCTACATAACCTTGTTTTTGTTGCAGCCCCCCCCTCCTTCCCTCAAAAAGCTTCTGCTCTTTGGTCAGGCTGCTTTTGTATTTAAGAATTTGTTCTTACTTGGCTACCTGGGTAAATAAATGTTACATTTAAAAAAAAGAAAGGAAAATGCCAATTGGTATGAATTATATTTAAAAATAGATACGATGGTGTCATGTTCTACCATATCTTCATCAATTCCGCTGCTGCTCCATCATCACAGTAAACCATTATCCCTGGATAGAGGGCCTGAGTGAACGTGGTTCTAACTGTATGGAGGAGGGTCACGGTGTCAGAGACACTGTAGAAGGACAGAGTACCTGCCTTGTGATCCAGGTACACTCCTATCCTGGAGGACCGAGGGCCTGAGACTTTAGTCTCAACATTATTGTGATAGAACACGTAGCCTCCCCAGCTGTAGATCAAACACCAGGACTTGTTATTGTTTCCAAACAATGCCTCAGCACCTGTTCTTTTGATGTCTTTGTAACAGACTGCTGTGTGAACCCAGGTGCCGCTCCACTCTACTTCCCAGTAACAGCGTGCAGACTGACCCTCTCTGCACAACACCTGACTATAGTTAGTGAATCTCTCAGGATGGTCAGTGTAGCCCTGGTTGTTTCCTGTACAAGTCACCTTCCTGTTCTCCACTGACAGGGACAGCCACTTGCTCACTGTGTTTGGGTCCAGTGAGAGGGGACAGGCGTCTGGGAGAAAAATACAGGACATCAAATCAGAGCAAATTAACCCTTTCACCGCAGCACTACCAAACGGTTAACCCTTTCACTGCGACAATACACAGAATGTTAACCCTTTCACTGCCACACAACAGCCGGTTAACCCTTACACTGCCACGCTACAGAAGGTTAACCCTTTACTATCACACTACCAAACGGTTAACCCTCTCACTGCGACAATACACCGAAGGTTAACCCTTTCACTGCCACACAACAGAAGATATTGTATATTTATAATTCTGTATGGGTTTGATATTGGGTATTTATATATCAATTATATCACTACTCCTACAAAAGGTGAGTAACTTCACTGGCTTTTTTTATGTGGTTATCTTTTCTTAGCACACCCATTTGTGTCAGGCTAGAACATTCTGCAGTCGTTGGATAGAACACTGCAGGCGTTGGATAGAACACTGCAGGCGTTGGATAGAACACTGCAGGCGTTGGATAGAACACTGCAGGCGTTGGATAGAACACTACAGGTGTTGGATAGAACACTGCATGCGTTGTAGGGCTGTACCGAATGCTTCGAAGCTTCGATCATAATGTTGACATTCGAATTCTAAATCAACATTCGAATTTTTTATAATTTATTTTTTTAATCTTTTTATTTTTTTGTCTATTGAATCTCTTTAAACCAATGGGCGTTTTCTTCACAGTTGCAGTTAAAGATTAGGCTACACTAATATTATAATATTATACTATAAGACGTCACCATCACTTTCATACCAACCGTGCCCTTATTGGATTATTTATGTTGACGAAACTGATGAGTTATATTCATTAAAGAAAGTTTATTTAATAAAAGAAAAAGACTCATTTAATCAGATTAATCACTTTATTCAAATTGAGGATTTAGTTATATTTTTATTTTATTATTAAGTAAATTTTTTTTATAGGCGTTCGAAGCTTCGTTCGAATACCGTAATTTTCGCACTATAAGCCGCATCTGAGTATAAGCCGCAGCAGCTAAATTGAATGATGTGTACATATATAAGCCACACTGGCCTATAAACCGCAGGTGTTTTAATGTTTAATTACCATTTGTAAGGGTTCGTGCACAGAGGGGATTGTCGGGAAAGAGATGGCTGTTTGAGGAAGCTCCCATTTGTTCAAGCTGCTGCGGTCAGGCAAACGCCTGCGAACACCAGCAACTAGGACTAGACTTCTCGTTTGTAGTCTTCCCACCAGCATTAGGACACAATACTGTCGGACAAATAACAAGAATTACTGGTAACTCATTTACAATTATTACTACTTAGTGCAGGTGTGTTGGCACTGAGAGGGGAGCCGGTAACCGTGCAGTGGAAGAGCACCATTAGTGAGGTGTGTTGGCACTGAGAGTGGAGCCTGTAACCGTGCAGTGGAAGAGCACCATTAGTGAGGTGTGTTGGCACTGAGAGTGGAGCCTGTAACCGTGCAGTGGAAGAGCACCATTAGTGAGGTGTGTTGGCACTGAGAGTGGAGCCTGTAACCGTGTAGTGGAAGAGCACCATTAGTGAGGTGTGTTGGCACTGAGAGTGGAGCCGGTAACCGTGTGTAACAAGTGCCTTGTTGCCTTGTATAGATAATTACACCCCATCACAAAATACACTTTAATACATTCCACTAATACTCCTAAACGTTTTATTTTATTGATTTGAGTTGATTTCATTCCTTTCGTTTTGTTTTATTGCACTTTTGGGAGTTAAGGCTTTTATTTTGAAATCGACACCCTTACTTTTCCGGTCCTCCGGGACACACATCCTGCCTTCTCGTGGTGAGCTAGTTCCACCCGGAGTTCCGTGGGGTGAGCACTACTCCTTATGTTCAGTGAAAGACTTCAGTCTAAAAGTTGTTAAATATTGTATGTTACATTCCTAAAACTGTGAAACAAGTTTGTAATGTAACTACTGTTGTTAATATGTACCTATGCAGTTGTTTTGTGGGAGGTTTGACTGGGTAAAATGCACTTTAATAGCATGTAGGAAGTTTGCACACACGTGCGCTGCTAACATGGAGTTAATGGAGTCACGTCTTTTCTCAACCATAGCTCGTGCTGCAGATGTCGATGTGTACCTAATGCTGCTGCATATTGTTGCCTTTGTAACCTAACAGGTATGTGTGTACAGTAGCTCCCATGTGTCCGTTTTGTATTCAATTGTGTATATTTTTCCAATGTAATTGTATATATTAAAATCTGTCATTCTTATAAGAGAGTTCCACCCGGAGTTCCGTGGGCTCGTGCTGCAGATGTCGTGTTCCTAATGCTGCTGCATATTGTTGCCTTTGTAACCTAACAGGAGGGAAATAAAGTCCGTCAACAGTCATCCATGTCTGTCGTCCTTAACACAACGCCGTCAGAGTACACCGGTCACACTTGGTGCCGTTCGACCTCGGACAACGGACAACGCTCGTCTGTCCACCGGGGACGCTGTCTGCACGCCGCTTCTTCATTCAACTGGCTGTGCTGAGTACAACGTCGAACGTTAACGTGTGCGCATAGGATAAGCGCACATGGGATATTGGTTGTTTTTGTTTGATAATAATATGCTATAGATTGTAATTGTAAATATTATTGTAATGATACAGTAATTGGAAACGACACTAGTTGTACAAGACCATTGTATTTTTTTTTCTTTTTCTTTCATCTGTTATGTATTGTGAATAGATAGCCTATGGTCTAATGTTCAAAGTTTGAGCAGTAACAAGTGTTGCTATCTAACACATGCCCACTGTAAATATAATTAGGAACTAATTTGTTTATATGGTTGGCTGGTAATGAGATATATATATATATATATATTATTTTTTTCCCCCCATCTGTTCTGGTAAATTGTGAATGGATAGCCATACAGTAGCCTACATGTATTCGTGTGTAGTCTAGTGTTTAAAGTCTGAGCAGTAACGAGCGGCCATTTAACACATTCACACATACTTTTCTTTTGTTTATAGCCCTCTAAAGCATTTTTATTTTTATTCTTGAACATGTCCGAAGCAGTAGCACCAGATCTGGAGATGGTGGGTATGATGCCTGTATATGGCAGGGGTCAGTCAGCTCTTATGTATGGGAGGGGAAGACCAGTTGGTCCTACAGAACTGGGTCAGTCAGCTCTTATGTATGGGAGGGGAAGACCAGTGGGTCCTACAGAACTAGGTCAGTCAGCTCTTATGTGTGGGAGGGGAAGACCTGTGGAACTGAGTCAGTCTACAGTTCGCCAGTCAGTGTTTGAAGCAGTGGGGCCAGTGGCCACATCTACTCCAATCACGCATGGCAATGATGCAGCCCCGCAACTCGCTAGGTCAGAGGATTTAGGCAACCTCGTCACAGACCTTGCCATACAGATAGGAGAACAAATTGCATCTACTCTGCATGCCATGCACCAGACCAGTTATCAGCCCCAGGTCCCCGTCCCTGAGCACCAGGTCCCCGCCCCTGAGCCCAAGGTCCCTGCACCCCAACCACAATGTTTTTCTGGGTGTGCAGACATGTCAAGGATGAAAGTAATAGTGCAGGCGGAGACTAAACCACCTCCGTTCTTCAGAGGTGATCGCACTGAGCCAGTCTCCATACATGAGTGGGAAGACATGATGCTAGTGTATCTGTCTAGAACGAGTTGTAAAACCGACAGAGAATTGTGTGATCTAGTGATGGGCAGGTTGACTGGTAAAGCTAGAGACATAGTGAAGGTGTCACTGCGTAGCCGGCCTGAGTTGTCTGCCAATATGACCCCAGCAGCTGTGTTTGACATTTTAAAGCGTAACTTCAGCGAGCTGACATACTCCAGTATGCCCATGGCCGACTTCTATGCCATGGTTCCCAGGCCTAGTGAGGGAGTGATGGATTACTGGGTCCGGCTGAATAAAGCAATCGATGTTGCAGATGAGTGTCTACGTCGCCGGGGTCGGTGTGTTGATGATGCAAGCGCCGAGGTCGTGATGATGTTGATCACGCACTGCCCAGATCCCAGTCTAGCTATGTCCTTCCAGCTGAAGCCTGTGGAGCAGTGGACTGCAGCTGAGGTCCAGGAGCGTCTAGATGGTTACCAGAGAGACCAAAGGAGATCCAGTTCACGGGCACAGCAGGTTAACATCTCGGCATGCAGTCAGAGCCCCATGGCTGGTGGCCCATCCCCTCCTGTCCTGTATGGTGGGGCCGAGCAGTCTTCGGTTGTTGTGCAGTCACAGCAGCCTCCCTCCTTTGGCTCTTCTCATGAACAGCTTGGTGAGCCCCACAGGGTCTTAGCCGCAGCGCAGGCCCTCAGCCCTCCTACACCCATCTTAATGACTCCTGCCCCGGCGTGTCCCCTCTCTGTAGACCCTGGCCTTCATCAGGTGGTTGACTTGTTAGACCGTGTGCTCTCACTGTGTTCGGCCTCGCTGGCCCCAGCAGTACAGGCTCAGCCTGGTCAGCCGTCTCGCTCCCACATCCAGCCAAGTAATGGGCAGACGTACCACTCACGCAACCAGGCCAGACCGAGTCAGCAGAGTTACTCGCGCAACCAGGCCAGACCGAGTCAGCAGGGTTATTCGCGCAACCAGGCCAGACCGAATCAGCAGAGTTACCCGCACAACCAGCACGACCCATGCGAAGTGTGTCAAGACAGCAGGCATAACACTTATCAACACTGTATGCTCTATCGGCTGTGCCACCGCTGTTTCCGCCCTGGTCACTATGAGGACTCATGCCCTGGCATCTCCCAGCCATCAGCTGGATCAGCATCTCCCTCCAACAAACCCGCTCAGACCCATCCTGTCAATGCTGCCCCTTTAAACTAGCCAGCCCATGCAGTGAGAGGGATAGTATGGGCAAAGTGAATGAAACCCTCGAGAGAGAACCAGACTTAGAAGCCATCTATGTAAACAGCTGCAGATTACTTCCAGAAAACGAAACAGCCATCTTTGTTGGGTCACAGAGAGTGAACGGAGCTAGTGAACTGTTTTATGCTCCAGTGTTAGTCAGTGACAAGTACACATTGAGGGGGATGTTGGATTCTGGTAGTATGTCATGCACGCTCAGTGATGAGGGTGAACAAAAGTTACAAACCGCTGGTGTTCTCCCTCGTGTCCAGCCGGCACCTGTGAATGTGGTGCTGGTTGGTTGTGGTGGCTTGACTACTCGACCAAAGTGTGTCTATGATTTGGAGATTGAAGTTTGTGGGTCAAAATTTGTGGTTCCTACGTTGGTTGTGCCAGGTCAGAGAGACAAGTTTATAATTGGCACAAATGTAATCAAGTCCGTTCTCCAAAGGCTGAAGTCGACTGAAAAGTACTGGGAGCTTGTGTCCTGCAGAAACAGAGACCCTGAGTGTGAGAAGTTCCTTGAGCTCTTAAGCTGCACCTCCCGCTGGTCGGGCCCAGACCCGCCCGGGGTGATAGGCACAGTGAAGCTATGCCAGGCGGTTACCCTCCTCCCTCAGCAGGAGTATCTAGTGTGGGGGAAGCTACCAGCCAGTGCACATGTGTCTCCTGGGAGTACAGTCATTGTGGAGCCCACCTCAGCGAGGTCGGCCCCTCGCAACATCATAGTGGGGAGAGTGGTGACTCCCATGTGGGGCGACCGCTGGGTCCCCATGAAGGTCTTGAACCCGACACAGAGCCCCATCACGCTCCGTCGTAATGCCAAACTGGCTGATGTCTCACCTTGTCTTGCTGTTGAAGATCTGTCCATCACACAGGGCCTGTGTCAGCAGCAGTCTGGTGTCTCCAGCTCCTCCGCCTCTCCTGGCTCCTCGTTAGATGCTGAGCAGATGTTGGCTGACTGTGGACTGGAGGACATGAACATCAAGTCATGTGAGGTGTCTCCTGATGGGAAGTAGAGGCTAGCTGACCTACTGGTGACGTATCAAGATGTCTTCTCCAAGGACAAGCTGGACTGTGGAGAGGTCAAAGACTTTGTGCACCGTATCCACCTCTCGGACGACCGTCCGTTCCGCCTGCCCTTTAGGCGTGTCCCCCCAGCTGACTATCACAAACTGAGAGAGGTGTTGACTGAGATGGAGGTGAAGGGGATAATCTCCAAGTCGATGAGCGAGTATGCCTCACCTCTGGTCATGGTGTGGAAGAAGAATGGAGACCTCAGGATCTGTACGGATTTCCGCTGGCTCAACGCAAAGACCGTCAAAGATGCTCATCCGTTGCCCCATCAGTCCGACTGCCTTGCTGCCCTTGGTGGGAACGCTTTCTTTAGCACCATGGATCTGACCTCAGGGTTCTACAACGTCCCTCTCCATGTGTCTGACCGGCGGTACACTGCCTTCACAACACCACTGGGCTTGTACGAGTACAACAGACTCCCGCAAGGCCTGTGCAACAGTCCGGCATCTTTCATGCGTATGATGCTCGGCATCTTTGGCGACCTCAACTACTCCAGCCTCTTGTGCTACTTGGACGACCTGCTGGTGTTTGCGCCGTCTGAGGAGGAGGCGTTGAAGCGATTGGAGGTGGTCTTCTGCAGACTCAGAGTGAACAACCTCAAGCTCTCACAGAAGAAATGTAACTTCTTACAGAGGTCGGTCAGGTTCCTGGGTCATGTGGTCGATGCCAGTGGAGTTTCTGTCGACCAAGAGAAGGTCTCCGTCATCTCTGGCTTCCAGAGAGAGGATCTGATGGAGTCGGATGGCCGCACTCCCGCTCAGAAGAGAGTGAGATCCTTCCTCGGCATGGTGTTGTATTACCAAAATTTCATACATGGCTGTTCCAGTATAGCCAAGCCCCTCTTTGCCTTGACAGCTGGCCAGAAGAGAAAAGGGAAGACCAGTGCTGGTCGTACGAGAGCCGGTACGTTCCGGAAGCTGACTCCTGAGGACTGGACTCCCGCCTGTGAGACTGCGTTTGAGGAGCTCAAGAGGGCGCTCGTCGAATGTGTAGTGCTGGCTCACCCGGACTTTGAGAGGCCGTTCATCCTCTCCACTGACGCGTCGTTGGACGGTATTGGAGCAGTGCTCTCTCAAGTCCCTGTCGGGGAGGAGAAGGCCAGACCAATCGCCTTTGCGAGCAAGTCGCTCAGCCGCAGTCAAGCGAACTATCCTGCCCACAGACTGGAGTTCCTGGCCCTCAAATGGTCAGTGTGTGACAAATTCAGTCACTGGCTCAAGGGTCACAAGTTCACTGTGTGGACTGATAATAATCCACTCACGTACATCATGACCAAGCCTAAACTTGACGCATGCGAGCAGCGCTGGGTGTCCAAGCTGGCCCCTTACTGCTTTGACATCAAGCATGTGCCTGGGAGGCTGAATACAGTGGCCGATGCGCTGAGCAGAGATCCCTTCGTGAGGCCGCTCAGCCGGCGTCTCTTGACCGAGCCTTACTCCGCTCTTCTGGAGCAGGTGTGTGATGTGGAGAACAGGGGGGTGCAGGATATCTTCCGTCTGACATGCCAGCCCCAAGCTCTAGTGACCCCTTCTGGATGTGCGGTTGCTGATGTGTCCATGTCGGCGGATGAGACCTCCACGGTGCTTTCCTCCCAGGAAGACTGGGACTCTGCGCCAAGACACAGGGCAGTATCTATGGCGGGTCACCTGTCCACTGTTGTCACTGCCGACCACGACGCAGTCTCCTCCTTGTCGTTGGCCGATCTGCAGGCCCGCCAGCGAAAAGACGCCACCGTCTCCAGAGTCATCTTTTACGTTGAAAGGGGCCGCAGACCCTCCAGACGCGAGCGCTGCTATGAAGATCAGCCCGCCTTGAGGATGCTGAAGCAGTGGGAGAGGCTCGCTATGCAGAACGGCATATTGTACAGGGTTACGAAGGACCACATGACCAGGCACAAGAGGTTCCAGTATGTTCTGCCTAAGTCCTTGAAGTCGGAGGCGCTGTCTGGAGTGCATGACTTGGCTGGTCACCAAGGTCAACCTAGAACGCTGTCTCTCGTACGTCAGCGTTTCTACTGGTATGACATGGAGAAGGATGTGCGGGGCCATGTGAGGAACTGTCCCAGATGCGTACTCAGCAAGACTCCAGAGCCGGCGGCCAGAGCCCCTCTGGAGAGCATAATAACCTCTGCACCACTGGAGCTGGTGTGCATCGACTTCTGGTCAGCTGAAGATAATAACAACAAGTCTGTGGATGTTCTGGTCATAACTGACCACTTTACAAAGCTGGCCCACGCCTTCCCCTGCAAAGACCAAACCGCAAAGAAGGTTGCTAAAAAGCTGTGGGACAACTATTTCTGTGTGTATGGCTTCCCACAGCGCCTGCATTCGGACCAAGGAGCGAACTTCCAGAGTGAGTTGATGGTGGAGCTGCTGGAGTTAGCAGGGGTCACGCAGTCCCGGACCACTCCGTATCACCCTATGGGGAATGGTGGCACTGAGAGATTCAATCGGACCCTGGGTGGAATGCTGCGCTCCCTGCCATCGGAGTCTAAGCACAGATGGCCCCAGATGGTCCAGAGCCTGACCTTCGCCTACAATTGTACACAGCATGAGACGACTGGCTTTGCCCCCTTTTACCTGATGTTCGGGAGGGTCCCGCGTCTGCCAGTTGATCTGCTGTTTAAGAATGTGCTCCAGGACGAGGTGGTCTGTGACTATGATGCCTATGTGAAGTCCCTGGCGGCCGATCTCCAGTCTGCTATGCTGTTGGCCCAGAGGCACACCTCAGTGGAACAGGGGCATCAGGCTGACCAGTACAACAAAAAGATGAAGGGATTGCCCCTCTCGGTGGGTGATCGGGTCCTGGTGGCGAACAAGGGCGCCAGAGGGAAGCGGAAGCTGGCGGACAAATGGGAGCCGGACGTCTACACCGTCATCGCTTCCAGACCACAGTGCCACATATATCGGATCAGACACCGGACTGGACGGGAGAAGACAGTCCACAGGAACCTCCTGCTTCAGGTCAACTTCCTCCCCTTGGACGGGTCATTTGATGATGAGGGTCTAGTCGCGGACAGCGACACCTGTGCGCCTGGTGAAGCCTCCCTCTCAGTCATGCCTGAAGCTAGTGCCTCAGACGCGGACAGTGTGGCGGCAGAGCCTTCCATGGGAGATGGACCTTCCATGGGAGATGGACCTGATGGGGATTGCACCGCATCATGGGTGCAAGAGGAAGCCTCCCTCTCAGTCATGTCTGAAGCTAGCGCCTCAGACGCGGACAGTGTGGCGGCAGAGCCTTCCATGGGAGATGGACCTTCCATGGGAGATGGACCTGATGGGGATCGCACCGCATCATGGGTGCAAGAGCAGTCTTCAGTGGAGAGTGAAGATGACGGGCTACGTCCGTATTCCCCCCAGGGGATGTCCCCTGCTCTGAGTGAGCTTCCAGTGGCAAGTGCCGCCAGTCCCCCACTGTTGCTTGCTCCACCGAGTTCCCCTCCTGCTGTAGTCCAGTATGAGGACAGTGTTGTGTCCACACAACCAGGGCGTACTCCTGAGCTAATGAGTGTCAGTGTGCCTGGTCAGAGCCAGGGTCCACAGACCACTGAACACTACACGTCCAGGTTCGGTAGGGTCATCAAGCCAGTCTTTCGGCTGATAGAGACAATGGTCCAACTTGAGAGTATGATGGGCTTCGAGCCACAAGCCTCTATCAAACGTGTGTGAGGTTAGCTGCAGTGTTGTGTATAGCGCTTACGGCCTGATACAGTGTCCTTTGTGGTGATAAGGAGTAACAGTTTTATTTATGTGTATGTGCCCTCGTCATGGTATGGTCAAGTGTAGCTGGATGGTGTATAAGGCACCGTCGTTATCCCTGGAGCTATGGTGGGAGTTGGCCACTCCTAGTGCCCTCCTGGCCTTTTATTAGGTGACAGGTATCGTTGGATTGTTCCGCAGTGTGTGGTTCTCATAGTGAGCTTGTGACTAGTGTGACACGAGGTAGGCACAGGTTTTTATTTCCTTCGATGTAGGTGTAATTCTGTGGGGTGAATGTAACAAGTGCCTTGTTGCCTTGTATAGATAATTACACCCCATCACAAAATACACTTTAATACATTCCACTAATACTCCTAAACGTTTTATTTTATTGATTTGAGTTGATTTCATTCTTTTCGTTTTGTTTTATTGCACTTTTGGGAGTTAAGGCTTTTATTTTGAAATCGACACCCTTACTTTTCCGGTCCTCCGGGACACACATCCTGCCTGCTTTCTCGTGGTGAGCTAGTTCCACCCGGAGTTCCGTGGGGTGAGCACTACTCCTTATGTTCAGTGAAAGACTTCGGTCTAAAAGTTGTTAAATATTGTATGTTACATTCCTAAAACTGTGAAACGAGTTTGTAATGTAACTACTGTTGTTAATATGTACCTGTGCAGTTGTTTTGTGGGAGGTTTGACTGGGTAAAATGCACTTTAATAGCATGTAGGAAGTTTGCACACACGTGCGCTGCTAACATGGAGTTAATGGAGTCACGTCTTTTCTCAACCATAGCTCGTGCTGCTGATGTCGATGTGTACCTAATGCTGCTGCATATTGTTGCCTTTGTAACCTAACAGGTATGTGTGTACAGTAGCTCCCATGTGTCCGTTTTGTATTCAATTGTGTATATTTTTCCAATGTAATTGTATATATTAAAATCTGTCATTCTTATAAGAGAGTTCCACCCGGAGTTCCGTGGGCTCGTGCTGCGGATGTCGTGTTCCTAATGCTGCTGCATATTGTTGCCTTTGTAACCTAACAGGAGGGAAATAAAGTCCGTCAACAGTCAACCATGTCTGTTGTCCTTAACACAACGCCGTCAGAGTACACCGGTCACATGTGCAGTGGAAGAGCACCATTAGTGAGGTGTGTTGGCACTGAGAGGGGAGCCGGTAACCGTGCAGTGGAAGAGCACCATTAGTGAGGTGTGTTGGCACTGAGAGTGGAGCCTGTAACCGTGCAGTGGAAGAGCACCATTAGTGAGGTGTGTTGGCACTGAGAGTGGAGCTAGTAACCGTGCCGTGGAAGAGCACCATTAGTGAGGTGTGTTGGCACTGAGAGGGGAGCCGGTAACCGTGCCGTGGAAGGGCACCATTAGTGAGGTGTGTTGGCACTGAGAGTGGAGCCGGTAACCGTGCAGTGGAAGAGCACCATTAGTGCAATACTGTCGGACAAATAACAAGAATTAACTCATTTACAAGTTGTATTAAGTTTAGCAAATAAGGGAACAGATAAATAACATTTCAATGCAGTCAAAAAAGCTATATTTCGATTTTTACATTTTCGGGTTTGGTCACGTGAGTCACATATAAGCCGCACCGTTATATAAGCCGCAGGGTCGAAAAATGGGGGGGGAAGCCGCGGCTTATAGTCCGAAAATTACGGTACTTCAATCGAAGCTTCGAATGTTAAAAAATGACATTCGGTACAGCCCTAATGCGTTGGATAGAACATTCTGCAGGCGTTGGATAGAACACTGCAGGCGTTGGATAGAACACTGCAGGCGTTGGATAGAACACTCTGCATGCGTTGGATAGAACACTCTGCAGGCGTTGGATAGAACACTGCAGGCGTTGGATAGAACACTCTGCAGGCGTTGGATAGAACACTGCAGGCATTGGATAGAACACTCTGCATGCGTTGGATAGAACACTCTGCAGGCGTTGGATAGAACACTGCAGGCATTGGATAGAACACTCTGCAGGCGTTGGATAGAACATTCTGCAGGCGTTGGATAGAACACTGCAGGCGTTGGATAGAACACTGCAGGCGTTGGATAGAACAATCTGCATGTGTTGGATAGAACACTCTGCAGGCGTTGGATAGAACACTCTGCATGCGTTGGATAGAACACTGCAGGCGTTGGATAGAACACTGCAGGCGTTGGATAGAACACTGCAGGCGTTGGATAGAACACTGCAGGCGTTGGATAGAACACTCTGCAGGCGTTGGATAGAACAACCTGCAGGCGTTTGATAGAACACTGCAGGCGTTGGATAGAACACTGCATGCGTTGGATAGAACACTCTGCAGGCGTTGGATAGAACAATCTGCAGGCGTTGGATAGAACACTGCAGGCGTTGGATAAAATATTATAGACATATATTTACCCATCAGTAGTGTGATAGTAAAGGGTTAACCTTCTGTAGTGTGGCAGTGAAAGGGTTAAACACACAACCTCTATTATGTCAGAGTCTGTCCGTCAGCCGACACACGACAACACAAGTGATGGAAAGAGGTCATGGTGGAACTCACCTTGTAGGAAGTACTCTCTCGTCCCGGACTCTGGTGGAAGTAGAACAGCCACTGGAGAAACTAGAGACACAAAATATCAGTCACAGCATATTATGAATGAATGATTTTATCTCTGTCTTCTTTTACAAAGCATATAGAACATTTAAAAAACGAAAAGTAAAAATAACCGAAAAGGTGTAGGCTGAAGGCGAGGCTTATAATTGCCTATCCCCTTTTTACATTACATTATTTACACACTGAAGAGTTTATCGCTGGGACGTCAGCCCCCCCCTGTCCACCCGGGCTGGGTGATGCCCCAGGGATTGCTCAGCAGACGGCTGATGGACCCCGCGACTCGGCTATAGACGCCTCCCCACCGGCGCCTGCTGATTAGGCGACCTCTGGCCGTGGGGCCCAGGCGGACCCCGTTCCTGCGGGTATCTCCCTGGGCGCACCGCTCCCGGTGCCGCAGTCGCTGCCCCAGCCCACTCGCCCGGGCCGCGTGAGGCCGCCGCCTACACGCTACGCCCCCGAGTCCGGCAGTTGGATACGGGACTGAGACCGTTAATCTATTCCGGTTCATAGCTTTCCAGTCTGGGGGGGATGAAGAGTTTATCGCCGGCCACTAGGGGGCAGTGTCTCATTAGTATTGCCAACCGGCTTTGTTTTGTTTTGTTGCCGACCGGCCATTTTGTTTCACTTAATGTGAGACTCTGTTTATATCACTATTGAGTGTTTATGTACATTATATAGCGATATATATATATATATATATATATATATATATATATATGCATTATGATAGTGTTGTCATGTCATGCATTTATGTTGGTACTTTGTCCGCTTATTTCGCTGTCCTTTGTTCTGTTTCAGGGTGTCGTCATCCTTGTCATTAAATACTAAAACTGACATCGAGGAGTGCATTTCTTCACACACAAAAAAATATATACAAAAAATAAACATAATTTAGTACATCATTTGCAAAAAAAAGGCTACAAAGTTTCATGTACAAAATTGAATACACAAGTTCCCCTAAAGGCCCTCCCATAGTCGAGCAGACTGTACACAGAGCAAACTCCGCAGAGGTCCGCGCGGCTCTTTGAGCTTTGATCTCAGCGGACAGCAGACCCACAGGTGCGACGCTCCTATTTTCTGACGCGCGGACATCCGCGCCGCTGACTTGGTGTCACACAAAACGCTGCTCGGCGTTTTGGTTGACATCAAACTGCATTTAATGTGACGCCGATCTGCATTTTACTCTGACCACTCGCTCCGTCTCAAGAGAGATGTTTGAATGGCTTTTCTAAATGAAGTGTGTAAAATTGCCAGTTTTATTTCGAAATATTGGAAACGGAGATAACATAGAATGTTATCTCCGTTTCCAACATTTTTAAATAAAACTGGTGCTTTTATTTCATGCAATGTGTAACTGAGGGGTACAATTCCCTGACTGTATTGATAAGTATGGTATCATTAAACCACTACCGCTTTATGTACTTTAATTACTGGCCATACAGTACACGATATATGAATATGATGAACACTTCCCACAATGAAATCGGTTCCAGTCAAAGGTATTAATCAAGTATTTAATGGAGCAAAAGGTACATAGGATACTTTACATTATTCTTTGAATGCACTTGTAAGGCAAAGGAGTATGCGTAGGCAAATCAACACTGAATGTCCATTCTCTGGTTACGCAGGAGGCAATTATACAACCTGGCTCTTAGGGAATTATATCTATGGTACACTGATGATATAGCGGGATATACTGGCAGGGTCCTCCCGGTAGTAAGCCGGCAGGGGGGGTAGGAGAGCTGTCGGTAGTAGAACGTCTGGTCAACGATATCTAGGGAGACTCTGAGTACAGAAGACAGTGCGATAGACTCTTGATCCGCAGACGAATACAGCTTGGTTCTCTTGTAGACTGTAGCTCCACAGTGAAGAAGAAAGCTAGTCGGCCTCAGGCTGTCTGAGGCGCCGACTCGACGGGTTCCTCTCGGGGTAAATCCAACACTCACATGCGTCGGCGATTATCCGCTCCATAAACCATAGGACCAAAGCAAATATATATTCCAGCCGCAAAGGGCTATGCAGTCGTCGGTTAGGTTAATCCAGTGTACATGTCCATCCGGTCCTCGCCTAGATCTCCTCGGGTGAAAGCGCCATGTGGTCGGCCCAGCCTGGATAAGAATCTAGCTAACACGAGGAAGCGTTGGAGATGCTGGTCACTTTAGAACTCTAACCGCACGATGCACCATACTCAATAGACTATTATTGACTTAATAGAAATACGTCGCACTCGACGGTACAGTGCCAAACTCTGACAATTCAGTTATTAATTCGCACGCGGTCTCAATGCTATTCTGGGGCCAAACAGGCCATACTTCACCACACGTTGTATCGTGGGTGAGGCTTCTACTTAGTGGGTAACAAACTAAGACTAACACTAACGCTAAGGCTAAGGTGCTTCTGTATCCACCTGCGCTATATTTATATGCACGGTGAACAAATAGTGCCACTCTCATTTCTGTCGCCGTATCCCTGGGCAGGGCCGGGGCAAGTACAGACATGTCTTGTCGGTCACTTTGAACTTGGCTCCGGGGGCTGGTCCCCTGGCGCCTGGTCCGTTGTCCAATAGGAGAATGAACTATTATGGGCTGGAGTAGGCTAAAGGGATATTCCGTGTATATGTACAAGGAATATACAAGGGATATCAAACGATATACAAATACTATTCAATATATATCAATAAATAAATATATATATTCGGTTTAATCTGATCCTTCGTAACAGCCGCCCCCTAATTAGTCCCACCTAATTAGCTAAGCAGAGACAGATTAACCGCACTGTCCACTACTCAATGTCTGCTGTGAGGGTCAGTCAATTCACAAAGTCATGGGGTCATGGTCGTCATCGATAGTATCGGGGAGCCTTGGCAGTTCTATTAGCCTCGCCACGGGTCGGGTGTAGGTCCGCCCTTGGACGAGCACTTCAGCTGCTCGGACCTTTCCGTCGGCACCGGTGATCACTTTACTTACGCGGCCAGCCGGCCACATAGCTCGGGGTAGTGACTGGTCGATAATCATGACGACTGTTCCTTCTGTCAAATTGTCTCTCTCTTTTACCCATTTCTGGCGGGTCTGTAGAGACGGTAGGTAGTGGAGTAGGAAGCTGTTCCAAAACTTGTCAGCCAATACTTGACTGTACCTCCACATTCTTCGGCCGTTCGCTTCTTCAGGCCTGTACATTGTCTGGGGTAGCGCGGGGTCCAGCCGCCCCATCAAGAGTGTGTTGGGGGTGACTGGGTTGACATCTGCTACATCACTTGAGACATAACCGATGGGCTTTGAGTTCAATACTCCCTCGATCTCCGTGAGGACTGTCATTAAGACTTCTTCCGCCACGGTCTGGGCCCCAAGCACGGCGTACAGGGCTGTCTTTATGGAACGTACTTCTCGTTCCCAAGTTCCACCGAAGTGAGGTGCGTTCGGGGGATTAAACTGGAAGTCAATCTGGGATGGAGCGAGGTGGGTCTTAAGTTCTGGGCCCATAGCTTGGAAGCTCTCTCTCAGCTCTCTTTCTCCGCCTTTGAAGTTTGTCCCGTGATCAGACAATAATATAGACGGTTTGCCTTTCCGCGATGTGAATCTTCGGAAGGCCATAAGGAATGAGTCTGTGCTCATGGTTGGAAGGAGTTCTATATGTATCGCTCGGGTGGTCATGCATTTGAATACAATACCCCACCGCTTCTCGGTTCCTCTTCCTTTCTTTATATACAGCGGGCCGAAACAGTCCATACCGGTGGAGTGAAAGGGCTTATCGCCAAGTCGGAGGCGACAGGGAGGTAGGTCAGCCATCCGGGGTATACTGGGCTGTGCTCGCCACTTACGACAGTCTAGACAGGTTCGCTGGAAGCGCCGCACTGCTTCTCTCCCTTGCAGTATCCAATAACGACGTCTGATCTCCGCGAAGACTCTCTCTGCCCCTGCGTGGTGCACATCCTCGTCGTATTTCTTTATGATCAGCTCTGTGACCTTGTGTCGGCTGTTCAAGACTATCGGGTACTTGACGTCATCCGGTAAGTCTGGAGCTCTCCGCAGACGACCACCCACTCTGATGAGACTATGGGCGTCGCTCTCGGGTGCTAGGTGGAGCAGTCTGCTGTCTGATGGGACGGGATTTGCTCCCTGTAGACAGTCTAGCTCATCGGGGAACGAGTCTCTCTGGGCTCGTTGTAGGAGAAGAAGTTCTGCTTCTTCGTAGTCAGCTGCTGAAATGTCAGTAGTGGGCTGAACCTCTGGGTGGTGCCACAGAAATGTCTTTAGCTGCGCACTCTCTAGGGTGAGGCAATCGTCTATGTCGGGGTCTGTGGAGACGAGTGTGTTCAATCCACAGAACATAGATTTCTTGTTTTCGGCCTCCTCTTTACTCGCCTCCCGTGGGGTGGGTGTAGGCCACTCTTCTTCCGGGAGCTTGAGAAACTCTGGTCCGTCACTGTATAGGTTGTGACGGGTGAGGTCATCCAGGGACATTCCCCGGGTGATGACGTCAGCTGGGTTGTGTTTTGTGTCCACATACCTCCAGCTCGCTACTTCTGTTAACTCTTGAATCTCTGTGACTCTGACTCCCACGAAGACCTTGTATCTGCACGAATCAGACCGGATCCATGTGAGTACTGTCGTGGAGTCTGACCACAAGATTGTTCTTTGCACCGGAATGGTGAGTTCACGTTGGATTAACGTGGCGAGCTGCGCTCCTGCTAGGGCTGCGCAGAGCTCTAGACGCGGGATAGATTGTTGCTTTCGTGGGGCTATTCTTGAGCGAGCCAGGATGAAAGCAGTATGTATTTCTCCTCCCTCCTCTCGGGCACGCAAGTAGGCCACCGAACCGTAGGCTACTTCGGAGGCGTCGCTGAAGACGTGCAGGTCCATCTGGCATGTCTCTGGCCTCACTGTGGGTGGGAAGTAGCTGCGGCGACACCTGGGAGTAAGCTGAGTTCCGTCTCCCACTCTCTCCATGTGGATGCAAGGTGTTTCGGGTATGGGGTCGTCCCAGCCCTGGTCCTTGTCCCATAACGCTCTTACAATCATCTTTGCCCTGGTGGTGTAAGGTAGAATACATCCCAACGGGTCATATTGTCTGGCGAGTGTTCTGTATACACTCCGTCTGGTGGTCGGTAGTGCCGTCGACCTTCCCTGCTCCTTGGTCAGGGGTGTGTGTCTATAATGGAGCAAGTCTGTTTTGAAGCGCCAGACTAGTCCTAATGTCATTTCTTGGGCTTCTCCTGGGATGGTCGCCATCCAGGTCTCGCTGCTTCCTGCCTTGTCCTCGGGGGAGAGGCTGCGCAATACTTGCGGGTCGCTGCTGGCCCACTGCCTGAGGTCAAAGCCGCCTTTGATCAGGGAGGCGCGGAGCTTGAGTAGAAGAGCCTCGGCTTCTTCTGGCGTCGAGACGCTTTGCAAACAGTTGTCCACGTAGAAACTATTTCCTACACTTTGTCGGACCTCTTCATCTGCAGCTGGGTCTTCTGCGACGTGTTTTTGCAGTGCAAACGTAGCACAGCATGGGCTGCATGTGGTTCCGAAAGGGAGGACTTCCCATTGATAGATGGCTGGTTGCTCATCCCCGATCCTCTCTCTCCATAGGAACCGCAGCAGGGGCTTGTCCTCTGGGGAGAGGCTGCGCAATACTGGGGGGTCGCTGCTGGCCCGCTGCCGGAGATCAAAGCCGTCTTTGATCAGGGAGGCGCGGAGCAGCGCACGACGTCGCCAGTCAATTTTCTTTATGTGTCCCGCTGTGATTCGCTTGTTAATCTCAGCGCGGTACACAGTCTCTTGAGCGGGGTCTCTGGCTAGGCGCCGCTCTGTGTTCAATAGATACCGCTCCGTCGCTTCTTTTGGGGCGTGGAAGGTGGGCATACCCTCTCGCCTCAGGAGTGGAGTTGCGTATCTCATCACTCCGTTGACTTTGACTCTCTTTGTCCCTTGCTCGAGGAGGGCTATAGCGTAAATGTCTTCCTTGGAACGAATGTCTTTCTTTTCGTTCTTAAAGGGCATTGTCTCTAGTGTCCATAGCCTCTCAACATGCTGTAGGAGGGTGGTGTCTTCTTCTGTCACTCTGGAGTGGAGGCAGTTAGTGGCTGCTGTTCGGTTAAGAGACTTAGCGAGGGGGCCTTGTAATGTCCATCCTAGGCGGGTCTCGACTGCTGCAGGACAACCTCTGGGTCCTGTGTGGACCCGGTCTATCGGGACTATGAGGTCTGCATGGTCGGAGCCTATCAGCAGGGTCGGGGTGGCACCGTCTATGAGCGGTATAGGTAGTTGACGCAGGTGCACATATTTATCCATCAGCTTGGCGATGGGGTAGGTGTACTGCGACAGGCCTATTTCTTGGCTGGTGAAAGCATTAGTAATCCTATACCGTCTCTCTGGCTGTCCGCTTGCTGCGATAGTGAAGGAGACATTCTCGCCCTTTATCGTCTTTAGATCTCTTCTTATTGTCCGAATCGTCATCTGGTTTTCGCTCCCCCGCAGCCCCAGCTGGGCCGCAGCGGACGCGAGGAGAAGGGTCTTCTCTGACCCGTCGTCAAGGACGGCGTAAGTGTCCATGACCTTATCTTGGTAACTCAGTGTTACGCGGACCACCTTTAAGAGCACCTGGGCGCCCCCGCTGCTAGCGGGGTCAATGTACATAACACTTGCCTTTGTGCTGTTTGATGGTGCAGGCTTTCTTCTGTTACTGTCGTGTAGGACATCTAGGTGGGCTCCGTCACACCGACTACACCTCTTCTTTAAGCGGCAATCGGCTGCCATGTGACTGCGCGCACATCGGTAACAGCGTCGGTTGGACTTTATCCATTGACTCACTTCTTCAGCGGTCATCTTCTTGAACAGGTCACATTGTGACAACCAGTGTTCCTTTTCGCAGTACGGGCACACCATCTTCCACTTCTCTTTCATCGAGGGGGTACTGTGGTTCTTGCTGCTCGGTACTGATTCTGATTGGTGCATGACAGTCACCAATCTTCGGCCATCGTTTGCTCTCCTAGGTCCCTCTCTGGAGCTTGGTGTGCTCCGCACGAACGTATCCAATCGTAGGCTGCTGACTTCTCTCGCCAGGAAGTCGGCTAGGTCTAGGAGGGATGGCTCGGGACCGTCAGGATCACGGTGGTCTCTTTGCCGCCTGAAGCGCTCTTGTCGGGCGGGCGGAAGCTTCTCTAAAATCCTCTCGACATTAGAGTTTGCGTATAGTTCGTGCATACCCTTTTCTCGTTGCGCCCCCAGCATCCCTACCAGGGATTGTACCTTGATAGACAGGTCGTCTAGTGAGCGATTGTCTGTTGCTGGGGGTAGGCGGTCAATATGCCTTATCTCTTGTATTACGTAATCCCATATGCGTCCATATCTTTGGTCGAGTGCTGCTAGAGCCGCTGTGTATGGGGTAGTAGAGGTGGCATAGGCCAGCGCTATATTGTGCGCTCGGGGCACCTTGAGGTGCTTCAATAGGATAGCATACTTGTGGCGTTCATCAGCTACATCAGCCATCATTGTCTCTAAGCACATCCGTAGCTCCGTGTACTGTGCTCTGTTCTCATGGGTGAAGTCTGGAAACGTCGGTGTGCCAATGTATGATGCCGTAGATGGCTGGCACATCGGTGAGCGTTGGAAGAGAGGCCTCCTAGGCGAGTCTCCTCTTATGCCTCTCGGTGGGCTGGTACCGGCGGGGTACCATGGCCCGCGTATCCAGGTGCTATTCCTCGGGACTGGTCGTGCGTCAATCTCACCCGTGAATTGAGTCGGGGGTCTGTAGCGCAGAGCCGCGGGGGTAGAGCCTGGGCTGTACTGGACCTCCTGGTCCTGTGGAGTACTGTGCTGCTGTCGGGCTTGACTCTCCTCCTCTCCCTCTTCTTCTTCCTCTGTCAGGTCATCTAGATCCTGTAGTCGTCTATTTAGCCTCTCCGCGGTGTACACCGTTCCTTCCTTGTAGCTGGGTCTCACTGGGACCGGTCGGGGAAGGGGTTCGGAGGGGGGTATAGGCTCTCTCTGGTGGTCGAGTTCAGGGTCGCTTGATCGGTTAGGGGAGGGTGCCCTTGACCCGTGTCTTGACGAGGCCCTGGAACCCCGTGCGGAGGGAGGGGGTGTTGCCCTGGCGATCAGCTGCTCCATTAGCTGCGCTTGTAATCGGTCGCGCTCGGCTTCGCGCTTGGTGAGAGCGATGTCGCGCTCTGCTTCTCTTTGGGCACCGGCAGCGGCGCGCTCGGCTTCGGCGGCGGCGCGCTGGGCTTCTCTTTGGGCACCGGCAGCGGCGCGCTCGGCTTCGGCGGCGGCGCGCTGGGCTTCGGCGCGGTCCCTTTCCATATTCTCTTCCGTCTGCAAAGCATAGTGCCAACATGTGTGAAGACAGATGGATTTCAGGCAGTGGAGGTTTCTCTATGACAACACGTGAAACACAAATTCACTCATAATTCATAATTATTATTAATTTACATATACATATATATATATATATATATATATATATATATATATATATATATATATAAAAAAACTATATATATATATATTTTTTAAATTATTATTATTATTTTCTTTTTATTATAAATGTTTTCCTCTGTAAAAAAAATGCCAGTGAATTTTTTTTCTTCAAAAATGGCCAAAATTGACAGCTCTGAGCAGGCCTGCACTGCAGTATTGCCTGCAGTAATTATTCGTGAAGAAAACTTCACAGGTGTGACCCATTGTTAAATAAATAATAAATAACAGCGAATCAAAATAGGCTATTAACTTCATCTAAGCACGGTCTGTGCAGTTAAACTCTTGCCATTGAATGGAGGATTGATTGATTGACAGCCCTTGACATCCAATACACAGAGGTTGAATATGATTGGCAGCCTTGCACATCCAATCAGAGATTGCTGCATTGCAAAGTCAAAACGGGCCCAGCTGCATGTCCGGAGGATAGGTTTAGCTCGGGCCAATCTCAAGTTTCTCAAGTTTCTTTATTAGTTGTCATACAGAAGTACAGAATACTTTTATACAAAATGTAACATAAAGAAGCATTTTGTATAAAAGTATTCTGTACTTCTGTATGACAACTAATAAAGAAACTTGAGAAACTTGAGATTGGCCCGAGCTAAACCTATCCTCCGGACATGCAGCTGGACCCGTTTTGACTATGTGAAAGTTGAGACTATGAGAAAGTTGTTGTTTAGTAGTTAGTACCCAGATAGCCAAAAATGAGTGAATCAACGTTGAAATAGGGTTCAGCAGAAATATTGAATCTATGTTGAAGCCTGACATCTAAATTATATAGATCGTTGTCTATGACCCTAACGTTGAATCAACGTTAGGTGTCAACCATAGCTGATACTATATCAATGTTGATTCAACCATCATCTAAATGGTAATATACATGCACATTTTAGTTGATTTTATATTGAATCAATGTTAGACATCAATGTTTATTCAACCATAATCTAAATGGTAATCTACATGCACATTTTAGTTGATTTTATATTGAATCAATGTTAGACATCAATGTTGATTCAACCATCATCTAAATGGTAATATACATGTACATTTTAGTTGATTTTATATTGAATCAATGTTAGACATCAATGTTTATTCAACCATAATCTAAATGGTAATCTACATGCACATTTTAGTTGATTTTATATTGAATCAATGTTAGACATCAATGTTTATTCAACCATAATCTAAATGGTACTCTACTTGTACATTTGTAACTTGTACATCTACTTGTAACTTGTAAAGTTAAGGAATCAATACTGATTAATGTACATTTTACATTAAAATATTGCTGCTGATATGTATACATCATAACATTACATGTTTTTTTCCTGCTGTTAAACACACTATTGTTAAATAAATAATTCTTATATGACCATATTTCCAAAAATGTGTGAACAAAAATGACAACATGGCTTTTAAAATGAAAATTTATTTTTTTCTAGGGTATCAGAACTTCCAGTGACTAAAACTTTTTACAAAAAACAAATAACAGACCTTATAACAGGCTTTGTGGTGAGCACACGCATTCATGCACAACGAAGACAAGATTGCAATCATTTTAACTATAAATTTATGAGCTCAAAGTATGAGCTCACTACTGACTGAAATGTCCAACAAAAAGCATCAATTGTCAAATAATATTGATCACATTAACTAGACTAGATGTTTGAGGAAATTAGAAAGGGAACAACAACTTAACCCTTGTGTCTGATCAGATTCGTATTTGTTTGATAACTTTGCAGTGATGAGCCAACATAATATGTGGCATAATCTTTTAATTATCTTGTATTTTTTTTTTTACTCTTCATAAATTGTTTATTCCACTTCAGCCCGATCATAACCACCACATATTCTTTTTTTTGTCATATTTAACAACTCTTTTCAGAAAAGTGGGAGTATTTCATTACAAAAATTATATAAAAAATGGTTATGATCAGGGCTGAAGTTGAATAAAATATTTATGGAAAAGAAAGTGGGAAATTATTTCAACATAATCTTTTTATGGAGTTTTTCAATTTAGTCCCCTAATAAGAGTATAATACTTTAGTTTTCAGACACAAGGGTTAAATATAAACAATGGCATAGGATTTGAATTTAAACACAGTGGAGCTTAGATGATCTACAGTTGTCCACGACTTATCCTCCAAGGCATCTGCTATATAATAATCTTCAGATTTACTTAAGTGTTATTAGTAGGTTACAGCAGTAAGCATTAGTTTGCTCAGTCAATTATGGCCAATTCGTTTTATATTGTTTAATACAGTTAAATAAATAGATAAATGAAAAGCTATTTTTTTTGGATTACCCCCCCCCCCCCCCCCCCCCACTGTACCGAAAATAATACCGAACCGTGTCTTCAAAACCGAGGTACGTACCGAACCGTGGATTTTGTGTACCGTTACACCCCTAATGTTTCTATAACTCTCTCCCATACAACTCTCTCCCATACCCTTAACACCAACCGCTGAAGTGCCCTTGAGCAAGGCACTAAACCCCCAACTGCTCCAGTGGAGTTGCTCAGTGGCCAACAGTGTCAGACTGTGGTTGTACTGGGGCCTAACAAAATTAATAGTTGGTTTCAGGTTGGTTGTCAGTTTGGCCATGGGTAGGTAGGGAATTTATTTTATTTAATTTTTTTATTTTATTCTTTCCCACGGCGACTATGGATAGGGAATTTCTTTATTTAATTAAAATGTTCACAACAACATGGATGCATGTACTCTGCCAGCATGTTTAATATCCATAATACTAAATGTTTGACTAAGATTTCTATGAAACTTTATTAAAATAAAAAATAAAAAACGTTTTATTTTTATTTTTTATAGTTTTTTCTAAAAACTCATAAAATATATTGGGTCGCACCTAAATCGGCAGGGTCGGTCGGCAACCTGAAACCAACTATTAATTTTGTTAGGCCTGGGCAGCTCCCAGGTGTGAATGGAACTCTGTGAATGTGAAGCAGGGCGTAGCTGAAAAAGAGCATCTGTGCTCAGCGAACCTACCCTGGGTAAATAAAGGTTAAAATTAAAAATTAAAAAAATAAACACTGCAAGAACAGGCTGAAGCATAAGTCATTCAAGTAGATGCCGTCCATGGAAGAACAGTGTCCAGGGTAATTCCTTGTACTGTATGAACCAGGGAAACAGTGTGCTGGGGTACCCCAAGTTTGACTCTGGTTCGCTTGACAATTAAGTTTGGGTCACTTCGGTTCCAAGAACAGGCTGAAGCAGCATATTCAAGTAGATGCCTTCCATGGAAGAACAGTGTCCATCAGGGTAATTCCTTGTACTGTATGAACCAGGGAAACAGTGTGTGCTGTGCTGTGCTGGGGTAGCTGTGCTGTGCTGGGGTACCCTAAGTTTGACTCTGGTTCGCTTGACAATTAAGTTTGGGTCACTTCGGTTCCAAGAACAGGCTGAAGCAGCATAAGTCATTCAAGTAGATGCCAGGGTAATTCCTTGTACTGTATGAACCAGGGAAACAGTGTGTGTGTGCTGTGCTGTGCTGGGGTACCCTAAGTTTGACTCTGGTTCGCTTGACTTAAGTTTGGGTCACTTTGTTTCCTTGAGATGCCTCCCTCCTGGTCTGGCGCATAACGAAGCCACTTCTTGACAGTTTCGCTGTAGTCCTGGTCGGTCAGCTTGGGGTCAAACTGTCGAGCAGCAGCTGATAGACACAAAAATAAAAAAGGGAGGAAGAGAGGTGGGTGAGATGATGTACGATGATAAGAGCACCCGGCCCTCACTTCACACGAGTGCGATTTTTTTTAATCACTCAATTACTCACTCTGTAGGTCTACAGTAACAAGCTACAGTCAGCATCCAGTTAGACTGGACAGGAAAGAGAATTAAGCAATCGCCTAGCCTGACACCATCTAGGCAATACAATGTGTATCCATGCACCTCTAAAGCTCAATTACGTTGTCCATTTCTTATAGGTTGCACTTTCATCACTTTATTCCAACATAACACCTTTTTTTTAAAGTTTTTGCAACAGCATAATTATATTCTGAATCACCAGCATCACCAGCATCACCACCTCACTACCTAAACTTAACCTATGAAGTAGTTTGCAGGGGAGGAAGCTCACCAAACATGCAGGCTTGTAGTGTGGTGTGCTTGAATGGCTTCTTGCTTTCTGAACAACGCTTGTCTTTCTTTCCAGCCCAGTTGAACCCACTGGCCAGGGCGTTGGTCATAGCAGTTTTCAACATCAGTCTGATCAGGTTCTCTGAATTGGTGCCTCCTACCAAAGCCAGGCGAGAAATCTAAATCAGAGAGAAGAAAATGAAGGCCCTGCGTTAGAAACAGCATAACGTTTATTTTATGAACACAGAGCAACCAACTTGTTTATACACACACTTTATGCATGCACTGATATTCCAGCCCATGCCAGTCATTAGGTTTAACCACATTAACCCTCCTGTCCATATGTAAACGGTATATTTGAACAATTTCAAAACGTTTCATAAATAGCAGATATACAAGCTCTAACACGTTTTGAACTAGAAAGTGCTAAACACATTTTTCCCCTGAACAAGACCACACTGAAACGATCTACATTTGATAAATGAATGCAGTTCAATAAATTACCATCTTTTGACGGACTGATTGCTCCATCAGTAATGATTCTGCCTCATTGAAGTCTTGTTCACTGGCGATTGGCAGCTGGAAGGGGAGCATAGTGGTTGTGGTGGCCACGCCGTGTCCCCTGGTCCCACCAGATATGTTGCCCTCAGCCAACTCGGTCTTGATGAACTGCACATCTCTCGATAGATCCTTCACCACGACAAGTAATTCAGCCAGCATTGAATTATTCTTCTGGATGGTAAGGTCTTCAGAAGAAGAGTTAAAATCATTAAGTGAGAAATAAAAATAAGCAGCAAATCACACAAGGAATTACACCATGTCCAATAGACTTGCCTTTCAGAAGCTGCCCGTCATCGCCGGCCATCTGTCTACGCTGTGAAACACCAGATTGCCCTGAGCTGTGTCCTGACATCGCTGTAGAAACAAAATCATAGTTATATATTTCACTAGTTTGACTGCATTGGATCAAACTGGTGGTAGTTCCCTCTAAAATGGCATACCATTTTGTGCATGTTGTGAGAGACCAGGGGGACTGTAGTATTGCCCCGAGCTGCATCCCGACATCCCTGTAAAAACAAATCATTATATTTAAAAATACAAAATCTGACTTGTCAGTCAACTTAACATACATGTCATAATCACTAACACCGGTTCCTGACAGGCAGCAAGCGAGCGAACTGGAGACGAAATCGCACACGACACTGTCCTGATATGACGCAGCGCGTGTCCGAGTGTGTGTTACCTGGATTCTCGACCAATAAAAAGTGTTTAGGGGCGGGACTCGGCCGCGTAATCGCTCAACTAGAGACACAGCGAGCGAATATTTGAGGGGTGAACGACATCGCTGCTCAGTTCACTGTCGCTCGCGGCAGGTCAGGATAGTCTGATTGAACCGAATACATTTTAATCACTTTTTCTCGCTCGCTCGCGTCGCTCTATGTCAGGAAGGGGTGTAAGGAGTTGTATCCCCGTCTCTCAAAACACTGTTACTGAAAGAGTACAGTATCATACCACTACTTGCACTTTGTCGATCTTGCAGCTGCTGGACATGTGAGGCCTGCTGCTGCTGGTGATACTGAACAATATCAAATCCTGGCATCTCGGCTGAAACACAGTAGGAAATACACAAAGTTATTAGCAAATGACGCTATTGTAATCCCCCATGTGAGAAAATGTTTGATTTCCATTCAGCTGATTTCACGTGCACTGCCAAATACTACTTTAATAAAAATATCAAAGACAATGCGAGACAATACAGATATTTTAAACATGCCAGAATATTATGTTATGAGATTGCTTGATAACTCACCATTATGTTGAGTTAGCGATTGCCGGTAGTTGCTAGTAACCAGATCTACAAAGGGGAAATGTAAAATAAGTTGCGACTCAAACATGGTGGAAATTGTGCTCAATATAAAAGCATTATGTACAACTACACATTTGTATTGTGACATTGCTTGCAAGTTGTGAAGGCTTTGAATTTGTGTAGTGGGCTGGCATGCACATTGTAAACATGTATTCTGTTGCATGCATGATGCCAGCGACCTGCCAGCCATCTCCTCACAAGAACACAGATATGGGTTCACTTACTGTTATTTGGATCAGGAGTCTGCAACGAATCTAAATAGCTGTAGATCATGCCACCATCCAAAGAATCTAAAAAAGGTAAGCCAGGGTGAGAATTGAAGATGCTACAAATCATGTTTAAACAGTCATCTAGTTGGCATTTTAACATGCATAGCAACATACCATTCATTGTAGGGTCTTGGCCAACAACTGGAGGGTTGACGGATCTTAGCGCCTTACGAGACCGGCTCGATTTTGGAGTCTGTCCTACAACATATTTTAGTTGGCATGTTATTCACAATGTATATATTTTGGGCCAACTATAGAATAACTGCAAGAAATGCAGAAGTCCAATCAAATTAAAATGCTCAATTTGTCGGTACATGGTCAGACTAATTTGTTTAACTGTTTATTATTATTATTATTATTAACTGTAGCCATTTCCAAAGTGCCTATATAAAATAAATGCATTGCATCAATACCTGGGAAACCCACATCAGGTGCTTTGGCAAAACGTTTTCTTTTGGCGTCGCCACTCGAGTCAGAGTCCGAGTGCACATACTGCTGATTTGGCCTAAAAAAAAGTATATATATACACACATATAAATAAATGTAGTTATGATACTACGTTTATTAGTCAAGGCTAAAGTCTGAATACATAGGCCCTCAGGCCACTGTGTGTTATCCTTTTAGCACTACTTGCAACTACAACAGCAGTGCCATTATTTACAACACCCTAGGGAGAGTTGTCCCTTTAACAAAGTGAACACTGTACCTGGATCTTCTTTTTTGGCGGAGATCTCCTTCGTCCTCAGATTCAATTTCAGAGGTTGGACACATAGTTGAGGTGTACTTGGTCTCTCGTTTTTTGGCCTCATCATGGGTCTCTGGAAAGAGCAGAGAGAAAATGACAATTAACATATCTGCAGTCCAGTGTTTAAGAAAAAATATATGTACCTCTTATCATATGTGCATCGTCACAATTTGCGTCCTCACTTTTTGTGTATGTGTTGCACGAAATACTCACCACACGTAGTAAGCTCACGTACATCCTTATAGGTGATCCATTTATCATCTGGTTGCAGTCCATCTCGAAGGGCTTTTGTGAGCTTTATGTGTTTAGGGGGCCATAACACAGTCTGGTCTTTAGCATTAAACCAGCTCCCTAGAACTACTGCTGTCCCACCATTTGGGAACTGTACAACTGACCACAGCACCACCTCACCATTCATCTTCAAAGGGCTGAAATGAGAATTTACGGTACTCATAATGATCTCTCCTTACAAGCCATTCCCATACCGTCCTAAACTAATATAATCCAGCCTTATTTCTGTCTGTAGTCGTCGGTGTAGGTTATCCAGTGTACATATCCACACGGTCCTCGTCTAGGGCTCCTCGGGTGAAAGCGCCAGGGTAAGCAGCCCAGCCTGGATAAGCACACTAGCTGGTACGAGGAAACGTTGGTAATGCTGGTCACTGTAGAACGGTAGCCGCACGATACACTATACATAATAGACTAATAATAATAGAATAGGTCGAACTCAACGATACAGCTTTAAACTCTGACACTTCAGCTATCAATTTGCACACGGTCTCAAGGCTCTATTTTGGGGCAAAACGGGCACACTTCACAGCACGTTGTATCGTGGTGAAGGCTTCAACTTATTGGGGTAACTAACTGCTGTATCCACCTGAAACGTATTTATACGTAAGGTGAATAATCTATAGTACCAGCCTTATTTCTGTCTGTAGTCGTCGGTGTAGGTTATCCAGTGTACATATCCACACGGTCCTCGTCTAGGGCTCCTCGGGTGAAAGCGCCTGGGTAAGCAGCCCAGCCTGGATAAGCACACTAGCTGGTACGAGGAAACGTTGGTAATGCTGGTCACTGTAGAACGGTAGCCGCACGATACACTATACATAATAGACTAATAATAATAGAATAGGTCGAACTCAACGATACAGCTTTAAACTCTGACACTTCAGCTATCAATTTGCACGCGGTCTCAAGGCTCTATTTTGGGGCAAAACGGGCACACTTCACAGCACGTTGTATCGTGGTGAAGGCTTCAACTTATTGGGGTAACTAACTGCTGTATCCACCTGAAACGTATTTATACGTAAGGTGAATAATCTATAGTACCAGCCTTATTTCTGTCTGTAGTCGTCGGTGTAGGTTATCCAGTGTACATATCCACACGCTCCTCGTCTAGGGCTCCTCGGGTGAAAGCGCCTGGGTAAGCAGCCCAGCCTGGATAAGCACACTAGCTGGTACGAGGAAACGTTGGTAATGCTGGTCACTGTAGAACGGTAGCCGCACGATACACTATACATAATAGACTAATAATAATAGAATAGGTCGAACTCAACGATACAGCTTTAAACTCTGACACTTCAGCTATCAATTTGCACGCGGTCTCAAGGCTCTATTTTGGGGCAAAACGGGCACACTTCACAGCACGTTGTATCGTGGTGAAGGCTTCAACTTATTGGGGTAACTAACTGCTGTATCCACCTGAAACGTATTTATACGTAAGGTGAATAATCTATAGTACCAGCCTTATTTCTGTCTGTAGTCGTCGGTGTAGGTTATCCAGTGTACATATCCACACGCTCCTCGTCTAGGGCTCCTCGGGTGAAAGCGCCTGGGTAAGCAGCCCAGCCTGGATAAGCACACTAGCTGGTACGAGGAAACGTTGGTAATGCTGGTCACTGTAGAACGGTAGCCGCACGATACACTATACATAATAGACTAATAATAATAGAATAGGTCGAACTCAACGATACAGCTTTAAACTCTGACACTTCAGCTATCAATTTGCACGCGGTCTCAAGGCTCTATTTTGGGGCAAAACGGGCACACTTCACAGCACGTTGTATCATGGTGAAGGCTTCAACTTATTGGGGTAACTAACTGCTGTATCCACCTGAAACGTATTTATACGTAAGGTGAATAATCTATAGTACCAGCCTTATTTCTGTCTGTAGTCGTCGGTGTAGGTTATCCAGTGTACATATCTACACGGTCCTCGTCTAGGGCTCCTCGGGTGAAAGCGCCTGGGTAAGCAGCCCAGCCTGGATAAGCACACTAGCTGGTACGAGGAAACGTTGGTAATGCTGGTCACTGTAGAACGGTAGCCGCACGATACACTATACATAATAGACTAATAATAATAGAATAGGTCGAACTCAACGATACAGCTTTAAACTCTGACACTTCAGCTATCAATTTGCACGCGGTCTCAAGGCTCTATTTTGGGGCAAAACGGGCACACTTCACAGCACGTTGTATCGTGGTGAAGGCTTCAACTTATTGGGGTAACTAACTGCTGTATCCACCTGAAACGTATTTATACGTAAGGTGAATAATCTATAGTACCAGCCTTATTTCTGTCTGTAGTCGTCGGTGTAGGTTATCCAGTGTACATATCCACACGCTCCTCGTCTAGGGCTCCTCGGGTGAAAGCGCCTGGGTAAGCAGCCCAGCCTGGATAAGCACACTAGCTGGTACGAGGAAACGTTGGTAATGCTGGTCACTGTAGAACGGTAGCCGCACGATACACTATACATAATAGACTAATAATAATAGAATAGGTCGAACTCAACGATACAGCTTTAAACTCTGACACTTCAGCTATCAATTTGCACGCGGTCTCAAGGCTCTATTTTGGGGCAAAACGGGCACACTTCACAGCACGTTGTATCGTGGTGAAGGCTTCAACTTATTGGGGTAACTAACTGCTGTATCCACCTGAAACGTATTTATACGTAAGGTGAATAATCTATAGTACCAGCCTTATTTCTGTCTGTAGTCGTCGGTGTAGGTTATCCAGTGTACATATCTACACGGTCCTCGTCTAGGGCTCCTCGGGTGAAAGCGCCTGGGTAAGCAGCCCAGCCTGGATAAGCACACTAGCTGGTACGAGGAAACATTGGTAATGCTGGTCACTGTAGAACGGTAGCCGCACGATACACTATACATAATAGACTAATAATAATAGAATAGGTCGAACTCAACGATACAGCTTTAAACTCTGACACTTCAGCTATCAATTTGCACGCGGTCTCAAGGCTTTATTTTGGGGCAAAACGGGCACACTTCACAGCACGTTGTATCGTGGTGAAGGCTTAAACTTATTGGGGTAACTAACTGCTGTATCCACCTGAAACGTATTTATACGTAAGGTGAATAATCTATAGTACCAGCCTTATTTCTGTCTGTAGTCGTCGGTGTAGGTTATCCAGTGTACATATCCACACGCTCCTCGTCTAGGGCTCCTCGGGTGAAAGCGCCAGGGTAAGCAGCCCAGCCTGGATAAGCACACTAGCTGGTACGAGGAAACGTTGGTAATGCTGGTCACTGTAGAACGGTAGCCGCACGATACACTATACATAATAGACTAATAATAATAGAATAGGTCGAACCAGCTCTCTAGAACTACTGCTGTCCCACCATTTGGGAACTGTACAACTGACCACAGCACCACCTCACCATTCATCTTCAAAGGGCTGAAATGAGAATTTACGGTACTCATAATGATCTCTCCTTACAAGCCATTCCCATACCGTCCTACAAAGCCAAAGTGCACTACACACATTCCATTTTTGAAGCATTTAAAGGAAAACTCCAACATTTTGTGAAATTAGCTTATTTGACATCTTCCCTGGAGTTATAAGAAGATACATACCTTTTTCGTCTCTCTGCATGCATTGGGCTTAGGGAACGCCTGGACAGTTAGCCTAGCTTAACTTCATCACTGGAAGTGGGGCAGACATCTAACCTAGTTCACTACAGTCAGGAAATATACTCCAAATACAATCAAAATACAACTCCCAAACGTTCCCGTAAACATGTTGTGACCTGTGTATTTACCACGTCTCCCAGTCACACAAGTCACACAAGTCTCCAAGTCACACAAGTCTCCCAGTCACACAAGTCTCCAAGTCACATGAGTCACACAAGTCTCCAAGTCACACAAGTCACACAAGTCCAAGTCTCCAAGTCACACAAGTCACACAAGTCACACAAGTCACACAAGTCCAATTCACACAAGTCACACAAGTCTCCAAGTCACACAAGTCACACAAGTCTCCAAGTCACACAAGTCTCCAAGTCACACAAGTCACACAAGTCCAAGTCACACAAGTCACACAAGTCCAAGTCTCCAAGTCACACGAGTCACACAAGTCTCCAAGTCACACAAGTCACACAAGTCACACAAGTCACACAAGTCACACAAGTCCAAGTCACACAAGTCACACAAGTCTCCAAGTCACACAAGTCTCCAAGTCACACAAGTCACACAATTCACACAAGTCACACAAGTCTCCAAGTCACACAAGTCACACAAGTCACACAAGTCTCCAAGTCACACAAGTCACACAAGTCTCCAAGTCACACAAGGTTCCAAGTCACACAAGTCTCCAAGTCACACAAGTCACACAAGTCACACAAGTCTCCAAGTCACACAAGTCACACAAGTCTCCAAGTCACACAAGTCTCCCAGTCACACAAGTCTCCAAGTCACATGAGTCACACAAGTCTCCAAGTCACACAAGTCACACAAGTCCAAGTCTCCAAGTCACACAAGTCACACAAGTCACACAAGTCACACAAGTCCAAGTCACACAAGTCACACAAGTCTCCAAGTCACACAAGTCACACAAGTCTCCAAGTCACACAAGTCTCCAAGTCACACAAGTCACACAAGTCCAAGTCACACAAGTCACACAAGTCCAAGTCTCCAAGTCACACGAGTCACACAAGTCTCCAAGTCACACAAGTCACACAAGTCACACAAGTCACACAAGTCACACAAGTCACACAAGTCCAAGTCACACAAGTCACACAAGTCGCCAAGTCACACAAGTCTCCAAGTCACACAAGTCACACAATTCACACAAGTCACACAAGTCTCCAAGTCACACAAGTCACACAAGTCACACAAGTCTCCAAGTCACACAAGTCACACAAGTCTCCAAGTCACACAAGGTTCCAAGTCACACAAGTCTCCAAGTCACACAAGTCACACAAGTCACACAAGTCTCCAAGTCACACAAGTCACACAAGTCTCCAAGTCACACAAGTCACACAAGTCACACAAGTCACACAAGTCTCCAAGTCACACAAGTCACACAAGTCTCCAAGTCACAAAAGTCTCCCAGTCACACGAGACTCATGTGACTGGGAGACTCGTGTGACTTGTGTGACTGGGAGACGGGGTAAACACACAGGTCACAACATGTTTACAGGAACGTTTGGGAGTTGTATTTGGAGTATATTTCCTGACTGTAGTGAACTAGGCTAGATGTCTGCCCCACTTCCAGTGATGAAGTTAAGCTAGGCTAACGGTCCAGGCGTTCCCTAAGCCCAAAGCATGCAGAGAGACGAAAAAGGTATGCATCTTCTTGTCCAACTCCAGGGAAGATGTTAAATAAGCTAATTTCACAAAATGTTGGAGTTTTCCTTTAAGCGTTTCAATTGGCCAGCCAAACATGTTATCTGTGTACATGTAATATTGTACTAATTGTGTATTTATTAATGAGGTAAGTTATGCCCCCGAAATCCGACGTTAGAGTCAGTGTGTCAATATAGTTACTGCACTTTAGCTTTGTAGGGCAGTATGGTTATGCTGTTAAATGAAGTAGTGGTACACAGAGAGGACGCGACCCTGGTCAGACGCCTCTGGTTTTAGCTCCGCAACGATGTACTCACTTTTAGCTATTATGTTTGTTTTTGCTACTTTTTTATTTAAAGCAACACTGGCGGGTACGTCATACGACCGTCAGACACTTATGGACCTGAACCCCGGGCTCAAAGAGGAGTTTGGAGACACTTTTGACCTAGAATGGCCAGCAGAAATCAGACGGGAGAATGGCGGCAAAGAAAAGAACAAAGGCGACGGCAGGAGAAGACACAGAGGGAGACGAGGAGGTATCAGATTGAGACTAAAAAGAGCTGCTTACCGCCCAGCAATTCCATCCATCTTTCTGGCGAATGCCCGTTCGTTGGAGGGTAGGATGGATGATCTGAGAGCGAGGGTCCGGTTCCAACGGGAGATGAGAGACATCAACATTATATGTCTCACAGAGACATGGCTCACGTCGATGACCCCAGACAAAAGCGTCTCTCCCTCGGATGCCTTCACAGTCTTACGTGCAGATCGCAACGCTGGCTCAGGAAAGACCATCGGCGGCGGAGTCTGCCTCATCACGAACAATTCCTGGGTTAATCCCGAGGGGGTGCAGGTCCTCTCAAACTCGTGTTCGCCGGACTTGGAACATCTTTCTATCCTATGTCGTCCGTTTCACCTCCCGAGGGAGTTCACAGCAGTCGTCATGACTGCCGTGTATATTCCCCCACACGCGAATACGGGCAAAGCGCTGGGCGAATTACACGATCATCTCAACAGACACCAGATCAAACACCCAGACGCAGCGATGGTAGTGGCCGGCGATTTCAACCAGGCCAACCTGAAGAAAGTGATGCCGTCCTTTTTCCAGCACATCGCTTGCTCCACCAGAGGGAAGAACACACTCGACCACTGCTATTCCCCGTTCAAAGCGGGTTACAAGGCAGTAGCCGCTCCGCCATTAACGGGGTCCACAAGCTCGAGCGATCATGACTCCATCTTGCTATTTCCGGCATATCAACAGAGATCACGTGACGCCGTCGTGTCACGTGAGACTAAGAAGTGGACCGACGAATCAGAGGCCACGCTCAAGGACGTGCTTGCAGACACGGATTGGGATATGTTCATAGGAAGTGCCAGTGACGTCAGTGAACTAGCAGACATAGTGGTGTGCTACATAACAACAATAGCTGATGGTATTGTCCTCAGGAAAACGGTGCGGATTTTCCCAAACCAGAAACCGTGGGTGGATAGCACTATTAGAGCAGCTCTGAACTCTCGTACCACCGCCTACAACCTGGGTAGAGAGTCAGGAAACATGGAGGAGTATAAGGCTTCAGTCTATACTCTACGCAAAGCAGTCAAACTTGCTAAGAGGACATATGCTGACAAACTGGAGACACAAATGGCACAAAACGACACAAGAGGATTATGGCAGGGACTGAAGTCAATAACTGACTATAAAGTCAGCGCCCCGTCAATGGGGAGCGACGACGCCTCCCTCGCGGACAAGCTCAACACCTTCTACGCTCGGTTTGGTGTAGACAGTGGCGCTGCTGGCTCTCCGGCTAGTGACGTCACTGGCGCGCCGGCTGTTGTGGAGGGGGGGGGGCAACCGCGAGGGGGGGGGGACGCTCTCTCGTTGTCGGAACACAGTGTGAGAAGAGCATTTATGCAGGTGAACACCAGGAAGGCTGCTGGCCCAGATGGCATAACAGGACGTATACTCAAGACCTGTGCCAACCAGCTGGCCCCTGTGTTCACCGCCATATTTAATCAATCACTGGCGGAGTCAGTGGTCCCTGCCTGCTTCAAGAGGTCTACCATCATCCCTGTGCCGAAGAAACCCTCCCCAGCATGTCCAAATGACTACAGACCGGTGGCACTCACCTCTGTGGTCATGAAATGTTTCGAGAGGCTGGTCAAGGACCACATTTGTGCCTCCCTCCCCAGTGATATGGACCCTATGCAATTTGCATACAGGACAAACAGGTCCACCGACGACGCGGTCTCCCAGGTACTGCACAGCACCCTCTCGCACCTTGACCGTCAGAAGGGGGGCTATGTGAGACTGTTGTTCATTGACTACAGCTCAGCGTTCAACACCATAGTCCCCACCAGACTGGTGGACAAGCTGATCGAGCTAGGTCTGAGCTCCGCCCTGAGCGCCTGGGTACTGGACTTTCTGAGCGAAAGACCCCAGGCGGTCAGGGTGGGGGGTCAGACCTCCAACACCATCACCCTGAGCATCGGGTCCCCCCAGGGCTGTGTTCTGAGCCCCCTGCTGTACTCACTCTACACACACGACTGTGTGGCCAAGTTCAGCTCCAACTCCATAGTGAAGTTCGCAGATGACACGGTGGTGGTGGGGCTGATCTCGGACAACGACGAGAAGGCCTACCGGGAGGAGGTGGAGGTACTGGAACGCTGGTGCCAGGACAACAGCCTGCTCCTGAACATTGGCAAAACCAAGGAACTGATCGTGGATTATAGGAGAGGACAGCAGGAGACACACACACCACTGATGATAAACGGGGCTACCGTGGACAGGGTGAGCAGCTTCAAGTACCTGGGGGTCCACATCTCAGAGGACCTGACATGGTCAACACACATAGGCACAGTAGTAAAGAAGGCGAAACAGCGTCTCTACCACCTGAGACAGTTAAGGAAGTTCAGAGTATCGGGGAAGATACTCCAGTCCTTCTACTCAGGAGCTGTAGAGAGCATCCTGACCGGAAACATCACTGCCTGGTATGGAAACAGCACGGCACAGGACAAGAAGGCCCTACAGAAAGTGGTGCGCTCAGCCGAGCGTACCACGGGTATTGCACTACCCCCCCTGCAGGTTCTATACAACAAGAGGTGCAAATCCAGAGCCTGCAGGATAATGAAAGACCCTCACCACCCCAATAACAGCCTATTTCAGCTGCTGAGGTCAGGCAGACGCCTGCAAATCCCAGCTACTAGGACAGAGCGGCTTAGGCTCAGCTTCTTCCCCCAGGCCATCAGAGCCATGAACAATGTACATTGAGTGCTCAGAACATTGAACTGTCCACACACAAGCACACATGAACACACACACGACACGCACACTGTGCACGCTCACACACGAGCAGCCACTTAACACTTTAACATGAGCGGGCACACACTCATGTCGCACACACGCACACTTATGGCCAAAGGAAAGGACACTTTAAATTAGAATAACAGGAACAGTGTATTGCACTACCAAAGCTAACTAGCATGTCACACATGCGCTGTAAATAACTATGTACAGATACCGAGATGTCACTCCATGTTACCTGCTATCTGTTACTGCACAATGTTGTTTCTTCTTTTGATTCTATTATATGTACCACTGTATTGCACATCGTTGCGGGCAAGACCACCCGCATTTCATTGTATACCTGTATGCCGTGACAATTAAAACTCTTGACTTGACTTGACTTGACTTGGTATTGCAATGGCACCATCTCCGTCTGGAGAGAGAAGACATTTGCGCTTGATATAGCGAAGTTTACCTATCCCTATATCTTCTTGCAAGCCACTGACCTTGTATGTACCAATGTATGATGATTCACAGGGATACATGTAGTATGGCTGTTTGTGTCTGTACTTTCTGTAAATTATATATACCTCTTCCTCTGATTTAAGAATATTCTCTACTAATGCAAATCCATCTCCAACCTCAATACAATTGTCTCCTTTCTTTGTGGACAAAGTAAACCGATGAGTGGAGACCTTCCTGTACTGTTGTGAAGAAGTAAACTGTGGGGGGACAGGCCCATCAGTGTGAATATTACGCAAAATTGGATCATCTGTGGGACATGGGGATCCAACATGTGGAATTTCAGACAACCTTTTCACTACCTGTTGTAGAGGCTGATGTGGCTTGCGTAGAAGATGCTTAATTTGTCCAAGATAGTTCTCAAAAGGGAATCCTGAGATATTATCTAGAGTGCCAAACTTCCTGTATTCCTCAGCCAAATGAATAAGCTGGTGTACATTGTACACAATTTCACCTCTTCCATACACTGTCCCAAAGTGTTCAACAAAAGAAACCATCAGCTTGTGCGCAAAGGCCAACATTTCCTCAGAAATACTAGGGGACAGCAACAAGTACATTCCAACAGAAAACAACATGAAGTTGTCATACAGCTCACTGGGGAGGGAATCCTTCAAAACAACAGGACCCCAATACAACATGAAGGATCGCAACTCAGTAGCTTTCCAGCGATCTAACTCTGACAGTTCCCTTGGTTTACGGTTAAATTCACAAGGCATGTAGGGACGTAGCTTTAGCAGTTTACCTGAAATGGCTTGTACAGTTTTGGAAGGGACCCTTGTTGCCAAATTCTTCCCCTTTAACCATATATTAAGCAGTTTCCTTGTAACTCCGAGACAACAGAGATGCATGTAATCAGTTGGAAACATAGAAACCATCTTAACTAAACCTGTTAAAGGGCTCGTCCCATTGTGATGTGCCTCATCAACCATGTCTGAGAAACTGGAGTCTCTCCTAAGTCTGACTTTTGTTTCAGGATATGTCATTTTATTTCTCCATACACCCTCCTGAAAACACTTGTCACAACCAGAATAGCCATTAAATGCCTTGGTCTGCTTAATATAAGCTCTAGCCGGGGCATCACAAATGAAAGAAGAAATCTGTACATCAAATTGCTTGTCATTATAAATAATGCCATTAGACAGTACATTCTGAAGATCTTTGACAAACTGCTCTAGGTACTCAAAAACACTCTTTGGCTTGCTTAGACCACAAAAAATGCCAACAACAAATGGGGACTTTGTGTAGTCACATTTGAGACTTCCAAGTATGGGCCAAAACTGAAGTTTAGAACTTTTGAATAAAGGTAAACCATCTATATTAAACTGTAAATTAAGAGTTGTCAGAGTTGCCGGTAAAATCAAACATGCCAACTGTTGTGAAGGGCCAGATTAAACCGAATATATATATTTATTTATATATATATATTTAATTGTATTTGTATATTCTCTAATATTCCCTGATATCCCTTGTATATTCCTTGTACAATATGCATTGAATATCCATTCTAGCCTACTGAACATCCCATAATAGTCTCCATTCTACTATTGGTCGAGACCTTGGTGCCAGGCTGCCATACCCCTCAGACCCAGTTCAAACGTACCGCTCGACGTGTACGAACAAGTCCTAGTTCCGCGTAGGAATTTGGCTACCGCACCACTAATGGGACTATTTGTTCATAGTGCGTATATATACTGCGCTACTAAAGTAGGACTTTCTTTTCAGTCCAGTTTCTTACCCTCCAATAGAGTCACAGACGTAAAGCCTCCCCGCGATGCCACGTGTGGGAGTAAGGCCAAGTTCGCCTACCATCGGTATTGAGACATCGTGTATATTAATATTTGAATAGTCATATTTGGCACTATATCGTCGAGTTGGACGTAGTCTATTAAGCTAATAATAGTCTGTTAATATATAGTGCTTCGTGCGGTGAGAATACTACCGTAGTCAGTACCCCATCGTTTCGGGCAGAGAACTGGCTGCTTACCCAGGGTGGTTGACCCTATGTGAAGCTGCACCCGAGGAGCCCCAGAGCCGACGAGCGAGTGGACCTGTATACCGGATTATTCTACCGACGACAGCCCGCCTTCCCAGGCACGGATTATGCTTTGGATACTTTGATTATTCTATGGATAAAGACCCCCGACACTACCGTGTGTTGGAACCCCCCCCCCTGGAGAGGACACAAGGTGAGGAGACGCTCTGCAAGACGAGGTCTCTCCACATCTCTCCCCCGTGGACCGGAGAGAGCCGGCCCACAAAGAGTCCACCTGCTTTCATCTGTGGTCCAAGGATCGCCGGCGCATTGAACGGCACTACAGTGGGTTCTCCTGGGATACCCTTGGCCGGACGAGGCAGCTGGATTCTACCCCCCCCCCCCTCCTACTCCTGTCGGCTTACAAGCGACCGGATTAACCCCCTCTAGTGTATCCAGCCTATAATCATTAAAGTATCATTGCTGTTATTCCTTAACTATTCCAGGTTGTATATTTACCACCTGCGCCTTCAGAGATTGGACATTATCTATTGATATACCGACGAATACTCCTTGCCATAAAAGTGCATACTATTTCAATTCATAAATGTAATTAAGTGATTAAGTGTTTAGTCTACACACCATCGCTGTGTAGGCAATAAAGACCTGTTTCTAATTCGTACATTTGTGTTGGATCCGTTTCATCTACGTGAGAGTGTTCATGATAATATATTTATGCCGTGTACTGGGTGGCCGAATATTAAGTACAAAGGTAGTGGTAGTAAGTATCATATCTAGTAATACAGTCAGGGAATTGTACCCCTCAGTTACAATTGGTCCTTCGAGCCGGAGGGTAATTAGTGTAATATTAATATAGTGTTATTAATATTGAAATGGCCTATGATGAACACTCCACGAAACGATCCTCCTAACCAACGCCCGCAGCGCGAACGACGGCTCCCTCAGTACTTAGAGGCTTACGCTGTCAGTCAACAACCTAGTCTTCTACTAACAGTAAACGCGGTAAAACTAGAAAGTAAAAGTATGTCTAACCCCAACGCCCAGACTACCCCGACCATAGAGGCCCCTACGGGCTCTAATGTAACTGACCAAGTTCACGGTGGGGACCAGTGGGAACCAGACATGACTTCACACCCCGCCAGTACTGAAGAAGTAGTCCCCGATGAGTCCCGGGAGGAATACAACGCTACCGAGAGAGAACTCGGCACGGAAGAAGACGGGGAGAGCACCGTGGAGATAGAACTCCAAGGCTCCGCAAGGAGTACCCCGAGGAAAGGCTCCCGTATACAACCGCCTTCTCCCAGCGAGGCAGAGAGGACCCTACAGCAGGCATTCCTCGTCAGCCTGAAAGCCTCTACTGAACGCGATAGACTCCAGGGTGAACGCGATCGACTGCAGATCCAGCAGCGAAGCGAACACGAGCAGATACGTCTAGAAATAAGACGCATTCAGATGGAAGAGAATGTGGCCCGAGAACGAGCCGGTGCTCAACGGGACGCAGCGCGCGACAGACAGCAGTCGCAACTAATAGAACAGCTGATCAGACGGACAACACCCTCTCCCTCCGCCAGAGGCTCCAGGAACTCGTCTAGACACACCTCCAGGGCGGCATCCCCTAGCCGAGTAAACAACCCTGAACTTGACCAACAGACGAGGTCTATACCCCCCACAGACCACCTCCCCCCACCGGTCCAAGCGAGACCTAGCAACCGGGAAGGAGCAGCATATCCTGTGGAGAGGCTAAACCAGAGACTACAAGCACTGGATGACCTAACTGAAGACGAAGAGGAAGAGGAGGAGAACCGCGCCCGAAGACAGCACAGTACTCTACCGGACCAGGAGGTCCGGTACAGCCCAGGCTATACTCCTGCGGAGCTGCGCTACAGACCCCCGACTCTATACACGGGTGAGCAAGACGCACGACCCGCACCGAGGAACAGCACCTGGACAAGCGGGCCATGGTACACTGCCGGTACCAGCCCATACCAAGAAGCGGGAGGAGACTCGCCTAGGAGGCCTCTCCCCCAACGCTCGCCGATGTATCCACAGTCAGCGTCATACATTGGCACGCCTATGGTACCCGACTTCACCCAAGAGAACCGGGCCCAGTATACAGAACTCCGCATGTGTCTGGAGACCATGTTGGTGGATGTATTGGATGAACGCCACAAATACGCCATCCTACTGCAGCACTTAAAGGTGCCCCGCGCACATAATATAGCGCTCGCCTACGCGACTTCCACCACCCCATACACAGCAGCGCTGGTAGCATTGGACCAGAGGTATGGGCGCATATGGGATTACGTGATCCAGGAGATCCGACACATCGACCGCTTACCCCCAGCAATAGACAATCGAGCACTGGACGACCTGTCCACCAGAGTGCAGTCCCTGGTAGGGATGTTGGGAGCGCAAAGAGAGAAGGGGAAGTATGAACTTTACGCCAACTCAAATGTGGAAAGGATCCTGGAGAAGCTGCCGCCCGCTCGTCAGGAGCGCTTTAGGCGGCAGAGGGACCACAGAGACCCGAATGGCCCCGAACCGAACCTCCTCGATCTAGCAGACTTCCTGGCGAGAGAAGTCAGCAGCCTACGGCTAGATACATTCGGACGGAGCACCCCTGGCTCCAGAGAAGGAACCAGACGACTAAATGATGGAAGAAGATCGGTGACTGTGATGCACCAATCGGAGTCAGTACCGAGCAGCAGGAGCCACAGTACCCCCTCCAGAACGGAGAAGTGGAAGATAGTGTGCCCCTACTGTGAGAAAGAACACTGGCTAGCGCAATGTGACTCCTTCCCCAAGCTGAACGCGGAGGAAGCAGGTCAATGGATAAAGTCCAACAAGCGCTGTTTTCGCTGTGCGCGCTCACACATGGCAGCCGAATGCCGCTTAAAGAAAAGGTGCACCAAGTGCGATGGAGCCCATCTGGACATACTTCACGACAGTAACAGACGGCGCCCTTCACCTGCACCATCCAGCCGCAAAGCGAGCGTCATGTACATCGATCCCGCCAGCAGCAGTGGAGCCCGAGTACTCCTAAAAGTAGTGCGTGTGACACTAAGCTACCAGAATAAAGTCCTGGACACTTACGCCGTCCTCGATGACGGGTCAGAGAAGACCCTTCTGCTCGCCTCCGCTGCGGCCCAGCTAGACGAGATTTGAAGACGATAAAGGGCGAGAATGTCTCATTCTCTATCGCAGCAAGCGGCCAGCCTGAGCGACGGTACCAGATTGCAGACGCTTTCACCAGCCAAGAAATAGGACTGTCGCGGTACACATACCCCGTCGCCAAGCTGATGGAGAAATATGCACATCTGCGCAAGTTACCGATCCCGCTCATAGACAATGCTATGCCGACCCTGTTGATAGGCTCCGACCATGCAGACCTCATTGTCCCGATAGACCGGGTTCATACCGGACCCCGAGGCTGTCCTGCAGCAGTCGAGACCCGTTTGGGATGGACTCTCCAAGGCCCGCTCGCCAAATCTCTCAACCGAAGTACAGCCACTAGATGTCTCCACTCCCGAGTCACAGAGGGAGAAACCGCACTCCTGCAACACGTAGAGCGGCTATGGAGCTTGGAACAAATGCCCTTTAAGAATGGAAAGAAAGACATTCGCTCTAAAGATGACATTTACGCCATTCACCTCCTCGAGACAGGGACCAAGAGAGTCCCGGTCAACGGCGTGTTGAGATACGCCACGCCACTCCTGCGGCGAGAAGGAATGCCTACTTTCCACGCCAAGACAGACGCCATAGAACGGTACCTGCTGAACACGGAGCGGCGCTTAGCCAAGAACCCCGCCCAAGAGAGTGTATACCGCGCTGAGATTGAGAAGCTCATCACAGCGGGACACGTCACAAAGATGGACATTAAAGAGGCTGACCAGACCACTGAATCGTGGTACGTGCCCCACCACAAGGTCCATCACAACGGTAAAGACCGCATAGTATTTAACTGCAGCTACCAGATCGGATCCCAAAATCTGAATAAAGAGTTACTGCCCGGTCCCACACTCGGCCCCTCCCTACTCGGCGTTCTACTCCGCTTCCGCCAGGAAAAGGTGGCCATCAGCGGGGACATTAAAGGAATGTTCCTGCAGGTGAGATTAGTAGAGGCGGACAAGCCCCTGTTACGGTTCCTATGGAGAGAGAAGCCAGGAGATGAGCACCCAGCCATCTACCAATGGGAAGTCCTCCCCTTCGGAACGACGTGCAGCCCCTGCTGTGCGACATTCGCACTACAGAAACATGTAGCAGAGGACCCAGCAGCGGACGAAGAGGTCCGACACAGCGTAAAGAACAGCTTCTACGTAGACAACTGTCTACAAAGCCTTTCAACCCAGGAAGAAGCCGAGGCTCTCCTGATTAAACTCCGCGCCTCATTGATCAAAGGCGGCTTTGATCTCAGGCAGTGGGCCAGCAGCGATCCGCAAGTACTGCGCAGCCTCTCCTCCGAGGACAAGGCAGCCAGCAGCGAGACCTGGATGGCTACAATCCCGGGAGAAGCCCAGGAGATGACCCTGGGATTGGTGTGGCGATTCAAAACAGATTCGCTTCACTACAGACACAAGCCCCTGACTACGGAGCAGGGAAGGCCGGCGGCGGCGCCGACCACCAGACGGAGTGTGTACACAACACTCGCCCGACAATATGACCCGCTAGGATGTATTCTACCGTACACCACCAGGGCAAAAATGATTGTACGAGCATTGTGGGACAAGGACCAGGGCTGGGACGACCCCATTCCTGCACACCTTGCATCCACCTGGAGAGAGTGGGAGATGGAGCTCCACTCACTCCCAGGCGTTAATATGCGCCGAAGCTACTTCCCACCCACGGTGAGGCCAGAGACATGTAAAATGGACTTACACGTCTTCAGTGACGCCTCAGAGGTCGCATACGGATCAGTAGCCTACTTGCGGGCCCAAGACCAAGGGGGAGAGATCTACACAGCATTTGTCCTCGCCCGCTCGAGAGTAGCCCCACGCAAGCAACAGTCTATCCCACGTCTAGAGCTCTGCGCAGCCCTAGCCGGAGCGCACCTAGCCACGCTCATCCAACGTGAGCTCACCATACCGGTGTCTAGAACAATCCTGTGGTCAGATTCCACGACGGTACTCGCCTGGATAAAATCGGACTCATGCAAGTACAAAGTCTTCGTGGGAGTCAGAGTCACCGAGATTCAAGACTTAACCGAAGAGTTAACCGGAGAAACAGAGTGGCGCTACGTTGATACAAAACAGAACCCAGCTGACGTCATCACCCGGGGGATGCCCCTGGATGACCTCACCCGTCGCAATGTCTACAGTGACGGCCCCGCATTCCTAAGACTCCCGGAAGGACAGTGGCCCAAGCCTATCCCGAGGGAAGCAAGTCCAGAGGAGGTGGAAATTAAGAAGTCTGTGTTCTGTGGATTGAGCACCGTAGCCTCCACCGACCCTAACATAAACGATTGCACGTCCATAGAGAGTGCACAACAAAGAACATTCCTGCGGTACCACCCGGAGTGCAAGTCCCCCGCTGATATGTCAGCAGCTAACTACGAGGAAGCAGAATTGCTTCTACTGCAGCGAGCCCAGAGAGACTCGTTCCCCGATGAATTGGCCTGTCTACAGGGAGGAAAGCCCGTCCCATCCGACAGCAGATTAATTCACCTGGCCCCCGAGAGCGACGCTCACACCCTCATCAGAGTGGGTGGTCGCCTACGCAGAGCCCCCAATCTACCGGATGACATTAAATACCCGATCGTATTGAACAGCCGACACAAGGTCACAGAGCTGATTATAAAGAAATACGATGAGGATGTACATCACGCAGGAGCAGAAAGAGTCTTCGCGGAAATCAGACGTCGTTACTGGATCCTACAAGGAAGAGAGGCGGTACGACGCTTCCAACGAACATGTCTAGACTGCCGCAAGTGGCGCGCGCAGCCCAGCATACCAAGGATGGCTGACCTTCCTCCATGTCGCCTCCGAATCGGTGACAAGCCATTCCACTCAACGGGTATGGACTGCTTTGGCCCGCTGCACATAAAGAAAGGAAGAGGAACCGAGAAGCGGTGGGGTATTGTATTCAAATGCATGACCACCAGAGCGATACACATCGAGCTTCTCCCGACCATGAGCACAGACTCATTCCTTATGGCCTTCCGTAGATTCATATCACGGAAAGGAAGACCGTCTACCCTATTGTCCGATCATGGGACAAACTTCAAAGGCGGCGAAAGAAAGCTGAGAGAGAGCTTCCAAGCTATGGGCCCAGAACTTAAGACCCACCTCGCTCCAGCACAGGTTGATTTCCAATTCAACCCCCCAAACGCACCCCACTTCGGTGGCACTTGGGAACGAGAAGTGCGCTCCATAAAGACAGCCCTGTACGCAGTACTTGGGGCCCAGACTGTGGCGGAAGAAGTCCTAATGACAGTCCTCACGGAGATTGAGGGAGTACTTAACTCGAAGCCCCTCGGATATGTCTCCAGTGATGTGGCGGATATCGACCCAGTTACCCCCAACACACTCCTGATGGGGCGGCTAGATCCCACATTACCCCAGACAATGTACCGGCCTGAAGAAGCGAACGGCCGACGAATGTGGAGGTACAGCCAAGTATTAGCCGACAAGTTTTGGAACAGTTTCCTACTGCACTACCTACCGTCTCTACAGACCCGCCAGAAGTGGGTAAAGGAGAGAGACAATTTGACAGAAGGAACAGTCGTCATGATTATTGATCAATCACTGCCCAGAGCTATGTGGCCGGCCGGTCGCGTAAGCAAAGTGATCACCGGTGCCGACGGCAAGGTCCGAGCAGCTGAAGTGCTCGTCCAGGGTCGCACTTACACCCGTCCCGTGGCAAGGCTCATAGAACTGCCTCGACTCCCAGACACAATCGATGATGACCATGACCCTACAACCCTATGACTTTGTGAAGTTGACTGACCCCTACAGCAAACCCTTATGTGTAAATAGACAACGCGATTAATCTGTCTCCGTTTAACTGATTAGGTCCGGGACCTATTCAGGGGGTGGCTGTTGTGAAGGGCCAGATTAAACCGAATATATATATTTATTTATATATATATATTTAATTGTATTTGTATATTCTCTAATATTCCCTGATATCCCTTGTATATTCCTTGTACAATATGCATTGAATATCCATTCTAGCCTACTGAACATCCCATAATAGTCTCCATTCTACTATTGGTCGAGACCTTGGTGCCAGGCTGCCATACCCCTCAGACCCAGTTCAAACGTACCGCTCGACATGTACGAACAAGTCCTAGTTCCGCGTAGGAATTTGGCTACCGCACCACTAATGGGACTATTTGTTCATAGTGCGTATATATACTGCGCTACTAAAGTAGGACTTTCTTTTCAGTCCAGTTTCTTACCCTCCAATAGAGTCACAGACGTAAAGCCTCCCCGCGATGCCACGTGTGGGAGTAAGGCCAAGTTCGCCTACCATCGGTATTGAGACATCGTGTATATTAATATTTGAATAGTCATATTTGGCACTATATCGTCGAGTTGGACGTAGTCTATTAAGCTAATAATAGTCTGTTAATATATAGTGCTTCGTGCGGTGAGAATACTACCGTAGTCAGTACCCCATCGTTTCGGGCAGAGAACTGGCTGCTTACCCAGGGTGGTTGACCCTATGTGAAGCTGCACCCGAGGAGCCCCAGAGCCGACGAGCGAGTGGACCTGTATACCGGATTATTCTACCGACGACAGCCCGCCTTCCCAGGCACGGATTATGCTTTGGATACTTTGATTATTCTATGGATAAAGACCCCCGACACTACCGTGTGTTGGAACCCCCCCCCCTGGAGAGGACACAAGGTGAGGAGACGCTCTGCAAGACGAGGTCTCTCCACATCTCTCCCCCGTGGACCGGAGAGAGCCGGCCCACAAAGAGTCCACCTGCTTTCATCTGTGGTCCAAGGATCGCCGGCGCATTGAACGGCACTACAGTGGGTTCTCCTGGGATACCCTTGGCCGGACGAGGCAGCTGGATTCTACCCCCCCCCCCCCCTCCTACTCCTGTCGGCTTACAAGCGACCGGATTAACCCCCTCTAGTGTATCCAGCCTATAATCATTAAAGTATCATTGCTGTTATTCCTTAACTATTCCAGGTCGTATATTTACCACCTGCGCCTTCAGAGATTGGACATTATCTATTGATATACCGACGAATACTCCTTGCCATAAAAGTGCATACTATTTCAATTCATAAATGTAATTAAGTGATTAAGTGTTTAGTCTACACACCATCGCTGTGTAGGCAATAAAGACCTGTTTCTAATTCGTACATTTGTGTTGGATCCGTTTCATCTACGTGAGAGTGTTCATGATAATATATTTATGCCGTGTACTGGGTGGCCGAATATTAAGTACAAAGGTAGTGGTAGTAAGTATCATATCTAGTAATACAGTCAGGGAATTGTACCCCTCAGTTACACCAACCGTGAAAGCACCCCTTTGACTAAACCAAAATGATAGTATTCTCCCCCTTCAATCTTAGTGGTAGGCACATGTTTTTGTGTTCCTAGCAATGTTCTTCCATCTTTAGGAAGGGTGGGGTGAAACATCTTCAAAAAGGACAGCAAAGATGATAGTGCAACCAGAGAGACTGAATAGGATGTTGCCCAATATTTTAAACTTGTCATGAGGAAATCTTCATTATGCTCATCACTGTCAAAGACATGTTCAGGTTCAATTTCGTCATCCCCAGCTATACTTTCAAAATGTGCATTTGACTCACCTGGTGAGTCAATATTTTCACTTTGATCACTGATAGTTAGTGGTCTGTTTAGTGGCAAGTCTGAAGTTGATAAATCTAGTGGCAAGTCTGATCTAGTTGTTAAATCTAGTGGCAAGTCTGTCTTTGGTAAATCGAGCAGGCACTCAGTATAGGCTGTGACAGGATCTGTGTTCTCTAAAGAGTGATGGTTTGTCCTTGAATTAGCAGCAACAATTAACTTATAATCAGTGAGGATAGCCTGCTCTGTCTCTCTCACTAATTTGTTGACTCTACGTCTTTTAGCCCGAGAATAAGATGACATAGTGATGAGGTGCTGTAGTCAATGTAATGGTACATACATTGTGCTATTTACTTGGCTAGAACAGGTCTTTGCTTCAATTGCTGCAACGTGCGGCTTCTTGAAACTGGTACGTGATTCTGGAAAAAGAAAGAAAAAAGAGAGGAGGGTCGACATTAATGTGCTGCATTGCAATGTGCAGGGTGAAACGCTTGCATAATTCTACATTTTGATCAATATCAAGAGAGTCCATTATTATATTATTGTTATATTGTTCATTAGAAAATACCATGTATATAACCAAACGTCTAACTATATAGTCAATGTAATGGTACATAAATTGTGGTATTTACTTGGCTAGAACAATTAAGTCTCAAACAGCCTGCAAACTACCTGGCGTTCTATCGCCATGCTCTAAGACAAACTCTAACCTTAACCAACTTAGAAAGAGTGCAAGGGGAGATGAAGCATATAGCGATATAAACATAGTCATAGCATCAAATTAGTATTAAGATAAGCCACAGAAAAAAATCACGTTATAAAAATAAGCAGTTTCTAAGAAAAAACGATTTGTTATGTGAAGCGCTTTATCAACATGGGCGCCGCCATTTTGTTTGGTGACATCACCGTCACGGTGCATTTAGCTAGCTGGCTACCTAGCCGCAGCCGGGATTCAAAGCCAACTAACCGGCTAACCCAGCTCGCTAAATACTGCATGTAGCTAGCAGAACTGTAAAATTAGTTTGAACAGCCATACAAAAAGAAACACGCGGTCCCGTTGTTGTCTGGTAGGCAACGTTGCATTTACGGATTCACGTGTTTACTAGGCCAGCTAGCGCGTGCTTCCTTGACTACTTCCTGTTCACCCAATAAGCATGCTTTTGTTTGTCTGAGTCGCACAACGTCATTCAGTAACAACGCACGCAATTGGACCACGCAATTTCTAATCGTTGGCGCTTTAATATTAACATCGAAATAACTTAAACAACCGTAATATTAACATCGAAATAACTTAAACAACCGTACGATTCCACTTGCACACTCTCCAGAGTTATATTAAGCACACGCTACGAATATTCATGAATATTTATCTTAGTTGACGTATATATATATTTACCTACCAAACTGCAGCATATCACATGCACAACGCCGTCAAGATCCACTGGTGCACACTCACAATAATGTTATTTTTCACAGAACACAGTTAAGATAAAAGTAATATAGCCAAAACTTACTGTAAAGCACTCAGTAGAATCAAATCCGGGGGGAACCAGACGTGCTGTTCTGAACAGCAGTTCACATTGAGAGATCGAGTGCTCAGCTGCATGCTGGGACGTACGTCTGTTTAAATTGGGGGGGGGAATTCGGGCCAACGTAATGACGACAAACAGCATACGTTGAACAGCATCCGTTGATTCAACATTTATTAGATATTGGCATTTCAATCATTAAAATGCAACCACAAAACAATATTGATTCAATGATATGTTTTCAACATTAGTCAATTGCTTTAGCGGTTAATGGGTGATTCAACATCAATCGTCGACCTTAACCAAAAAGCAAGCATTGTGACCATAAATTAACATTGAATTAACACCTTTTGATATCTGGGTAAGCTGTACAGCTATAACAAGTCAAGTCTGGCTAAATTAAACTTTGCGCCAACATTAGGACCGAAGTATAAACCAGCAACTGAGCAACATGAAGAAGTGGACTTATGCATCTGGATCAGAAAAAACTTTGTGGATGAAAAAGTAAGTAGGCTACAGTGCTTGTATGCAACAGTAGCTAGCCAGCTTAGCCTACATCACAATGATAATCACCAAGCTAACTTACTGTACACACTGTAGGGCTGGGCAATTAATCGAAACAGAATCGCGATATCGATTCATAGACCTATGCAATCTCATTTCTAAGTTATGACTATTTTCTTTTATTAAAAAAAACGTTTTTTTTTTTTTTTTTTTTTTTTACTTTTTAAATTATTTTATCTGGGTTGAACATGATTTGTGGAACTCCCTCTGGTGTTGTGGTCGTGGTATTCACTGACCTTTGGGAAGTATTTCGACATGCACATGGGTATCTTAGTGGTGTAGTGTATCTTGTAGACCAGGCCCATTGCAAGTTGCTATACTCTGTCGTCTACTCTAAGCCATCCTAGGTTGTCAAAGTGGACAGGGGTGAGGTGGGTTTTAGGAGTAAGGTCAAGCAGTAGTCTGACCAGTTTGTTTTGTGATGTTTGTAATCTTGTTTTTAGTGCCTTTGAGGTGCTTTGGTACCATGAGGTGCAAGCATAGTCATAGTACCCTTGAATGAGTGCTCCTGTTAGAGTCTTCAAGGTATTCTTGTTTACCAGAGAGGAGATCCGGTACAGGAATCTAGTTCGTTGGTTGACTTAGTTTTATTACATTGGATCCCATTTTGTCACAGGAAAGATTTCCTCAGGGCCGCCTGGGAGAAATGCGAGGCCCTGTGCGAGATTTAACGCGAGCCCCCCCCCCCCCCCCCCCCCCAAAAGGTTAAAAAAAAAAAAAAAAAATATATATATATATATATATATATATATATATATATATATATTTTTTTTATACAGTCAACATATTCTTAAATAATAGCGCTGCCCGAGGCGGGGCATGATACAGTCAACATATAGCAAAAGAGAGAGCGAGAGAGAGCTCCCGTTCTACAGTCAATATACAGTGTACAGAGAGAGAGAGAGAGAGACACATTGGAAAGAAATTGAAATGCTATTTGGCCCTAAACAGAGAGTACACAGTGGCAGAATACCTGAGCACTGTGACTGAAGATCCTTGAGCACAGCCTAGCCATCGAGAAAGGCCGCCATAGGCAGACTGTGTGTGTTAGAAAGAGAGAGAGAGAGAGAGAGAACATGTGTGTTTGTCATGTGTGTGTGTGTTAGAGAGAGACTAGAGCATGTATGAGAGATTCAAAAGGACAAAGATCAACACTTAAATCCAAGAGAGAGAGAGAGAGAGAGAGAGAGAGAGAGACACATTGGAAAGAAATTGAAATGCTATTTGGCCCTAAACAGAGAGTACACAGTGGCAGAATACCTGAGCACTGTGACTGAAGATCCTTGAGCACAGCCTAGCCATCGAGAAAGGCCGCCATAGGCAGACTGTGTGTGTTAGAAAGAGAGAGAGAGAGAGAGAGAACATGTGTGTTTGTCATGTGTGTGTGTGTTAGAGAGAGACTAGAGCATGTATGAGAGATCCAAAAGGACAAAGATCAACACTTAAATCCAACAATACCAGAGAAACCAAAGCAGCAAGGAGCCAATGGCCGACATCAGCTAAATAGGCTAGCCAGGTACTGTGACACCAGGCCACACACAGCTTTGGCCAATGGCCCAACGCTACCCAAGCTACACAAAAGACATTCACACACAGCACATGTCGTATCTCCAAATGTTGTGAAGTAGCATATGTTTTGCCTGGAAAAAAACATCGTTATTAACAAAACATTCGGGAGGGGAATGAAGGAAGAGTGGGGTAATGTCATGACATTTTCATTAATCTTACCTGCACAAAAGGAACGCAGGGCGAAAGGCCGCAACACAGGTCTCCACGTTGACGAAAGGCCTCTCGCTGGCGGGACAAAATAAGCCAGAACCCCCTGCTATTCTCACGGCTAATGTCAATGGTCGACTCGTAGCACAAGCTAACAGCTAACTCTAGCCTAGGCTAACTGATGGCATCAAAGTAACGTGCGCAGCCGGCAGCTAGCCGGCAGCTAGCTACGGCGTTAGCTGCTGGCTGCGCACGTTACTTTGATGCTATCAGTTAGCCAGTTAGCTCAACCCGGCTATCGCTAACCATTAGCTAACGCACTACCACTGAAACTACAACATGAGAAAAGCAATACAGGCGCTGACACCAGGCACACACCGTTAGCTACTAGTAGTACTATATTAGCTAGTCGACCAGTTTGGCTCCAGAGAGAGAGAAAGAGATATAGGTCCACGGCGGGAATATAATCATAGGTTGACTCACCATAACGCAGTATCAATGCGGCGCCAATGGTAAAGTTGGAAGGAGACTTTTTTTTTTTTTTTTTTTTTTTTTATTATTTTGCGAGGCCCCCCTTCCCGCGAGGCCCTGTGCGACCGCACTGCTCGCACACCCCCTGAGGCGGCCCTGATTGTCCTACTTGGGTTCCTATTAGTTCTAGGCCGATGTCTGGCAGCAGTCGCTGCCCACTGTTGTGGAGCCTGATGGCCACTGGTATGAAGGACTGTCCGAGGCGGTTAGTTGAGTGTCGGGGGGGTATGAGTCTGTGGCTTCCTTGTCACCTTCACCTAATATGTTTTGATCTGGTCAGGTGCGCTGTCACCTAAAATGTTTTGATCTGATCAGGTGCGCTGTCACCTAATATGTTTTGATCTGGTCAGGTGTGCTGTCACCTAATATGATTTCATCTGGTCAGGTGCGCTGTCACCTAATATGATTTCATCTGGTCAGGTGCGCTGTCACCTAATATGTTTTCATCTGGTCAGGTCCGCTGTCACCTAATGTTAATATGTTTTCATCTGTGTCCACTGACCACTGACACACAGTGGGGGATGTTTTAAAAATATTATTTAATATATAATATAATATAATAATTTGTGCTTCACCTAAAAATTTGGTCAGCAGCCTCCACTGATTTCAGGAGCATATATATAGTATCCCCCAAGAGTGTGTGTGTGTGTGTGTGTGTGTGTGTGTGTGTGTGTGTGTGTGTGTGTGTGTGTGTGTGTGTGTGTGTGTGTGTGTGTGTGTGTGTGTGTGTGTGTGTGTGTGTGTGTGTGTGTGAGCGGGCGTGCTGTGCTGAAAGGTGGGTGTGTGCGTGTGTGCATGTGTGTGGGCGTGCTCATATGTACACGCACGTGCATGTGTATGTGTGTGTATGCAGACGTGTGTGTGGGGTTTTCAGGAAGTGAGATGTGGCATTGTTTGCAGTTTGTGTGTGTATGCTCATTTTGAGGGGAAGGGGGGGTGAACTTGAGACGGTTGAGACGTCGTAAACCTTGTAGTCAGTTAGTTTCATAGGATGCTTCTGCTTGTCAGAGATCGCAAGAAGGTCGAGCGTCTGTCTTGTGTCGCAATGAGAGTCGTGTCATCAGTTTTGAGCTCTTGCTACATAGATCAGGCCATTGGAACAAAGGCGATTATGTGGTTTTAACATGAGAATATAAACAGACCATGGTCGCAGGCATACTACGTTGTACAATAGGTTATGTGGTTATCATGGGCACAGAGCTGGGATTGTGGAAGTCAGACCCTGTGGTCGTGTCCGAGGTCACAAGATAAACACAGGATGTCACAAAGGCAGACACAGTGTTAGTCGTGTCCAAGGACAATGTATTCTTAGGTGTGTATAGCAAACATATTAATTGATATTCGATTACAATTATTCTATTACAGGACCAGCAAATGTAAACAGACTGGGGGCTGTTTGTAGAGCTAAATCTATACTTTATAGTATTGCTATCTGTCCATTCTCATTGTCAATTGAGACCATAAACCGTCCCTTCAAAATGGCTTAAAGAAAAAAAAATGTCATCAATACGTTCTCATTTTATAGTGCCGTGAATATAAGCGTTATATGGGATTTCGGCTAGGATATTTCCTGGAATGCGAGATACAGGCCGCTAAGCTACTACCGTTATATCCAATGGCATTGGGGCGGCGTGGCTCAGGGGTAGAGCGGGTCGTCCAATGATCGAAGGGTTGGTGGTTCGAATCCCACTCAAGCCCATGTCCATCCCACTGCCGTTGTGTCCTTGGGCAAGACACTTAACCTACTTGCCTCGTATGAATGTGTATGCATGTGAATGCATGTTGGTGGTTGTCGGAGGGGCCGTAGGCGTTGATTATTCGCCACGCTTCCGTGAGTCTGCCTCAGGGCAGCTCTGGCTGCAATTGTAGCTTACCACCACCGGTATGACTGTGTATGAACGAATAATGGACTCTGTGAAGCGCTCTGGGTCTCATGAAGAGCGCTATATAAATCCAAGTCATTATTATTATTCATTATTATTTTCGTTATACATATGATACAGAAATAACTCAAACTGCATATGATCAGCACGATCCTCAAGCATGTATGATTGAAAGGGGGGGGGGTGGGGTGGGGGACGTCGTTTCTGATTATTGATTACCAATAACCGCGTTAGCCTCATTAGCCTCATTCATTGATCGGATGGATGGCTATCAAAACAATGCCCGATCGGGATGTACTTTACGTGAAAAAGATCTTACCGTGGGCCGGTGGGATCCCCCCGAGCATTTCCCCGTTATCGATCGCCATCTGGTAGATCGATATGTCCATTGGCGGATGATAAATCCCCTTATTGCATAGTGAAATCTGCGATCCAAAACGTAATCCAAGCTACAGGCTGCACATCCAGAATCGAGCTAACTAGAAACTCCATTGAAACTAAAAAAAAAATTGTCCACCGTTCAGCCACAGGGCACACTCCATTATCGCGACAGCGCCCCTAAGAGGATCTGGCCGCTAATGCACGTTGGCGAATTCAAAGAGTAGGGTAAATCTGCAGTGCCGCTCGGCGACCTTGAATAGGTTATTAAAATGGAATAAAAGCCAAAACAACTTGCCACGGATATATCCGTCCTTCTGTCCACAACGGGTGGAATCGAAACTCCGTGCTTGGGCGGGATTGTGTTAAGGGGATGCAGACCAGAGAAAGACTTTCGTCTTGTTTACATCAGGGTACCCCATTTTCAATTCATAATGACTTTTATGACATACACAACATACAGATATACAGATATATATCATGACATGTATGACAGATATGCAGTACTGTATACGTAGCATAGAACGCATATTTAGAGATCGTCTCAGTGGTTCCCAAACTTCTTTTTTATGCGGACCACTAGATTGTTATCAAGAACATTTGCGGACCACCTCGTATGCAAACAGTAAAACATAAATAAATAAACAACTGACTTAAACCCAGTAATACACGAGACCCTCTTCTTGGACCAAGTAAGGTTTCGTCGATAATCCAATGTACAATTACCCTTCATGTTTTACAACAGTGTATATATTCATCTCACCTTCTGCTGATATCTTCATGTTTTACAACAGTCTATATATTCATCACCTTCTGCTGATATCTTCTGGCCACCTCCCGCAGTGCGTGCATACACACGTACTGTATACAGTACGTGCAAAATGAATCGTTCCAGCAAAGTACTGTAGGCTTTGTCAATACTGAACGACTGTGCGTTGTCAAGAGCCAATCACACAGGTTGCCTCATCTCATCTGGCTCTGCAAATAGATCTAGAGTCTGAATATCTCCGCATATATAGCCTGATGACTGACACATCTCTCTCAAATCCATTCTGAGAACGGAATGCAGTGCCCGCGACGCGGGTCTTGATTGATTGAAAATTGTATTAACAGATTGCAGAATGGGTACAATACAGTACAGCTCAATACACACAATTGTTAAGGGGATGCAGACCAGAGAAAGACTTTCGTCTTGTTTACATCAGGGTCCCCCATTTTCTAATTCATCAGGACATATATGACATACATGACATACAGATAGACAGTACTGCTACATCTATACATTTATGACATACCAGATTTGCAAATACAGTACTGTTTGTGATACAAAAAGACCCATAATAGTGATTATTTATTATTTAAGTTAAGTTTAGCCATAATCATATATTTTTCCATAATCAGGTAGCTGATTATTTACCAACAACATTGGTAAAAAAATTCTATTCTATGAATAATTTTCGGCCTTTCGGCTTTCGGTTTTCGGCCAACTGTTTCCTATTTTCGGTATCGGTTTCGGCCAAGAATTTCCCATTCGGTGCATCCCTAGTATATATTCATCACCTTCTCCTGATATCTTCATGTTTTACAAGAGTGTATATATTCAACCTTCTGCTGATATCTTCGGCCACGTATCCTTCAGGATGTCCGTCAGTTCGTCTCTCAACTCAGAAACAGCATCACTCACATTCCTGAAGTCACGTAGAGGATGGACAGCGATACTGGGTAAGTCTGGAGATACACTGGATAGAGAGAAATTATATTAAACAAAGAGAGACAGACACTGTAACAGTACTGTATATCTGTATGTCATGTATGTCATAAATGTCCTGATTAGATTAGATTTTTATATCTGTATGTTGTGTATGTCATAAATGTCATTATGAATTGGAAATGGGGGACCCTGATGTAAACAAGACAAACGTCTTTCTCTGGTCTGCATCCCCTTAACAATTGTGTGTATTGAGTTGTACTGTACCCATTCTGCAATCTGTTAATTAAAGTTTTCAATCAATCAATCAATCAATCAATCAGACTCATTTGAAAATCACCTACAGTAAAACTGTAGTATTTCTGTGTTTTTTTTGCTTCAGATGTACAAATGGCTGTAGAAATACTATAGTGAATCACTATAGAAATATAGTGTATAAATAGTATTTCTTTGGTAAAACCACAGGAATACTAGTGTTTCACCGTACATTTCTATTGACTTTACTACTGCAAATAGTACATGAGCAGTCACAGAAATGTAAACGTAGATATATATGGTTTAAATATGAAAGGCATATTCAGTAGAAACAGTTAGTCCTCATGCTATCATACGACTGAATAGCTAGTGAACCGGAGTACAATGGATGTGGTTCAAAGACATATGAAAGGCATATTCATCAGAAAAAGTTACAGTCAGTCCTATGGATGAGAGTGAATATCTAGTGAACCTGAATGAAATGGATGTGGTCGTCAGCGTGCTCCAGCTGCTCCAGCTCCACCCCTCTCCTCCTCAGCTCCTCTATCTCCTGTTCCGGTTGCTTCAGGACCCCTTCAGCCTGACTGACTGCAGTCTTCTCCTGGGCTCCGATCAGGGCCTTCACCTCCTTGCGCCTCGTCTGTATGGAGCAGATCATCTCACAGAAGATCTTATCACTGGCCTTCACTGCTGTCCGGGCTGAACTCTGTTAAGACACAAAGACATGAATGGACTGCACTTTTATAGCACTTTCTTCTAAAGAGCTTTACAACGTATGCCTCACACACACACACACACACACACACACACACACACACACACACACACACACACACACACACACACACACACACACACACACACACACACACACACACACACACACACATAAACAACAAACTTTCTAACGAAAAGATGGCAAAAAAAGTGATTACAAAGGTTAATAAAAAAAACAACGCCCCAGCTGGAGCCTCATTCAGTGTCACTTTGACTACGCTTGCACTTCATGGTACAGTAACATCTCCAAACAAATGAACACAAAGCCAAAGTAGGAGATGTCCACAAACACACCACAAGAGGGAGCCCCACTGACCTGTCCCTGCCGAGAGTCAGGACATGCATGGGGAAAGACGCGTTTTTTTACTCTGCAACTGTAATGTGGAATGCCCTGACAACATTCCTAAAACTCCTGAACTCCCCTCTCGGATTTAAATCGGCCCTAAAATCATGGCTCAGCAGCAACTCAAATTGGTCTTAATTAGTTTTTTTTATCTCTTATCATAATTTGGTTTTTATCTGTTTTTATCATGAGTTGCTTTTAAGTGTTTGCGTTTTTTTTTAAATTTCTTTTAACATTAGATGACTGTATGAGTTTTCAGGTTAGGTGTTTTTGTATTTACTTTTAGGGTGTCCTGTGTGTGTACATGGTCCATTCGTGTTTTTGTGCCTTTTTATGTTCCAGCGTTATGACACTTTTATTGTTTAAATGTTGTCCTACTGTTGTGTCAATAAAGTATTCAATCACACACACACACACACACACACACACTCATGCACGCACGCATGCACGCACGCACGCATAAATAAAAACCATTATTAATTATTAAGAGTGTTTTTTCTTTATTTAGACAGTAAGATGGTGGAGAGGGATGCAGAATAGGGCAGATACAGGAAAGAAGGCTCTGGCAGGATTGGATCCCTGGCTAACAGGGGTACATGTGGTTGCAGAGTAGGGTCCTAACCACTACACCATCTCTGGGCACATTGGGCCTCATTCACCATTTCTCTTATTATTTGTCTTATATTTTTGCTTTACCGTCTGTTATCTCAACACACTGGGATTTTAAAGTCGTATTTTGGGAGCAATTGACCAATGGTAGGCTTTTTAATTAAATGTTTTATCTGGGTAAGAGTTTCTTATCTCGGTAAGAGTGCTCTCGAACACTCTTAGAATTTGGTCTTGCCTAAGAGAAAAGCAAAAATAGAAAACATTGCTGAATCCCAGGTAAGAACAAAATAAGAAGAAATGCTAGTTAATAAGAACTAAATCTGTTCCTATATCGCTTCGTAAATGAGGCCCATTGTGTCTTGCTCAAGGACATGCACTTCGGCATGCTTCCAGGAAGAGCTGGGATCGAACCGGGAACCTTCAGATTACCAAACGACTGAATGCCAAAAATTGCATGCGTGTCCTATGTGTCACCCATCTCGCATGTGTGTGTTCGCTGCATGACGATGTAGCAATGTGCTACAAATAAAGACTTCTTCTTCAAAGTCCAGTTTCATATGACCTCACCTTCAGTGTCTCCACAGCCAGTCTGCATGCTTTCAGCTCCTTCTCTCTCTCCTGGACTCTCTCCTGGACTTTGAAAAGACTCTCCCCCAGCTGTTTCTGGAACAAATCAACGTAGGAAGAAGAGTTTTAGTTAGGGACTTCATTTAAAGCTACACTAGAGACAGCTTTATCTATAGTGTAAGATTTGCACCCTGTGGCCATGAGAGGTAATTGCATCTTGTTTAAACATGGCGGATGAGAGAAAACAGTAATAAACTAGAATGGGTGCTCGTCGGAGCACATATGTGACTCGACGTGACCAAACCCGATTTGATCCAGTGAGAAACAAGTGCCAGGAAAGGAACAAATGTCTTGCTCTTCAGAAAATCGAAAAAAATCAAAATCTTGTTTTTTTATACATCTTTGAAATGTCATTCATGTGTTCCCTTATTTGCCCTTATTTGCAAACTTAAATACAACTTGTAAATGAGGTAATTATTGTTATATAGTTCGACAAGTATTTTCTCTCATAAGGTGGAATAACTACAGCAGAGGGCTATTCGCTGGGTGCGGCCTGTCCGGGTATCAAGTACCGGTACTTATATGAGGTGTTGAAACACACACAGACACAGTCTTAGCTCTCCTTTCTTAGAGAGAGAATAACAATGTTAATACACTATCTTAATGTTATAAGTTATAAGTTATAAGCAACGTAACTTATAAAAAAGATTAAAAAAAAGAGGCCGACCGCCGTCATAAAACACGTGTTTGAAACGTAATTAAACACGATTAAAACACATTTAGAATTTTATGAGCGAACGAATTTCATTAGAGTGCATTTATTGCAACCTAATGGCTAAAAAGTAAATTAATTTAATAAGGAAACGGAGTGATACCAATGCTTTTCATCGGAGCGAAAGGTTATTGTTGTTTTCATTATAGGGGCCCTGATGTAAACTTTTCTGCTGAAGACAAACGCGCGCTGGCATTCAGCACGGATTTGATGACACTGAATCTGAACATTGAACATTGACTATCTTATTGCTATCTTATTGCTATCTTATTGCAACCTAATGGCATAAGAAGTAAATTCATTTAATAAGGAAATGGAGTGATACCAATGAAAATGAGGGACCCTGATGTAAACAAGACGACACTGTATTGTACCCATTCTGCAATCTGTTAATACAGTTGTTGTGTCTTTCACTACCACACTACATGTATTTACATCTAAATGCTTATTGGTCAGGCGGTGACGTCATTAAGTTGATTGCGCCATTGATGGGTATTAAACAGCGCACAAGCAGTGCTCTGCTTGACAGACCATGGAACCTACAGCGAGGGCAGTTGCCGAGGCATTAAACCGGTTTGCTCATTTCGGAGCACATTGTGTTGAAGACGAACGCTCACTGGGAACATTCATCACGGATTTCTTTGAGCCGAATAAAAATCCAGAAAGAAACTCAGATTCTGGTTCAGAAGAAGAGGACAACGCAGACGAAATTATTCAGGCTATAATCACTGACAGCAACGCTGAAGAGCCAGATGATGGTGACAACACACCTAACGGATTTGCAGACGAGGTAGAGCCAGATGATGGTGACACACCTAACGGATTTGGAGACGAGGTAGAGCCAGATGATGGTGACACACCTAACGGATTTGGAGACGAGATAGAACATGTAATGAGCTTTGTGGAAGTTGAATCTGACGAGAGCCACGAACACGAAATGGAAAGACTTTTGCGATTTACTTGTAAATGCGTCCAGAGTGATAAAGAAAATGACATGCTTCACCGGCACTCATGTATCACAAAATTGGACCGTGATGAAGTTTACACAAGGCGTTTTGAGATAGCGGCTCTCGAAGAGGATCATAAAGATTTGATTATTATGGCTCAGCTCCAGGCTTTTGGTCGAAAGTCTGAATGGACTATCGCAAATAAATCGATTTCCAAAAAAAGGCAACGCGCTACTTCTTCGGGCGATACAAATCTGCCGTGAAGCTTTCCTCTTCATCCACGGGTAAGTTATTATTATTGTCTATTTAAAACTAATATAGTACATCATGCCTATTTTTCTCGTGTTATTTTAAATGATAATAAAATCTTGAAACTTGATTTGTCTTGTTTATTATCAGGGTCCCCCATTTTATTAAAACTAATATAGTACATTATAATAGAGTATAGTAGCATAGTATAGTATATTATAGTATAGCAGATAGTATTTATAGACCAAAGACACTATTTGTGTCTTTTGATTTGTCCCACAATTCAACTCAAATTAATCAAATTAGGCACATTGTTTATGTAACTGAGGGGTACAATTCCCTGACTGTATTGAGAGTATGGTATCATTAAACCACTACTTAGTTATGTACTTTAATTACTGGCCATACAGTACATGGTATATATGGTGAACACCCACACAATAATACGGCTTAACAAAGAAAGTCATATTTAGAAGTATTTATTAGCAGAGCAGCAATAGTAGGTTACAATATTGAGAATTATGAATTGCGCTTATATGGCGAAGAACACTTAAGTAGGTCAAGAGCGTAAGTCCATGAGCATATTAAGATGGGTATAATTAATACCACCTGTAGCATAAGAATTATATAGGGCACACTCGTAGTCAGCTGGAGATACTAAGGGGGTTCCCTCCGGTTGTAAGCCAGCAGGGGAGAGGAATTGTCGGGAGCAAAAGTCTGGATCAACGAGGAATAAAGAGACTCCAGATACAGGAGACGGTGCAATAATCCCTTGGTCCGTAGACAAAGCAACAGCTATACTCTGGTATGCATGGCAGCATGGATGAAAGCTAGCCAGCCTCTGTGGGTCCTAGAGGCGGGCTCGACGGTGCTCCTCACAGGGTAGATCCCACACAGCAGTGGGGTAGACGGTTCTCTGCTCCAGCAGCCACAGTATCAAAGCAATATAATCCAGCCGGAAAAGGCTCTGCATTCGTCGGTGTAGGTTCTCCGGTGTACATATCCACACGGTTCTCGTCTAGGACTCCTCGGATGGCGGCACGAGGTTAGGCCGCCCAGCCTGGATAAGTGCACTAGCTCAGTACGACGAACCGGTGGTAATGCTGGTCACTGTAGAACGGTAGCCGCACGATACACTATAAATAATAGACTATTACTTTATAATAGAATAGGTCGAACTCGACGATACAGCGTTAAACTCTGACACTTTAGCTATCAATTCGCACGCGGTTCTCAAGGCTCTATTTAGGGGCAAAAGGGGCCCACTTCACAGCACGTTGTATCGTGGTGAAGGCTTCAACGTTTTGGACTAACTGCTTCTGTATCCACCTGCGACGTATTTATATGTAAGTTGAATAATCTAGTGCCAACCTCAGTTCTGTCTCGTATTACTGCGCAAACCTGGGCATGTTGAGACATGTCTTAGCGGTGGCTTTGAACTAGACATTGGGGGTATGGCCGTTGGCGCCTAGGGGTCGCTGTCCAATAGGAGAACGAATATTATGGTCTGGCCTGTACCTAGGTAAAGGGATATTCCGTGTATATATACAAAGATTATACAAGGGATATCAGACAATATACAAATATTATACAATATATCTCAAGTAATAAATATATATATTCGGTTTAATCTGACCCTTTGTAACAGTTTACATGTTCTATTGAGACAGTATTCTTTCAGGTTTCTTCATTCACAATCATGTAGACTGGGTGTGGTACAGGTACCGGTCCTTGTGATGATGATGATGATGATGATCTAACTATCTCTCTCTCTGTCTCCCCCCCCCCCTCTTCTCTCCCAAGAATAGGTAAGGATCGCTTGATTGCAATTAGCAAACACATGTCAGAAAATGGCATGTGTGTTCGCAATAAGAAGCGATCACCACGCAACAACAAGCATTGCATAAAATATGAGGAGATCGAAAAAGTAGTTACATTTGTGTTGAATTATGCAGAAGATCATGCTGTTCACCTACCTCAGGCGTGGCCAACCCGCGGCTCTTTGCCCGTCAATGTGCGGCTCTTCCATCCATAAAAAATAAATAAAAAAAAAATCTTTTTTTTTTAACTTTTTTTTTTTTTTTTTATGTCACTCATTCCATAAGGACGTAGAATAAACATTTAAAAAAAATTAAATGGTCCATTTGCATGTTCTTGGTATCTGAATCTAGGGACATATATGGATCAGTGTCAGAAATAGTGTCTGTTACTACTGTAGGCTTGAGTAAATTGTAATGAACCAAAGGAGAATATCAATTCTATTTAAAAAATGTTTTATCTTTGACTGTGAATAACACCATGCTAAAATTGACCAGACCTGAAAAATCTAAGCAAATGAATAAAGGGAAGATGATTAAACAGAAGGTTTTGTAGATACAGTACTGAATTCTGCCATCTTTTTTATAATATAAATTTCTCCAAAATGTTTCATCATATTGCAACACCGTTTTTTGCAAGACGTTCACAGAAAGGTAGAGAAACTAACTGCGTTCTGTTTTATGGCAATAACGTTCAGGTTTGTGGGAGATAATCCCAAAAAATAAGAGAAATAAAAAAGTAAATCCAGAAGTCAGATGATTGACAGGGGCTGGTGTGAGCTGGGTAGGGTAGTTTTTCTAAATTTGAAAGCCCTGAGTCTCTTCCTTCAAAATACTATACTCACTTTTGGATGTGCCACTTCCTCCTGTCAATATGCGCCGGTTACCGACTCAATGCCCTGAGATTTCTATAATCTTATATTTCACTAATAACAGTTAAAATAATTGGTAAACAAACGTAATGCTGAAAATATACACTTTTACTGTATATCTCGGGCTTAAGAGGTTAACCCTGTGAGGCCCAAATTAAAAAGACATTAGCAACTTCAGAGGCCAGAGGGTGGGACATATAAACACATTTACTATCAAATAGCATTGTGAGGCTGAACAACAGGACCAATTGACTATACGTGTGCTTAAAGGGGAACTATCTTATAAATGGCCTTTTTCAGTGTTTACCATTGTTTCTTAGCTATGTGGACTTATATTAATAGGATCTATGTCTCTAATTCTCATATTGGCGCATTCTTCCAATTCCCCTCTCACAATATTCACCCTCACTGAACTGAGTCATCTGAAAATGTGCATATCTGTGATGTCAGAAATTTCTCAGCTGCATAATAATGTGGCAGTTGATGTGGCAGTTGGCACCAGGCCACACAGTGGTTGGAGCCCAGCCTCAAAACGGCTTAAGATCTTGAGGTAGAAAAATGCGGTTTTTGAGTACTTGATTAGAAATACAGAACAATGCATTTTATTTTTTTGAAAAAAACCTAGGTGTTCCATAGACTCACAGGAATTGTGTAAAAGTGCCCAAATAGTGAAAGAAATTGTAAAATAGTTCCCCTTTAACATTTTTTAAATAAACATTCTTTTTTTAAATGGCTAAAAGTGATTTTGTAATTTTGCAACCGTGGGTCTCACAGGGTACTTTTAACCATGTGAGGCCCAATAAAAAAGACATTAGCAACTTCAGAGGCCAGAGGGTGAGACCTATAAACACATGAAGGGTGCCGTGACTGGAAAAAAAAGGTTGAGAAATGCTGGTATATGGTGTGGCTCTTTGTGGTACCACAGTAATTTTTGTGGCTCTTAGTCTCTGACTGGTTGGCCACCCCTGACCTACCTGGACGCCAAGCACACCAAAAGAACTTTACCGGTCAGCTGTTACCATCTTTCGTCACGAAGGCATCTGTGTGGCGTTTATATACCAAGGCAATGCCAGTTGGTAGGTTTAAGCAAATCTTTGTCAAAGAAATAGGTCAAATAGGTCTTTGTCAAATAAAAACAAAGCTTGAAAATGAATGTCATTGTGCTAACATGTGTTCATATTAATCTTTCAGACCAGCGAGCAGTGGGCCTGTCCACATTTAAGTCCCTCTGGAGGCAATTACTGAGTCATATCACAGCAATCAAACCAATGTCTGATCTTTGCTGGGTGTGTCAGAAGAACAATTATCTGGTTAGTGAACATCACAGTGTTATGAACTTTGAACTGCAACTTCTGTATGAAAAGTGTTATACAAATACAGTTTATTATTATTAATATTAATATCATCATTTACTTAACTTTCCAAGATTTTCAGAAGTGCCAATCTGCCAGAGGCTGAGAAGTCTGCAAAGCTGAAGCAGCAGGAACAACATCTGGAGCATGTAACCTCCGAGCGGGCTGCCTACAAGGGCATGCTTAAAGCCGCCAAGGAGATCGGTGATGGTCTTTCTCTGGGTGGTCATGTGCCACCGGCAAGCAAGCCCATGACAATGCATTACAGTTTCGACTACGCTCAAAAGGTGACTACATACCAAGCCCTCTTTCACAACCATCATGTTATAATTGTTATAACTACTGCATTGCTCCCTTTTTTTCTTTCTAAAATCCTTATTCATTTATTGCAGGTGCATTATCCATCAGACCCACTTCAGCCAGGGCCCATGTACTTCTTGGCTCCACGCAAGTGCAGCATATTTGGTGTTTGCTGTGAGGCGATTCCACGGCAAGTCAACTATTTGGTGGATGAGGGGATGGAGTCCAGCAAAGGTAGCAACGCCGTCATAAGCTACCTGCACCACTTCTTCAAAGACCATGTACGTGGCACCAAGACAAATCCCAATCAACAGTGTTGAAATGGCAATAAAGTTTCTATCTATCTATGTTGACCTTCACTGTGACAACTGCAGTGGCCAAAACAAGAACAAGTACATGTTGTGGTACTTAGCGTGGCGAGCGCTACATGGTCTTCACCATCGTGTCAATCTCCACCTGCTGATTGTAGGCCACACAAAGTTTTCCCCGGACTGTTTCTTTGGGCTTCTCAAGCAGCGTTTCAGAAAGACCAAGGTGAACACTCTTGATGGGATTGCAGCAGTCGTAAGGGACAGCTCAGTGGCTGGAGTCAACATACCACAGCTAGTGGGAAAGGAAGATGGCACTGTAATCGTGCAGTCCTACAACTGGCATGAACATCTGGGGCCTTACTTCAAGCCACTGCCACAGATCAAGCAGTACCAGCACTTTAGGTGGGTGTGGTCACTGTGTGTTGTGTATTTACTGTAATTAATTATTCACACTTTAGTGCAAAGAATGTCATTGGCAAATGATACAAATGCATTGATATTGTTATGTGCCCTGTACTAACGTTTCACTTTATTATTGCAGCTTTGATTCCAAGGAACCTGGTGTGGTTGTGGCAAAGATGTCTATTGATGGCGCTGAAACCAGATTCCAGCTGCTCCGTGACGTCCGTGTCCTGCCGCCTATAGATGGACTTCCTGTGCTGCCACCACCGGGACTGGACTCTGCAAGACAACACTATCTGTTCCACAAGATCAGAGAGTTCTGTGATGAAGAAGCCCAAGACATCACATGCCCAGCACCAGCCAAAGTATCCAGCGGCGGTTCAAAAAGACCACGGTGATCATCTGGAGAGGCCATCAGAACATTGAACATTGAACATTGCGTTAGCATGTCTATTTTTATCATGCCTATTTTTCTTGTGTTATTTTAAATGATAATAAAATCTTGAAACTTGATTTGTCTTGTTTATTATCAGGGTCCCCCATTTTATTAAAACTAATATAGTACATTATAGTAGAGTATAGTAGCATAGTATAGTATATTATAGTATAGCAGATAGTATTTATTTAGTATTTTATTTTGATGTAGCCTTTCCTTCAGCCAGTACCTTGACCCCCAACATTACATGGCTTATGTGAGGCTTCCAACAAATAAACATAACAAAAGAGCTTGATGCAAGGTGTTAACCCCATAGAGAGAGGGGGGCCATGGAATACAATGCATTCTGGGTAGGGTTGTAGTTGATTAACTCACAGGTGTGAACCTCTCCACAAAGTTCGAAGGCCATTCATCTCTGAATGCGTTTACTGATATCACCATGATTCATAGGATGTAGCTTGAAAAGTATCCCACCAAAATGTTCAAGTGATGGCTTATTTTTAAGGTATGAATCTGTACTTTCACAATATGTAAAAAAAATCAAATTTGACATTGCCTCAACAAGTCCATCGTCCCCATGCCCAGTCACAGTCCGCAACATGCTATATAATTGGGAATAAATGTGCGGTACAGACTCGACTACGATGAGTTGGAAAACCATTCGGCGGGTCGCCGAAAATAAACTTTGTCCATTGATGACAGGTCACGCTATCGTCAGGGAATAAATGCAAGGTCACATTCGTTGCACGGCAGTTAGGAACAGCACAACGTAGCCCCGATTTGCTCATAACGATAATCCAATGCTAACTCACTTCAATGCAATTTGCTTGCGGTTGAGTCCTGCAATAAATACTGTTCAACTGTGTTTACCTGCGCTGGCTCGTGGCTGCCTGGCAGATAGAGGGGGGCGGGTGTTATTATGCAAATACGCTTACGCACCATATGACGTCCCATATAGGCTAATTTTCAGATGACTCACTTGAGGGAGGGACATTATTGTGAGGGGAGAATTGGAAGAATGCGCCAAATCGAGAATTAGAGACATAGATCCTAATACTATAAGTCCACATAGCTAGAAAATAACCCTAAACACTGGAAAAGGTCATTTATAAGATAGTTCCCCTTTAAGGATATTCTGACTCACTTTGAACTTCCTTAGGCGCCTAAGGAAGTAGAGGCGTTGCCGTGCCTTCTTGACTACACTGTCAATGTGTGTGGTCCATGTCAAGTCCTCGGATATGTGGACTCCGAGGTACTTAAAACTGTTCACTCTCTTGACCGGTGCCCTGTCGATGCTGAGGGGGCTGTAGTCCCCGACCCCCGAAGGTCCACAATCATCTCTTTTGTTTTGCTGACGTTCAGGGAGAGGCCGTTCTCCTCACACCACCGCACCAGATTCTCTACCTCTTCCAGGTAGGCCCTCTCATCGTTTGCAGAGATCAGGCCCACCACTACTGTGTCATCAGCAAATTTGATGATTGTGTTGTTGTTCCGCTGTGCCACACAGTCATGTGTGTACAGCGAGTAGAGGAGGGGACTCAGAACACAGCCCTGGGGGGCCCCTATGTTGAGGGTGATGGATGAGGAGGTGCAGTTGCCTGCTCTCACCACCTGGGGTCTACCCGTCAGGAAGTCCAAGACCCACTGGCAGAGTTCATAGTTCAAGCCCAGGTCCCTGAGCTTGGCTATGCGTTTGGAGGGGACTATGGTATTGAATGCTGAGCTGTTGCGTCCTGCAATAAATACTGTTCAACTGTGTTTACCTGCGCTGGCTCGTGGCTGCCTGGCAGATAGAGGGGGGCGGGTGTTATTATGCAAATACGCTTACGCACCATATGACGTCCCATATAGGCTAATTTTCAGATGACTCACTTGAGGGAGGGACATTATTGTGAGGGGAGAATTGGAAGAATGCGCCAAATCGAGAATTAGAGACATAGATCCTAATACTATAAGTCCACATAGCTAGAAAATAACCCTAAACACTGGAAAAGGTCATTTATAAGATAGTTCCCCTTTAAGGATATTCTGACTCACTTTGAACTTCCTTAGGCGCCTAAGGAAGTAGAGGCGTTGCCGTGCCTTCTTGACTACACTGTCAATGTGTGTGGTCCATGTCAAGTCCTCGGATATGTGGACTCCGAGGTACTTAAAACTGTTCACTCTCTTGACCGGTGCCCTGTCGATGCTGAGGGGGCTGTAGTCCCCGACCCCCGAAGGTCCACAATCATCTCTTTTGTTTTGCTGACGTTCAGGGAGAGGCCGTTCTCCTCACACCACCGCACCAGATTCTCTACCTCTTCCAGGTAGGCCCTCTCATCGTTTGCAGAGATCAGGCCCACCACTACTGTGTCATCAGCAAATTTGATGATTGTGTTGTTGTTCCGCTGTGCCACACAGTCATGTGTGTACAGCGAGTAGAGGAGGGGACTCAGAACACAGCCCTGGGGGGCCCCTATGTTGAGGGTGATGGATGAGGAGGTGCAGTTGCCTGCTCTCACCACCTGGGGTCTACCCGTCAGGAAGTCCAAGACCCACTGGCAGAGTTCATAGTTCAAGCCCAGGTCCCTGAGCTTGGCTATGCGTTTGGAGGGGACTATGGTATTGAATGCTGAGCTGTTGCGTCCTGCAATAAATACTGTTCAACTGTGTTTACCTGCGCTGGCTCGTGGCTGCCTGGCAGATAGAGGGGGGCGGGTGTTATTATGCAAATACGCTTACGCACCATATGACGTCCCATATAGGCTAATTTTCAGATGACTCACTTGAGGGAGGGACATTATTGTGAGGGGAGAATTGGAAGAATGCGCCAAATCGAGAATTAGAGACATAGATCCTAATACTATAAGTCCACATAGCTAGAAAATAACCCTAAACACTGGAAAAGGTCATTTATAAGATAGTTCCCCTTTAAGGATATTCTGACTCACTTTGAACTTCCTTAGGCGCCTAAGGAAGTAGAGGCGTTGCCGTGCCTTCTTGACTACACTGTCAATGTGTGTGGTCCATGTCAAGTCCTCGGATATGTGGACTCCGAGGTACTTAAAACTGTTCACTCTCTTGACTGGTGCCCTGTCGATGCTGAGGGGGCTGTAGTCCCCGACCCCCGAAGGTCCACAATCATCTCTTTTGTTTTGCTGACGTTCAGGGAGAGGCCGTTCTCCTCACACCACCGCACCAGATTCTCTACCTCTTCCAGGTAGGCCCTCTCATCGTTTGCAGAGATCAGGCCCACCACTACTGTGTCGTCAGCAAATTTGATGATTGTGTTGTTGTTCCGCTGTGCCACACAGTCATGTGTGTACAGCGAGTAGAGGAGGGGACTCAGAACACAGCCCTGGGGGGCCCCTATGTTGAGGGTGATGGATGAGGAGGTGCAGTTGCCTGCTCTCACCACCTGGGGTCTACCCGTCAGGAAGTCCAAGACCCACTGGCAGAGTTCATAGTTCAAGCCCAGGTCCCTGAGCTTGGCTATGCGTTTGGAGGGGACTATGGTATTGAATGCTGAGCTGTAGTCGATGAACACTCTACACCCTCCCCAGACCGACAGTAGGGCAGCATGTGGTAGTCTACACCCTCCCCAGGCCGACAGTAGGGCAGCATGTGGTAGTCTACACCCTCCCCAGACCGACAGAGGAGACGTGTGGTAGTCTACACCTTCCCCAGACCGACAGGAGACGTGTGTTTAAACATATGATTTCAGACCATTGGGTTACCTGTAACTGTTTTAGCAGATATTTTTTTAATTATTTTAGAACATAATTTTTATTATTATTTTTATTACTCTTTTGCGTTTCATTTTCTGTGAATATTGCTTTCCACTATATACCGTTTACATTTGTACAATCGTCGTTTCTATAAATGAGGGAAACCTCAGAAGCTTACGATTTTTAAATAAAGGTTGAAATGAAATATCTGCAACCCTGTTATTTGTGCTTACCGGTAATTGTTAAGGGTGCTCTTGTATATGGAAGCATTATATGCAGGTATATTCAGACAGATATGGATATATATATTTTGATTTGATATTTTTTATTTATGTGTCTTACATACAGGTGTATGCCCAGCCCGTATGGGCTTACAAGACACATAACAATAAGTATATAATGATATACTTGACCAATTACTTGACAAATTACATATAGACCAAGATGGCCACAAGAATAAGAAAATACAAGAAAATACAAGAAAACTTAATATAACACAAGCTGTACGCAATGTATATAAATGAAGAAACAAGAGGAATTCAAATACAATTATATAGGATATAGTGTGTTTTGTCTCAAGTGCCATGCTTTCTCCAAAAACTCCTGCAAAACTGAAGATGTCCTCCACAAAAAAACAACTCAACATACAACTCTCAGACTGCCAAAACAAATCCGGATTTACAATTTGAATTTTCTCAAATAAAGCCCTCCTCAAAGCGGTGTACAAAGGGCAATAAAAAACAAAATAATATTCATCCTCCACCACTCCCAGATCACATAGAACACACAATCGCTCCTCCTCAGGTTTACCTTGGAATCTACCCACTTCCACAGGAAATGGCAGGGTGCCAGACCTCAACTGGGCACAGAGAGACCTCCGTCTTCTCTTTCTCTAAGTTTAACATTACATGAGGTTCAGTAAAATAATTTTTTTTAATTACAACATATTTTCTAAGTTTAGGTTTTTTCCAAATCTCCACCTTCCACTTATCCTAATGGATTGTTGATCATTTTGTTTTAATTATGTGAACCTTACACTGCAGATTGTTCATAAAAATCATACTTAACACATCCAGCGCCGGAAACGCTTTCCAGCGTTATTGGCCGCCATGCGTTGAGCGCCAGACCTCGCTGTACAGCGTTATTGAGATGCCATAATCTCTTCTGGAAAGGCTCTTTGCTGGCAAAACTTTATGATTTCCACTTCTGATTGCTGGAGTTCCTTTACAGAGAGTGATCCTCTGTTCGATTTTCCCTTCTGATTTTTCAGTTCATCTTTCCTTATTTTCTCATTTTTCTCATCCACTTTGGCTGTTTTTTCCATTGCTCTTTTCTCACACTTTTGTTTTAGTGCATCTTTGATCTTGAGCATCCAGGCAATCGCTTTTTTGAGTCTGTGCCACTCGGAGTAGTGAGAGATGAGCCTGCTAACAGTTTCCAGGTCCTGCTTTACAGATGTAGTATTCACAACTGCAGCTCTCTTGACCTCTGGATCATCTGCAGCAAGGGCTTGATCTGGCATGTCTGGCCAGTTAATCTCTGGCTGCATTAAGAAGCCTGGCCCTGAGATCCATGTTCTATTTTTTAGGAACATGCTTGTTGAGATGCCTCTTGATGCACAATCGGCAGGATTCACTGCAGTACTTATATGTCTCCATTGGGAAACCTCAGAAGCTGCTCGAATGGCTGTGACTCTATTCGCAACGAAAGTGTGAAATCTGGTAGTTTCATTCTTAATGTATTTCAACACTGCTGTGCTATCTGTCCAGAATACGGAGCTCCCAAGTGGGACTTCCAGTTCAGCTTGCATCATCTTGTCCATACGAGCGGCTACTGTAGCTGCCGTTAGTTCCATTCGTGGTATGGTGACTGACTTCAGTGGTGCGACCCGGGCCTTACCAATGATGAAGGAACAGTGGAGTTTGAAGCTTCCTTTTGCACACAAGGCTGTGAGGTCTTGAGCAAGCGTCAGAGCTTGATCCTCGGTTGCCACTGACTTTAGACAGTCGTCTACGTAAAAATTCCTCAGCACTGTGTGTATGACTTCTGGTGTGAAGTCTTCTCTATGGTCCTTTGCACACTGCTTCAGAGCGTAACTGGCACAGCTTGGGGAGGATGTAGCTCCAAAGATGTGCACTACCATCCTGTACTCTTCAAGCTCTCCATCCAGATCTCCGTTTGGCCACCAAAGAAACCTCATCAGGTCTGAATCCTTGTCTGGGACTTTAACCTGGTAGAACATGGCTTCAATGTCTGCTATAAAGGCTACGGGTTCCTGCCGGAATCTGGATAAAACGCCAATGAGACTGTTTGTCAAGTCTGGGCCTTGTAAAAGCTGGTCATTCAGTGAGGTTCCTTGGTAAGAAGCACCACAGTCAAATACCACCCTTAGCTTCTTTTTCTTGGGGTGGTAAACTCCATGGTGCGGGATATACCAAGTCCTTTTGCTGCTGTCCTGTGAGCCTTTTTCCACTTTTATGGCATAGCCTTTATCCAGGATGTCGGCCATGAACTTGACGTAGTCCCTATGTAACTGAGGGGACTTGCTAAGTTTCCTTTTCAGGCCGAGGGCCCGCTGTTGTGCCACACAGCGATTATTGGGAAATTCAGCATCCTCCTTCCTAAGTGGTAGGCCTATGTTGTAGTGGCCATCCACCAGTTTGGCTGACTGGGAGACACGCTCTATGAAGACGTGGTCCTCTCTAGACATTTCAAGCTGCTCCTCCCTCTGTCGCTCGGGGAAATCATACTTGATTTGTTGCTGCAGAATCTCATCTAGCTGTACAACCGAAATTCTGTGTGCCATTACAGTCGACTGTCCACAGGGGGAGACAGAACCTTTTTTTAGGGGTCCATTGACGGTCCAACCCAACATTGTTTTAACGGCGTATGGACCATCTCTCTGGCTGTTGATAACCATCCATGGTTCCATGGCCTTTGGTACATTGGTTCCGATTAACAGGCCAATGTCAGCATCAATGTGACGGAGACGTACCTGCTGCAAATATGGCCACTGATCCACGTATTCCTGAGTGGGAATATGGTCTTTGGTCACAGGTATTTTCTTCTGCGTGTAGACAGCGGGGAGTTCCACTAGTGTGTTGTCGTCCATGCCACATACCTCCATTCCACAGACCACGGAGGTACTCACGACTTCCTCTTTATTCATGGTTTTGAGAAGGATGTCTGTACTTCTTCCTGAAACCTTGAGGTCTCGGAGAAGAGCTTCTGTACAGAAGGTGCCGGTGCTTCCTGAGTCCAGAAAGGCATAAGTTTGTATCATGCGATTACCCTTCTTCATTTTCACCCTCACTGGCACAATGGATAACATGCAGTCAGGCTCCCCGGCCCCTGTGTGGGTCTCGCCGTCTCCAGTTATAAATGCACTGGTAACAGTCTGTTCCCTATTTTTATTTTCTTTACCACCGTCGACCTGTTTATGTATGTGGAGTATGGTAGGGTGCCTCAGTGAACACACTCGACAAGTCACTTTCTGTGTGCATCCCTTGCTCATGTGTCCATATGACAGACAGCCAAAGCACACTCCTTTGCTTTTCAAGAAATCCAACTTTTCCTTTTGTGGCTTCTTGTCCAGTTCTCTGCAAAGGTCCAAACTGTGCTCTCCCTGACAGAACAAACATGGCTTGAGGGCGGCTGGTGAGGGCCTTCCAGTAACTCTCTTAACGGGTGAGACGCTGGTAGTAAAACCACTCTTCCTCTCCCTTGGTGTACTTGGTCGATATGGAAGTGGTCCTGATGTTCTTCCTGAAGAGGTGGGTGTTTTTTTTTTTTTTTTTTTTTTTAAGTACTCTGATCTATTTAAACTTGTATTGCTGCCTATATTTACCTAATGTTTTTTATCTCTGTTTTGGTACTCTTGTTTTTTTTTTCTATTTTTAGTGCTGCTAATAGTTTTTAATATGCTCCCCCTGTACAGCACTTTGTGCCCCTGTGGCTGTTAAAGCGCTTTATAAATAAAGTTGGATTGGATTGGATTGGATTGTTTCCTTTAGGTTCCCAAACAAAGGATGTGACATGGTTCTAGCTTGGTGATCAATGAAATTAACTAGATCATTAAATCTAGCTCTCCGTCCACTTTTCTCTTGTAGGTCACATGCCAAGCCTCTCCACCTCTCTTTCATTTTGTATGGCAATTTAGAGAGAATGGCTCTCATTGTGGTTGGATTATCCATCTCCTCCATGTACTCAATGCTGTCCATCGTTTTACAGCATCCAGTTAGAAAGACTGAATATGCTTGTAGGGCATGAATGAAAACGTTATTTAACAGATTGCAGAATGGGTACAATACAGTACGGCTCAATACATACAATTGTTAAGGGGATGCAGACCAGAGAAAGACGTTTGTCTTGTTTACATCAGGGTCCCCCATTTTCATTTATTTGCTCCACATTGTCATTAGCCCCTTTCATGACTGTGATGCACTGAGTGAATCCACAGTCACTTGCTCCTCAATAGGAAACCAACCTAGATTTACCATGAAGGACTGGTTCTGGCCGAACCGTTCGTTATACAAGAATCACAGAGAAATTACAAAGGTACTCACAGTTGCACAAGGATTTCGGACAGAGATAAGGGATGGTGCGCATGCGCTGTGATCACCATAATGCCGTTTTGAGCAGTTTATAAAAATTATTTAAAATGTTTATTAGCAACGCAGAGCTTTCAAACCATCCCGTATCTCTGTCCGAAACCATTGTGCAACTGTGAGCACCTTTGAAACGTCTCTGTGATTCTTGTATAACGAACGGTTCAGCCAGAACCAGTCCTTCATGGTAAATCTAGGTTAGTTTCCTATTGAGGAGCAAGTGACTGTGGATTCACTCCGTGCATCACAGTCACGAAAGGGGCTACATTGTCATCAAACGGTCCAATATTTCCAATAACCCGAGCCATTTCTGTTGTAAACACTCACGATAGTCCAGTCGATCCTTCCTTTAGTGTGTAAAGTGGATTTCCTCCTCTTGTAGATGTTTTCAAGTGCCGCCTGAGTAACGTGAGCTAACATGCTAACATCAGGGTCTCCCATTTTCATTTCATATTGCTCCAGATTGTCATCAAACGGTCCAATATTTCCAATAACCCAAGCCATTTCTGTTGTAAACACTCACGATAGTCCAGTCGATCCTTCCTTTAGTGTGTAAAGTGGATTTCCTCCTCTTGTAGATGTTTTCAAGTGCCGCCTGAGTAACGTGAGCTAACATGCTAACTCGCTAAGCTAACGCTAATAATGGAAACAAAGCTCTCAACGGACTTCTTCTTTCTTGCATTGCGCAGATTCAGACGTCCTCATCGCCGAATTGTGTTATATCCTGAGGACTTCTTAACCTCACCTGTATAACAATGATTACCGGACCACTACTTTAGTTTAACACATTATTCTGACTACAGCTCCGGTAGTGCAATCACTTCCTGGTACCACAGCTGGGAACTACGGCAAGTATTTAAGGACAATACAGACCCAACGTTGAGAAAAAGATTAACGGCGTCAATTATATTATCGCGCGATACTAGTCTCGCGATAACGCAGCACGTTAACGCCGTTAACGGCCCAGCTCTAATTATTTTATTCTATTTTACTAACTATTTTATTGCACTGCACTATTTTACTTTGTATCAGTGATAATCAAACCGTAAACAAAGACGCATATTAACACTTTCAGCGCCAGGTGGCGCTGTTTACTGTTACTGTTGAAAGGCCAGCGCCTTTTAACATGGGGATACGTGGCTGTGTTTGCAGGCCTAAAGCTATATTATATATTATAGCTATGGATCTAATAATATAGTCGATTGTCATTGAGTTTCTTCCGGTCAAGATGCAAAAAACAGATCATTTTTCCATCCATACATTTCCGTTTTATACCGTCGTGAATATGAGTGTAGTTTCAGGGTGGTCTGGTGTCATTTCCAAAATGACAGACACCAAGCCACATCATATCAAATGGAGTGCAATAGCGGCCGCAAGGTGTTAGGCGGCGGTATTGGACTTTTGAGATCTCAGACCCATCCCCAGTGATAACACAGGCTGCCAGCATGTCTTTATGAATGGAAATATCGAATAAAAGAAACAACGATGAAAACCCGACTATACTCTGGTTTTCGGGGGTCCTGGCGCTCAACGTTCGGCGAGTTAACCCTAGATCTTAGATCCTAATATGAAAAACGATGTGATTTAATGTTCTATGTCTTACCTTGACTTTGTCTATTTTACTGCTATCTATTTTATGCTTTATGTCTGCACTTTATGCATTGCTCTTGATCTGCCAATGTTGTGCTCATTTTATGCCTATCTTTTTGTACTGCTGTGAAGCACTTTGAGCTGCAATTCTTGTATGAAAGGTGCTATACAAACACAGTGTATTATTATTATTATTATTATTATAAATTATTATAGTTTGCTTCATTAATTAAAGGGTGTGAATTTAAGTGTTCTCTACTGCCTTTTGTCCGCTTTAAGGTGGTGGTATAAGTTAAAGGTTGTGGTGTCAAAGTAAAAAAAATCTGTGCCCGCGTGGACTAAGCCCCGGATCTCCTACAATCCTAAATCCACCCCTGATATAGAGTATCATTCTGCATCACATGTATTACTTTTTTTACAAGAGAGAGTATCATTCTGCATCACAGGTATTACTTTATTTACAAGAGAGAGTATCATTCTGCATCACATGTATTACTTTATTTACAAGAGAGAGTATCATTCTGCATCACAGGTATTACTTTATTTACAAGAGAGAGTATCATTCTGTGTGCAGCTTTACTCCCGCTGCTGGGGTGAAGGGAATGGACAGGATGCCACTCAGTTGTAAAACGGTTTTAATTCTTTTCTCCAACAGGTTACAAACCTTGAAACAAAACACACATTCAATCAATAACTACCACAATACTACTATCATTCTTAAAACAAATCGCTTACACACATTCACTCACCAGTCCTCACTCGTTTCCCTTCGCTGCTGTCAAATTCCCCGCAACTTCTTGTTTACTGTTTCACTGACACCACGTGACGTATCTCGACCAATTACAGCCCACTCCTCGCTACGTCCCTGGATCACATGTGAAATGAATACACCTCCATTCACAACTTTAACCAAGCATACAGTGCCTCCATACATCCGAAATGACAATATAATTATAACCATAGCTCAACTACCACTAATCAACATTCACATAAATGCACAGCATAAAAAACAACACAAAAAAAAACATTACTTATTTACAAACACAGACTAAAGTGCACCTAACCTCCACCACCACAATAGAAAGCTGCACAATGAGAGAGTCCAATGGTAACGGGTCAACAAATTTAGCTTCTAACTGAAACCACTGTGAGTCCCGTCTTCCCAACGACCATGACAGTACATTTCTTAATTGGGCTGACCAAAAATAATGTTGGAGGTTGGGGAGACCGAGACCTCCCATGGATTCTGGCTTCATAAGTGTCAATAACTTTATCCTAGGCATTTTGTTGCACCAAATAAATTACATTTCTTAATTGGGCTGACCAAAAATAATGTTGGAGGTTGGGGAGACCGAGACCTCCCATGGATTCTGGCTTCATAAGTGTCAATAACTTTATCCTAGGCATTTTGTTGCACCAAATAAATTTTGAGATGGGTCTATTCATAGATTTGAAAAATTCTGTAGATAAGTAACATGGTAACATTTGAAAAAGGAAATTTAGTCTTGGAAGGACGTTCATTCTTATTACATTTATTCTTCCCAGCAGAGATAATGGGAGCGTGGACCATTTACACAAATAATTTTTTATCTTTTCTATAAGAGGACAATAGTTTTCCCTGTACAAGTTCTCTAGTTGCGGTGTAATGTTTATTCCCAAATATTTAAACCCTTCTGGAGACCAATTAAAAGGATATGTTTTATACATCGTTTCGGTTGGGGTCATATGCAGGAGACAAGCATTTGATTTATTAAAGTTTAACTTATATCCAGAGTATTTTCCAAATTGTTCTATTCCGTTGTATAAATGTGATAAGGACTGTTCTGGGTCTTTTATGTATAAAATAATATCATCTGCGTATAAGGATATTTTATGTTCCTCCTTATTCATTTTCAGTCCTTTAATGTTAATATTGTCTCGTACACATGACGCCAGCAATTCAATCACCATCGCGAAGAGTGAACTCGACAGTGGGCATCCTTTTCTTGTCCCTCTCGTTAGTGCAAAAAAATCAGAGGAAGCTCCATTGGTAATGACGGCTGCTTTAGGATTTTTATAGATTGCTTTAATCCAAGCGATAAAGTTTGGTCCCATATTAAGCTTGTCAAGTATAGAAAAAAGAAAGTTCCATTCAACCCTATCGAAGGCCTTCTCTGCGTCCAGTGATAGGAGCAGAGAAGGGCTCCGACTGGTGTCCAAATGATTTATTACATTTAAAAGTCTCCTTATATTGTCAGCAGAATATCTCCCTTTTATGAAACCCGATTGGTCTGGATTAATCAATTTAGGCAAAATATCTTCTAGTCTTTTTGCTAATAATTTGGTTATAATCTTGTAATCGTGACCTAAAAGACTAATAGGTCTATATGATGAACAATTTAAAGGATCTTTGCCACATTTGTGCAATACTGTGATATGTGCTAGGTTCATTGATTGAGGGAGTATTCTGTTGTGACAGAAATTATACATCATTGCCATAAAAATGGGATGAAGTTCAGTCCAAAATTCTTTATACAATTCAGCAGAAAAACCATCTGGTCCTGGGCTTTTATTTATGGGCATTAACTTAATTGTGGCCAGAACCTCTTCTTTTGTAAATGATGAGTTAAGGTATTGCTGGTCTAATTCAGACAATTTTGACAATTTCTTATTTTGTAAGTACTGGTCCAGTTGTTCTTGTGAATGAGAACTTTGAGATTTGTAAAGTGTATTGTAGAATTCAAAGAAAGCTTGATTAATCTCTTTAGGTTGATATGTTATATTATCATTGAGATTAATTGCTTTAATATTTCTTTCAGTTTGTTCTTTCTTTAATTGATGGGCCAGTAATTTACTTGGTTTATTGCCAAATTCGTAATGCTTTTGTCTAACGTAATTCATTTTTGTTGTAATTCCGTTTGAAATATTAAGGTTTAATTTGGCCCTGGCCACAATTAATTGTCTCCAATTGTCCTCTGTAGACGCTGTCTTATGAAGTGCTTCACATCTTATTACTTCTCTCTCAAGTTCTTGTGCTTGTGCTCTTTTTACTCGCTTTTTAAATGAACCATATGAAATTATTAGTCCTCTTAAAGTGGCTTTTGCAGCCTCCCAGATAATGTTAGGGTCAATGAGGGGGTCATTATTTTCCTTTATGTAGTTTGTAATCCATGTTCGCGTTTTTACTTTAAATTCTTCATCTTGGAGTAATGAATTATCAAATTTCCATTGTTTGGTGAACGAGTTGTTCCTATTAAACTGAATAGTCATGCATATTCTGGCATGATCTGATAAAATGATTGGGCTAATTTCACATTCCTTTATCATGTATATATATTTTGAGTAAATAAAGGCATAGTCTATTCTACTATATGAGTTATGTACATTTGAGAAGAAGCTGTAGTCTTTAATGCCTGGATGTAATTCACGCCAGACATCAATTAGGCCACTTTCTGCACATAACCCTTGAAGAACTTTTGAGGATTTGGAGCTATGGTTAGTTTGACTAGACTTATCCAACGCTGTCATTGTCAGATTAAAATCTCCCGCCATCACTCCAAAACCTTTACAGTTTTCATTGAACAGCAACACCATGTCAGACATAAATGTGGGTTCGTCGGCATTGGGGGCATAAATGTTCAAAAAAGTAATGGATGTTCCCCAAATGCAGCCTGAAACCAAGACAAACCGTCCGTTTGGGTCTGTAATTGTTTTTTCTACTGTAAATGGTATTGTTTTGTTAATCAAAATAGCCGTTCCCCTGCTATGACTTTTATATGATGAGAAATAGACCTGACCTACCCATTCTCTTTTTAACTTTGCGTGTTCAGTGTCTGACAAATATGTTTCTTGTAAAAAAGCCACATCTACTTTGTTTTCTTTTAGAAGGGATACATTTTTTTTCCTTTTAATAGGATTTCCCAAGCCTTTAATGTTCCACGAATTTATTATTATATCTGACATGGTAGTTGGTGCAATCTTTGAGGAGTATCTATGACTGTATACATTTGCCTCGAAAATATTGCCGTTGCTTTTATTAATAAACATGACCAAAAAACAAAAACATAGAACACAAAACATACATAGAATACACATACATAGAATAAAAAACATACATGAAATACATCAACCCACCCCAGCCATGGTTTTCTGAACCACGACATTTACCCCCTTACTCCTAGTAGGCCATAGAGAAACAATAATGGAAAAAACAAAATAATTAAATCTTTCTTATATTGGCCCCTGGAGCTCTTGTCTTCAGTGTAATAACTTCCTTTTATTTATTTGTATTTCTCTTTACACCCCCTCCCCTCTTCATTTCCACCCATGTTGTTAAATATGAGTTGGTCACCTGATATTACTGAATGGTGAGGGGTGTTTCTTATTAGGCAGACTTTTTTCTTCTTTTTTTATTTTTATTATACTGCTGAGAGTTCTCCTCTCCACATACTTTTTACCATTCAGTCATTGTGACCTTCTAATGTTTGAGAGAAAAATATCAGTGCAAAACAGATGCATGTTAAATTCGTGCCATTCCTTGTACCCCCCTCCCTTCCTTTAGTCATGGTATCGTCCGTATGACGTCACACGTTGTTGCAGGAAGTACCGCTGCCAGACAGTAAATATACACGTTGAGGAGAAAAGAAAGAAAACAGCCGATCGCGACTGTATTGGCAAATCAATACCCCTTCCTCTGGGGTTTCAAAGTCAAGTGATTTGTCCGTATTATAACAGTCATAATGAGGGGGTGCAAACAAACAAAAAAAAACTTAAATGTCATCTTCTTACCTCCACCATGGGTAACGGTTTACGAGGCAAACCTCAGTCCAGCTCGTCGGCGAATGATTCTGCCTCTTTTGGATCGTCAAACAGGACAATGTTGCTTTTATGGAGGATTCGAAGCCGGTGAGGGTATGCAAATCCTCGAAACATGCCCTTTTCGATGAATATCTTGGTCATCCGGTCGAATTCTCTGCGTCTGCGACGTACCTCTGCGGGCAGGTCCTGGCGAATGGTGAGTTTGGTTTCCCCCTCTGTGATTGTAGATTTCTTTGCTGCTTGTAGGATCAGCTCTTTGTCCCCGATTCGTAAAAAGCGGATTAGGACTGGTCTGGGATATTTCCCAGCGTGTGGTTGTGATTGTGGTCGCGCTGGGCGAAACACTTGTTCCAGGTCGAGTATTTTTTCCAATGAAAGCTTGAGCCAGTTGGGTAGTTTGTGCTGAATGTACTCAGGTAGAGTTTGGTCACCCTCCGATTTCGCTGGAAGCCCCAGCAAAACCAGATTTTTCCTCCCTCTGTTTTCGAATTCATCCGTTTTCATCTCCATTGTTTTTAATGTCTTTTCGGCTCGGTGTAACTCTCGCTGGGTTGTTTGCAGGGTGTCTTCTAGTGTAGAAATCCTCTCTTCTGCTTCATCCAGGCGCTGCTTGTGTTTCTCGACTGCTTTGTTTGTTTTAGTCAGTCCTTCTTTAATCGCCGATACTTGGTTTGTCACCTTTTCCAGACGAGTATCGATACAGTCTAATCGGCCCAATATTGCAATGCGTTGAGATTTTAACTCTGACATAATTTCGACCAGAGTGGGGTCATTGTCTGTTTCAATTGTTTGGTCGTCGACATCTGGTTTGTTTCGCTGGCCTTTCCTTGTTGTTGCCATCTTGCAAATCACCACGTTTTATCAAAAGCCTTTACTTAATTTAAGTTGAAACAAAATTATTGAAATTGTCCTTGAGTGGAGGTAAGAATTGCAAATTTAATCACTGAGACAGTGTAGAGCTCTTAGTTCAGGCAGCCATCTTGTTTCCCAGCAGCCCATTCTTCTTCAGCAGTTAGTTCCATTCTTATAATGCATATGATCCAGTGGCGGTAGGTTGCCCCCTGGTGGAATATAATAATCTATGCACTGGTGCGTAGAAGAACGTGTGCGGACTGATGATGACATCAACTCGAGACATTCGCAGCAGCAAAACAAGTGAGTCTATTAATAGCCCGTCCGTCGGCGCCGGGCATAAGAAGTTAATTAAACTTGACAGAAATTATATCCTTTTATTTTATCGCGATAACGTTTTTGGCCATATCGCCCAGCCCTACTTGACCCCCTGTTTTTTACAGCAGCACCAGCGTGTACTGCAGTCTCCCTCACAGTTGCAGCTGATTAATTTCAGGAGATAGTCTGGGGCAATGGGGTCTGTGGTAGGGATTAGGGATGGGTATCGTTAGGATTTTATCGATACTACTACTGTTATCGAAACTGCTTAACGGTTCGGTACTTTATCGATACTCTTTTTTTTTTATCCACTTTTTCTCCCATTTTCTATATTTTCTCCCATCCCAATTTCGTATCATCCAATTCAACCCTCCCCTGTCTCGAACGCTGTTTCTTGCCTCCCACAAGCCGGCTGCAATGTGGACTAAGTCATACAGAGCACAAGTCCCCTCCGGTACTTGAGGTAACAGCAGTCGCATCTTTTCACCTGCGCAGCTCGATCTCTCAGTGGCGAGGAGTAACGCGTGGGAGGCTCACGCTGCCCCCGACACTTCCTGATTCTACTGCGCAGGCGCACCAACCGACCTGTAGGAGTCGCTGTCCACAACGCCCGATCCCCACCCATCAGTTTCCCACCCCCTAATACGGCCAATGTGTATTAGTACGGACGGCCAGCTAAACTGAAAGCAATGTGGAGCGCTGGGCTCGAACAGGCGAGCCCAGCGTCTCCAGTATTCGTGGCGAGCGCCTTGCCCACTACGCCACGTAGCCGCCCTACTTTATCGATACTCTTATCGGTTCTTTTTGATTATTTTGCAAGAAAAAAAAAGAAATTAATTAAGAACAGAATCGACATTGCTTTATTATGCTATTCAATGCAATGCTATTCATCGACTACAGCTCGGCATTCAATACCATAGTCCCCTCCATACTCATAGCCAAGCTCAGGGACCTGGGCTTGGGCTATGACCTCTGCCAGTGGGTCTTGGACTTCCTGACTGGCAGACCCCAGGTGGTGAGAGCAGGCAACTGCACCTCCTCATCCATCACCCTCAACATAGGGGCCCCCCAGGGCTGTGTTCTGAGTCCCCTCCTCTACTCCCTGTACACACACGACTGTGTGGCTCAGCGGAGTAGCAATACAATCGTCAAATTTGCTGACGACACAGTGGTGGTGGGCCTGATCTCTGCCAACGACGAGAGGGCCTACCTGGAAGAGGTCAAGGTCCTGGCGGGATGGTGCCAGGAAAACAGCCTCTCCCTGAACGTCAGCAAAACAAAGGAGATGATTGTGGACTTCAGGAGGTCGGGGGTCAAGGACTACAGCCCCCTCAGCATCGACGGGGCACCGGTTGAGAGAGTCAACAGCTTTAAGTACCTCGGAGCCTACATATCCGAGGACTTGACATGGACCACACACATTAACAGTGTTGTGAAGAAGGCACGACAACGCCTCTACTTCCTCAGGCGCCTAAGGAAGTTCCAAGTCAGCCAGAAGATCCTTAAGAACTTCTACTCATGTACAATAGAGAGCATCTTGACCGGCAACATCACCTCCTGGTTTGGGAATAGCACTGCACAAGACCAAAGCAGACTACAAAGAGTGACACAATTGGAGGGGGGCTCCCCACCCTCCAGAACATTTACTACAAGCGTTGCAAGGGCAAGGCTAAGAGAATCATTAAAGACTCCAGCCACCCGAACAACTGCCTCTTTGAACTGCTGCGGTCAGGCAAGCGATACAGGAGTCTCAAGGCGAGCACAGAAAGACTCAGAAGAAGCTTCTATCCCCAGGCCATCAGGCTGCTAAACGAACAATGAATGAACACTACACAACAACAACCACCAAACGCACATAGCACACACATCCACACGCACACACTCAGTTTAAACAAACACACTGTAGCACCCACTCCACACACTTATAGCACACACCCACTTTAAACAAACACACTGTAGCACCCACTCCCCACACTTTATATTTATGGATGAAGGATTGCACTACAACTCGTACACCTTACTGTAAATTGTACCTAAAATTGTACCTCATCCCATTTCTGCTTTGCACTAGATAGTACTGTACATTAGTACACTGCATAGTATTGTGTATTGTATATTATATGGTAACTCAGAACATTGTACATATGTCTATACCGAACACTGTGACCTCATTTTCTTCTTCTAAATTCATGCTATATTATGTTATTATGTTATTTGATACTATCTTGTCTAGCACAGTCTCTGGAGCGTAACAGTAAGAAGCATTTTGTATGAAAGTATTCTGTACTTCTGTATGACAACTATTAAAGAACTTGAACTTGAACTTGAACTTATTCTTTTATATAACTATATAAATATAAATAAATATTATTTCTTCAGCAGCAACAGCAGCAGCAATGTTTTAAATGTGTCTGAATTATAGACTTTTCATAATTAACAACAAATGTAAGATAAAAAAGTTGGAGTCATACAATACTATTTTGATTGACAGTCGATCTGCCAATTACGTCACACCGCTTGCACCCACCTCTTCTTCTTACCACCAATCGGAAGCTCTCGTTCGTTTATTTACTTCCGGATTGTCAGCCATTATTCTACTCGGAGCTCTCAGCTCAGGCTAATAACGTTAGCTCCCCGCCAGCCACATTGACAAGTACCAGCGCTTATACATTACTGGCAAATGTCTTGTTGCACAACGAGCGTTGTCCGCATCGACTTTAGTAAAATAGACCCATACTTTTGAACGTTTCGTTCTGTCCGCCATGATGAGAGCAGAGCTGTCTGTACTCTGTAGCCTACAACAGCACCCGTGTGTGTGTGAGTGAGTGTGTGTGTAAGAGCACAGCACAGCCCGCTCCTCCTCGCGCAGGCAGAGAGAGACCGAGGGAGGAGAGATATAGAAACCGGCCAACAAGATTAGTTTGCGACGTTTAAATTCCTCAAAAAAAAACTCCATAATTTCTCTAGTACCGATAGCAGTACCGATGACGTCGGAGCTTATAAATACTCCGGTCTTTTCTAATATAGTACCGGTTCCCATTTAGAACCGGGGTCCGGGGGTCATCCCTAGTAGGGACTGGTGCATAGCCTTCTTCTCCCAGTTTCCAGCCATAGTCCAGAACATCCAGTGATGGACTTTGTAGTAGAAGCCAGTCTCTGGTTTGGAGATATGCCCGGAGAGAATGTTGTGCTGCTGCTGCTGTAGTCGGGGGCAGTTTCTCAGGGCTGATTTTCCCTGCTGCAGCCCGCTTGCTGAACATTTCAAATCTCAAGTCCCCCAAGCCTTTGGGTGGTTTCCCATGGAACATGAGTTTGAATATTTCACAGCCGGCTGTGATGATGGTATCTTTCTGGGCTTGGATGTCAAGAAAAACTTCCATGGCCTTCTCAGCTTGGTCCGTCTTGCAGAGTGTGCGTAGCAAAGTTGGTTTGCTAAAGCCAGAAATTGCAGACACGGTATCGCAGTGTTATTGACAAGCAGGGCGGCACAGATGCTGACATTAGAGCACGAATAAGGAAAGCACGTACAGCATTCGTGCAATTACGGAACATCTGGAGCTCAAAAGAACTGACTTCCAACACCAAAGTCAGATTCTTTAACACCAACGTCAAGGCAGTCCTACTATACGGAGCAGAGACATGGAGAACTACAGCTGCAACCATCAGGAAAGTGCAGGTCTTCATTAACAGCTGCCTGCGGAAGATCATCCACATCCGATGGCCAGACACCATCAGCAACTGCGAACTCTGGCAGAGAACAAACCAGCTGCCTGCAGAAGAAGAAATTAAGAAACGCAGATGGCGCTGGATAGGCCACACCCTGCGAAAGCCCGCAAGTACCATCACCAGACAAGCCCTAACATGGAACCCGCAGGGCAAGCGGAAAAGGGGCCGCCCGAGAAACACCTGGCGCAGAGACCTGGAGGCAGACACCAAGACCATGAAGATGACCTGGAACCAACTGGAGAGAACAGCTCAAGACAGAGATGCTTGGAGATCACTTGTTGACGGCCTATGCCCCAGAAGGGGTAGCAGGCATAAGTAAGTAAGTAATGGCGCTTTTCCACTGCATGGTACCTTCTCTACTCTACTCTACTCTACTCTACTCTGTATTTTCGGTTTTCCATTACCAAAGTACCTGTTACCAGGTACTTTTTCGGTACTTTTTGGGTACTTTTTTAGTCCCTGCTCTGTCCTGGTTCCAAGCGCGTGCCAAGCGGGTAGAACTGGTACTAGAAAAGTCACGTGAAACACTGCATACCACTGATTGGTCAGAAGAGAGACGCGTCACTCGTTGGAGAGTCTGAACCTGGTCTGAACGAAAACAGAAAGCCGCCATCTTTAATGTCTCGCATAGGATTTCATTATGGTTGCAGCAGGCACAAGTTCAATAAACAAACGATACAGTCACTGTGTATTCTGCCTCATTTATTGATTAAACAAAACCGACATCAACACAATTTGCCACAGAGCGGAGAGTTTAGTCTCGCAAAAAGATCGCTGACTTGTTAAGGCTTAAGCTTATGTTGTGCTAATGTTGTGCTAGCGTTTTAGCATGACTATCGTACATAGCGTGATCAATATAACTCGCTATTGATTGTTTGTATGAGTATCGTTAATGCTAGTAGAATAGACACAACGTGAGGTAATCACCATCCATTTTAAACCGGTTATTACCTAATGCTAACGTTAGCAAATAGACGCGACTGGTAACGTTACAGCTTGTTAGCCTAATGCTAACGTTAACGTTAGCATAGACAGCCTAGCTAACGTTAACGCTTGTAGAATAGACACAATGAGAGGTAACGTTAAGGACTCTACTCTACTCTACTCTGTATTTTCGGTTTTCCATTACCAAAGTACCTGTTACCAGGTACTTTTTCGGTACTTTTTGGGTACTTTTTTAGTCCCTGCTCTGTCCTGGTTCCAAGCGCGTGCCAAGCGGGTAGAACTGGTACTAGAAAAGTCACGTGAAACACTGCATACCACTGATTGGTCAGAAGAGAGACGCGTCACTCGTTGGAGAGTCTGAACCTGGTCTGAACGAAAACAGAAAGCCGCCATCTTTAATGTCTCGCATAGGATTTCATTATGGTTGCAGCAGGCACAAGTTCAATAAACAAACGATACAGTCACTGTGTATTCTGCCTCATTTATTGATTAAACAAAACCGACATCAACACAATTTGCCACAGAGCGGAGAGTTTAGTCTCGCAAAAAGATCGCTGACTTGTTAAGGCTTAAGCTTATGTTGTGCTAATGTTGTGCTAGCGTTTTAGCATGACTATCGTACATAGCGTGATCAATATAACTCGCTATTGATTGTTTGTATGAGTATCGTTAATGCTAGTAGAATAGACACAACGTGAGGTAATCACCATCCATTTTAAACCGGTTATTACCTAATGCTAACGTTAGCAAATAGACGCGACTGGTAACGTTACAGCTTGTTAGCCTAATGCTAACGTTAACGTTAGCATAGACAGCCTAGCTAACGTTAACGCTTGTAGAATAGACACAATGAGAGGTAACGTTAGCGTTAGCAGAATAGACGAGAGTCTTGTTAATGTTGTTATTGATTGATTGATTGATTGAAAACTGTTTTACTCTGGCTTGCGCGGCGCCTAGCTCACGGACATAGCTATGCTGGAGCTCTCACAGAGCTATGGAGCTCTCAGCTGTACACCAGCAGCCCCGCCTCCCCACACGGAGAAAAACTGAGTACTTTATTTTAGTACCTGCAGTGGAAAAGGAACGAAGTACCAGGTACCTAAAGCGAGTAGAGTAGAGTAGAGTAGGCAGGGGTGTAGCTCCAGATTCTGGGCCCCATGAAAGAATGTATTTGTAGGCCCCCAGTGAATGCGAGCGTGCGTAAGCGCGCGAGCGAATTTTTTTTGGCAATTTTTTTATTGATGAAAACGCATAATATGGTTTTTACCTATACATTCGGATCAGCAGTTCAGCACCTGCACTGTTGGTGGGTGAGCCTAGTAAAGGATGTCGCATTGCGTTCATCTTCAATGAATGGACCAATGCAATAGTCTACCAAAGCCCCCCCCCTCTCTCTATATATCTCACACACACACACACACACACACACACACACACACACACACACACACACACACACACACACACACACACACACACACACACACACACACACACACACACACACACACACACACACACACACTTCAGAAACAAACATAGTATCAATGAGAGCATCAATAATACACCTGAGTGATGTCTAGAAAAAAAAAAAAAAAAAAGAAAAAAAAAATCTTTTTTTGGGCCCCCCCTCAGTGCTGGGCCCTTGGAATCATCCTAAGCTACCCCCCCCCCAAGCTACGCCCCTGAGAGTAGGTACCATGCAGTGGAAAAGCGCCATATGTAAGTATCGCAGCCTGAGAAGCTGTGTAGAAAGAGCAGATATTTCCTGTATTTCTCTGGGAGGGCCTCTTGTATCTTTCCAACATCGTAAGACACATTGTTTGCTGTTGTGAAGAAGACTGAGTGGTCTGCATCATGATGAATGAGCATAACCAGGATGTCCATATCCTCAGCTCTCCCCTCAACAGTGGACTCTCTTGCCTCATCTAGAGCTGCCTGGATGATAGAAGTGTCTGCATCATCAAAGCATTGATGTACACGGATTCCATTACTACTGAATGTCTCAGCTAGAAGCAGGATAAGCTGGGCCTTGTTGTTCTTGTTCTCTAGGAACTTTTCTATAGGAATAATGGTTTGGATGTCTGGGCGAATCTGGATGTCACAGCATGCATGCTTTGTACGTCTGAGATGATCATGGTCCTTGGTTGGGTTGTCATATCCGTCAAAAACCACAGTGATCCGGAGGTGCTGGCTTCCCATGGCCTTCACAAACCGGAGGTAGCTCTCAGCGATGTCCTTCCAGGTGAGGTTAACCTCCCACTTGACATTGTGCAGGAGCCACCCACCATCAATCACAAGGCTCGTGCATGGGGTTTGCCCAATGGGTTCCACAAATGTCTTTAGGAACTTTGCTAGGGCAGCCTTATCTGGCTTTCGCATTTTCTGGTTTTTGTCAAAAAGAGACATCAGTGTTGGCGTCAACTCAAATAGCAGAGCTTCTTTGGTCTTGACTTCACGCTCACTGATGATGATGAGGCGGTTGAAGAGCCTGAGTGAGTCAATAACCAGCTTCTCCCCACTGACTGTGGGTCCAGATCTGAGGGTTGCTAATGACTTGACTTTGTACTTTGTTTGCATTGTATCATTAACAGTTTTCCCATCCATCTTGGCCTGTATGGTTCTGCCAATCTCCTCTGCCTGATCCGCATTTACTGGGTCTCCGGGAGAGCTGCTAAACCCTGTAGAGAAGGACACCAGGGTCTTCCTGTCCCGTGTGTTATCGAAGGGGTTTACTTCTTCCAACCATCCAACTATGGTGGAGCTGCTAGCACTTTGACTACTTGACCCAGACAATACGCTGCGTCTGTTCAACCTGTCTGGATGTTGGTCTTGCTCATCTTGCCCTAAAGAATAGAATTTGTTAAAAGTTTTTATTAAATTGAGATGTCACTCACAACATAGAATATGATTGAAAACTGCAAGTGCTTCCATCACAATGAAAAATAAAACAAATGTACGATTTCCAGTGGATTTACTTCTTGCACCATTGTATAGCTCGGTTCTGCATTCCAAATGGCGTCTAAGCTTGGGATCATCTCCGTTTTTCCAGTCTTCATGTAGTCTTCTGATTAATGCTTCATCGTCCACACTCTCAGATGAAGACTAAATCTGTGTGTAGCCTTTTTGGGTGACTTTTTAATCCCAGTCTCAGGACCACCACAGATGAAGCACCTTAAGCAACAAGCTACAGAATCTTCTTCCATGTTGTAGTCTACTAAAAGACAAGTGTCATGATTTGTGTCAAAACATACAGAACTGGTCCACACAGCAATACTTATTGATGGAGTGAGTGAACTACAAGATTATCTTCACTGAAAAGGTAGATCACCACACAAAGTGCAGCTGATCTTATAACCACTCTGATGCTAGCTATCTATCTAATGTTAGCTATCTATCTAATGTTAGCTGTAAGCAAACTTTAGCTAGGTGAATGGTTGTTTATTGTTAGCAATAAACTAGAGAAAATTGATAAAGTGCTACATTTACAGTTATCAAACCTTTTGCCAGCAGAGGAAAACCAATTACTCTCCCAAAGAGTAGTTAAACGATCATACCTTAAAATCGTTTTTGTTGTGCAGAAATATTTGCCATGATGCAGCACTCCTGCTTTTTCCCCACATGCAGACAGTGTATCCTACTGAGCATGTGCACAGTAGGTGAACACTTATTAGTGTTTTGCAATATTTTCATATTTTATTTTCCAGAATAGAATCAAACCAACAACACCTCAGTCCCATACCGTTGATTATACCCTTTTTGCTGTACATTATAGCTTAAAATATATTATACTATATACAGTGGCGGTTGGAATGCCCCACGGGCCCCGAGGCGAGATTGACAGCTCGGGCCCCCCCCCCCGATATTTATTGTATTATATAAAAAAAAAAAAAAAAAAATCCAACATGAAACAAAACATATCACAATACAATAATAATACGTCAAATGTATATACTCTCTTTTCTGGACTCTTTTCGTATCACAAACAGTACTGTATTTGCAAATCTGGTATGTCATGTATAGATGTAGCACTACTGTCTATCTGTATGTCATTATGTTATAATGAATTGAAAATGGGGGACCCTGATGTAAACAAGACGAAAGTGTTTCTCTGGTCTGCATCCCCTTAACAATTGTATGTATTGAGCTGTACTGTATTGTACCCATTCTGCAATCTGTTAAATAAAGTTTTCATTCATTCACCATGACATGTTTAGGTATTTGGCCAGATCCAGCTTGTCTGTGATGAGAGTGTTTTCTGTCTTTATGATTGACTATCATCATTAGATATTTCAGTTTCGTTATTACAGTAGCTGGCTAACAGTACGTTAGTTGACTAATACCAGAGTCAGAATTGGGTAATATGCCGACTACTGGCAGTGATGCGACCTATGTTACCACATAACTTTTGTCATCTCTGGTACTATGCAGTGCACTATGCAAAACGGCAAAGAGATAGGTAACGTTCGTTAAGTGCCAAATTACCATCATCATGATACACCCTCACATAATTCACAAAGTGTTCACGTGCGCCACCCATGTGGTAACCTAGAAATACCATAGATTGTGGCTAGGTGGTAACGTATATGTTTTCTATGATCACTATGAATTGAAAATGGGGGACCCTGATGTAAACAAGACAAACGTCTTTCTCTGGTCTGCATCCCCTTAACGAGCCGTACTGTATTGTACCCATTCTGCAATCTGTTAAATAAAGTTTTCATTCATTCATTCATTCATTCACATTACGTTAGTTAGCATCCAAGCTAGCGTGATAACGTTAGTAGTACTAGTTAGCTTACCTGCAATAATGTTGTCATCGTCCTGGACAGATAAGACTTGTTAAATCATAATATATCCACACTTTGTGCTGGTCCTCGGTAAATGTCCCCTTTAGCTGTTCGGCGTCGTCGGATTTTAATACACCATGGTAGCGGTGGTGATGTGGGGGACCCTGATGTAAACAAGACGAAAGTCTTTCTCTGGTCTGCATCCCCTTAACAATTGTATGTATTGAGCTGTACTGTACTGTACCCATTCTGCAATCTGTTAATAAAGTTTTCATTCATTCATTCATTCATGTTTCAGGTGACTTATTATGTTGAACATAGCTTGCGATATGTTTCTCTGATGTCGCGTTCACGTTACGTGGGAAGAAGCGGAAGAACCAGAGGACATCTCGTTGCTACAACTAGGAAGCCTTCACGCATTGACTCGATCAAAACGCCCACATCCATACTTCCGCAATTCGTGACGCGAAGTGGGAGATATCGGGGTCTATAAAAAATCCCATATGTCCTAGTAGGAATTACAACTAGGAGGCTGACGTGAATGGTTTTTCCCAGTCGGAAGCTGATTCTTCCGATTCTTCCCACGTAACGTGAACGCGACATCAGAGAAAAATATCACCTCCGCGCTGCTTGTGAGATTTACGTGGCTACGTCACAGCCAAGGAAAGGGAGCGCTGGATTTGTGCAAAACGCCCTGTTCCTAAACCACACGCTATCAGTCGTACTCGTACCACAGTACTGGCAAAACGGGAGGAGCCTAGAATCAAAACAAACGCACCAGTCCCAGTTGCCGTTACCACCAGTTGTGTTCGATCCAGTCCCACACGCGAACGGCAACTCCATTCAGTCCCGGGCCTGGGCCCGGGGCCGGAGGGGGGGCCCGGGGCCCGGGCCCCCCCTCCCGCCAGACGGTGGGCGGGCCCTAAGGCAGCTGCCTCCCCAGCCGCGCCTATAGCTCCGCCCCTGACTATATATATAATATACCAATATTTTATGGCCAGGGAGCCATTCTTACTCAGCACCCCTGAAAACCCCTAGTTAGTCACCCCACACGTTAATATTGATTTAAATTATTTTCATATTTTTCGCCCAAGCCCCCTGGGCTCCTTAACTTTGATTGGCTCTCCAGAATTTTCCCAGAGGGTTTGGGTTTGAATAAATTTAGTGGTGTTAGTAGACACCTATAGGAACACTTTGGTGAAGAAAGCTATTGGTAATACAAATTTTCACAGATGGTCCAAACATCTTGCTAAAATTCCCTAACTATAACTAGGGATGGGTATCGTTAGGATTTTATCGATACTACTACTCTTATCGATACTGCTTAATGGTTCGGTACTTTGTCGATACTCTTATCGGTTCTTTTAGATCAGCGTTTCCCAAACTTTTTTGGCCGTGCACCCCCTATCACCTCCCGACCTAGCTGACGCACCCCCCAATGGGTTTCTGTTAGAAAAAATGTTTGCTGGTCTCCGTGCACAGATTTTATTTTTATTTTATCTCTTCCCACGGCGACTATGGATAGGGAATTTCTTTATTTAATTAAAATGTTCACGACGACATTTTTTATTTTTTTTTATTTGCCACCATTAGCCTTTTCATGTCACGCACCACCTAGAGGGCGCTCGCGCACCACAAGGGGTGCGCGCACCACAGTTTGGGAACCACTGTTTTAGATTATTATTATTTAAAAAAAAATGTATACATTTATTATTTGAATGGCTTAAGGCTATATCTGTACTTGATGTTTGTTTGTTGTGTTGCATATTTGAAATAAACTTCAATCAAATCAAACCCCCTCTCTTAAAACAAAAACCTGTTTAACCTAGCCATCTATAAAACATCATGCTAAAACTCTGAAACAAATGTCCTCCCCTAAAGAAAGAAATACATAGCAAACATGACTCAGTTATCCAATAGTTCTGCTGCTTTTTATTTTGTTAAAATATTTTAGTTAATAAGACTAAAAGACTACAATATGACTACAACGATTTCATGACGGCTTCCTGTCCTCGCATTTCCATTTCCGGTTTAACATTACATTTTCAACAACAGATTGCTGCTAATTAAACACTTCATGGAAACGGAGTAATGTTAACGTTATGTCGAGTTCATTACGTGTAGTGTAGTATGAACTCGACATAACGTTAACATTACTCCATGTCCACTGTTGCTGCCACCGTTGTGTCACAGATGGATGGTACACTCTGTTAGCTCCGTAGCTAATCCGCTCCTAGACTACCGTTAACATTACTCCGTGTCCACTGTTGCTGCCACCGTTGTGTCGCAGATGGATGGTACACTCTGTTAGCTCCGTAGCTAATCTGCTCCTAGACTACCGATAGCAGTACCAATAACGTCGGAGCTTATCAATACTCTCAAATGTATTACCGGTTCCCGTTTAGAACCGGCTTTCGGGGGGCATCCCTACATATAACTCTGTATGATAGCATGTACAACAGTGCTGGATATATCCATTTATATTTACTGCATATATATAGGGTCATCCCTGGTCAAGAGAGATGTCCATGATTTTTTCTTTTACTGACTTAACACATTGCCCGCCGGGGGTTATGCCCATCTAATGCCCCTCTCTCTGCCAGTGCTGTAAGCCTATGGAGATGTTTACCTTCTTTGCAAGGCTATAACTTTTAAAATTGTATTGCTATATTGACATTACTATGGCCCATTCAACATCGATTATCTATCGTTCAGGATGTGGCAACGTTATACTTTTTCATTCATACATTCATACAAAAATACCTTCTAGAATATAAGTATGTTTTTATCGTTTTCTGCAGTAATTCCTAGAACGTGAGTTATAGGCCTAAACGCATATATAGATTATCGATTGGCGTTTCTTCCCTATACACGCTATATTAAAAAATTCAAATGTATATGATCGGTATACGTTATGCTTCATCATGCGTGAAGGAAAGAGGGGGGGGGGGGTCGTTTATAATTGCCCGATCATCAGTAAATGCTTTATGTAGGTTGGGTGATATATTGATCAGATCGGTTTGCTCACAAGGAAACTCACAATCGGGTTGAAAATAACGTTATATTCCTCTTACCATGGGTCAATGAGACTGGCGGTGAAATAACCCAAGTACACGACGCCGATCGCCTAGGTCCATTTCCGGTTTGTATGTCTCAATAAAAGCCGAAATCATATAGATTATTAAGTTTAGAAAGCGATCCATTATGTACATAATGTCTGTCGGGAGTCCCGCAACTATATGTGACGGCCGGATGATTTTCATCGACGCACATTGGCCACATCCTGTAGGCGAGTGTAACTCACCCGACCATCCACCAGGCGGCGGTATTGAGCCGTCGTTGCCGTCACCTATAGGGTCCAGCTGCAGCGTTGCGGGTGTATATATATGAATTATGAATGCCATGGTGAAAAAATGAAATATTGATCTCAATAACGCTGTACAGTGAGGTCTGGCGCTCAACGCATGGCGGCCAATAACGCTGGAAAGCGTTTCCGGCGCTGGATGTGTTAAGTATGATTTTTATGAACAATCTGCAGTGTAAGGTTCACATAATTAAAACAAAATTATCAACAATCCATCATATAAGCAGATATTTCATTTCAACCTTTATTTCAAAATCATAAGCTTCTGAGGTTTCCCTCATTTACAGAAACGACGATTGTACAAATGTAAACGGTATATAGTGGAAAGCAATATTCACAGAAAATGAAACACAAAAGAGTAATGTTCTAAAATAATTTAAAAAAATCTGCTAAAACAGTTACAGGTAACACAATGGTCTGACATCATATGTTTAAACACACTAAGAGAAGGGAGAACCAAATAATTCAGAGAGATGGAGGACATTCCAAGAGTTAAGAGTAATCAAAGGAAAAAGCTGATTTCCCTAGATCAGAACAAACTTGAGGGACCATAAGAACCATCCTGTCATTAGATTGAATAGGTTCCAATATTCCATTCTAGCCGTGAAGATATATAAACAGGGTGCTTACCAATAAGGGCTTTCAAAATAAATAAATACCAGTGTTTTGTGTGCCTTTCTACAAGAGAAGGCCAACCCACCCTATCATACAACAGGACACAATGGTGACTATCATATGTCACCATTAATAAACCTAAGACCTGAGTGATATGCAGAATCCAGAGATTTAAGAGCTGATGCTGCAGAATGCCTATAAATGACATCACCATATTCCAAAACTGAAATACCGGTATGAACAATTATTTTATCAAGATTATCCACATGAAACTTAAATGTACATTTCTCGTCTAGCCACAGGCCAAGATATTTATACTCTGTGACTCTCTCTATACAAGAGCCACTGACTGTAGATACCATGCAGTCAATATTTCTGGCTCTTGAAAACAACATACATATTGTGTTACTGGCATTAAGAACTAATTCAAGATTAACAAGGGCCTCCTGAAGAGCATCAAAAGAAAGCTGACATTTCTCAATGGCCAACTGAACAGAATCAGCAATACAGTACACAATGTATCATCAGAATACAAATGGAAATTACATCCGTACAAAGAAGAAACAATATGATTGATGTAGATCGTAAAAAGGATAGGACCCAAAACGGAACATTGCGGGTTGCGGCATACCTTTTTATAAGGACTAAAATTCAGATTGGGCTTGACCCAACTTCACACACTGACGCCTAGAAGATGGATAATCCCGAAACCAGACACGGGCATTACCATCCAAGCCAATGTTAGATTTTAGAAGCAGGTAGTGATCAACTGTATCAAAGGCTTTTGACAAATCTACAAAGAGGGCAGCACAGTGTTTCTTCTCATCTAATGCTGAGATCATATCATTTGTAACCAGAGTGATGGCTGATGTAGTACTGTGTTTGGCTCTAAAACCATATATAAAAACATTACATTTACAATAAAATAAAGAACAAATTACAGAATAAAGAAATATTGATCAATATTCATCACAAGTCATCGACTTCAGGGTCCATACAGGGGCAATATAAATCAGTCAAAACATCTGCAGCCAGATGTCCCTCCCTCAAAGTCATTAAGAATAACTAAGGCGGCTGGGTGGCGCAGCGGACAAGGCGCTCGTCACCAACGCAAGAGACACTGGTATCGAATCCAGCTGTCAGCGTTGCTTCCGTCTTGGCCGGCCGTCATACTGGCTCGATTGGCAGAGGAAGCCGGTGGGTGGGTCTGGGTCATTGTGGACAGCGACTCCTACAGTTCGGTCGGGGCGCCTGCACAGCGAAGGAAGGAACTAAGAGAGGTAGTGTGACCTTCCACACATTACACTCTCTCAGTGAGAGTCCGCGCTGCCAGGTGAAAAGAAGTGGTGGGCTGGGTACTAGGGATGGGTACCTTTCACATTTGAACCGGTACCTGTGAATCGATACCGGTACCCAACGGTACCTTTTTTCGGTACTTTAGTCTCTAAAAATTTTATCTAAAAATCCAAACTTAATATTTAATAAATAAATAATGTATTATTATTACTTTATTATTATTTACATCTTACTAATGTAAAGTATTTTACAACTGATTAAACAAACAAACAATCTAGCAGCAATGAACTACTCTGCTGCTGATTGAGTATTCTAGCAGTTATTTTTGCTCCACCCCCGCTTTGGAGAAGAGTAGACCCGCTCTGCGGTGTGTGTGTGGCTTGTTTACCGACGTCACATCCTCTCTACTCTTTCTGTCCTGAGTTGTGCCGGCTTGCACTGTAGCCCTAGGAGCTAACGTTATGTCCGACGGTTAGCTTAGCTAACGTCAGCTTAAGAACGTCAAATGGGTTACAAATATGTGAAACTATGGAAGGAGTAAGCCGACCGCTAAAAATAAAACCCACCGTGGCAGCGCCAGCACATAGCAAAAGAACGTTTGGAGATAGTGGTGTTTCAAGAGACTGGCTACAGTAATATGATGCTGGGCTGTAGTGATCAGTTGTTCCGTGTGGCGCAAGTATGTAAAAAAGAAAAACAGAAACAACACGTTTGTCATCTAGTAAATAAATGAAGCTGGAATCCATTTGTGACCATGAACAGAGCCAGTGTCCCATTGGCGTGTTGCTTTTTAACAGCAGAGGAGTGCAAGAATGTGACAATGTGACCATGTGACCGCGGCAGCGCGAGAGAGCGGCAGTGCGGAAATAGGCTGTCTATTGCCATTCTCTAAGACAAACGCTAACCTTAACCAGCTCCTTAACAGCGCCTAAATTTAACCTTTCTAACCTTAACCAACTCCGAAACAATGCCTAACCTTAACCATAACCTTAACTGTTGTGAAGGATCAGATTAAACCGAATATATATATTTATTTATGGATATATATTTAATAGTATTTGTATATCGCTTGATATCCCTTGTATATTCCTTGTACATATACACTGAATATCCCTTTAGTCTACTAACAGCCCATAATAGTTTCATTCTCTCATTGGACAAGAACCTGGCGCCAGCAGCCAAGCCCCTTGGTTCAAGTTCAATCGTGCCGACGAACATGTCGTTACAAGCCCGGTTCCGCGTAGGAATACGTCTGGCGAAATACGAATGGTACTATTTGTTCACAGCGCATATATATATGGCGCAAGTAAAGTAGAACTTTCTTTTAGTCCATTAGTCCTTTACCCTCCAACCTAGTAACAGACGTGAAGCCTCACCCACGACCCACGTGTGGTGCAGTATGGCCTACTTGGCCTCAGAATAGGCATTGAGACATCGTGTGGATTAATAGTTGAATTGTCATAGTTTGGCACTATACCGTCGAGTGGGACGTATTTCTATTAAGTTAATAATAGTCTATTATGTATGGTGCATCGTTCGGTTAGAGTTATAAAGTGAGCAGTACCCCCATCGTTCCTGGCGTTATCTAGAGTCTTAACCAGGCTGGGCAGACCACGTGTGGTGCTTTCATCCGAGGAGTTCTGGGCCAGGACGAGTGGACCTGCACATTGGATTACTTCACCTGGACGACGGCGAGCCCTACACGGCTTGGATTATCTACTTGCTTTGGGTGCTTTGATTATGCCATGGATAACAGCCAACACTGCTGAGTGTTGGAACTACCCCCCGAGAGGAGTCCAGGTGAGACGGCGCTCTACCCCGAGTGAGGTCGCCTCACGTCTCTTCGTTGTGGACCGGCAGCTACCGTCTACAAGAGGGCCCAGCTGTATTCATCTGTGGACCGAGGTTCTGTGGGCACCGTGTTCAGCACTCTGAATTCTCCCAAGAAATCGTTGGCCAGATGGGATATCGCCGGCGGCTCTCCTAACCCCCCCCCCCCCTACTGACTTACAACCAGCGGGACCCCCCTTTAGTGTATCCAGCTATAATCATTTAAGTACCATCGCTATAGTTCCCTAAAGAACCAGGTTGTATACTTGCTCCCTGCGTAACCAGAGATTGGACATTCAATGTTGATTTGCCTACGAATACTCATTTGCCTTACAAGTGCATTCAAATCATAAATGTCATTAAGTGAACGTTGTATATACCCTTTGCTATATAAAATATTCGATTTATACATTTGTGTGGACTTCGTTTCATGGTGGGAAAGTGTTCATCATATCTATATCATGTACTGTGTGGCCAGTAGTTAAAGTACATAATCGGTAGTGGTTTAATGATACCATACTTATCAATACAGTCAGGGAATTGTACCCCTCAGTTACAATTGGTCCTTCGAGCCGGATGGTAACTAGTGTAATATTAATATAGTGTTATTAATATTGAAATGGCCTATGATGAACACTCCACGAAACGGTCCTCCTAACGTAGAACGCCCGCGGCGCAGACGACAGACACCTCAGTACTTAGAGGATTACGCTGTCAGTCAACTACCTAGCCTTCGACAAACGGTAAACGCGGTAAAAGTAGAAAGTAAAATTATGTCTGACCTTAACGACCAGGTTACCCCGACCACAGAGGCCCTAGTGGGTTCTAATGTAACTGACCAAGCTCACGGTGGGGACCAGGAGGGAGCTGACATGCCTTTACCCCCCGCCAATACCGAAGAAGTAGTCCCCGACCAGCCCCGGGAGGAAGACAACCCTACAGAGAGAGAACTCTGCACGGAAGAAGAGGAGGAGAGCGCCGAGGAAATAGAGCTCCAGGACTCCCCAACGAGTACAGCCAGGAGCGGCTCACCTCTACAACCGTCTTCCCCCAGCGAAGCGGAGAGGATGCTATCACAGGCGTTCCTCGTCAGCCTGACAGCCTCTACCGAACGCGATCGACTTCAGGGTGAACGCGATCGACTTCAGGGTGAACGCGATCGACTCCAAGCACAGACGGTTAGCGAGCGCGAACAACTCCAAGCGCAACAACGGAGCGAAGAAGAGCGCATACGCCTGGAGATGAGACGCCTTCAGACGGAAGAGAATATGGCAAGAGAACGAGCAGACACCCAGCGTGCCGCTGCCGATGCCCAAAGAGAAGCAGAGCGCGACCTCGCTCTCATCCAGCGCGAAACCGAGCGCGACAGACTACAAGCCGAGCGCGACAGACTACAAGCGCAGCTAATGGAGCAGCTGATCCTCAAGGCAACACCCTCCCCCTCCGCCAGGGGTTCAAGGAACTCGTCGAGACAACAGTCAAGGGCAGCGTCTCCTAACCGAGCAAGCGACCCTGAACTTGACCAACAGACCAAGCCTATACCCCCCGCAGACCCCCTTTCCCGACCGGTCCAAGCGAGACCCAGCTACAAGGAAGGAGCGGCATACACTGCGGAGAAGCTAAATAAACGACTACAGGATCTAGAGGACCTGATAGAAGAAGAAGAGGGAGAGGAGGAGAACCAAGCCCGACGACAGCACAGTACTCCACCGGACCAGGAGGTCCAGTACAGCCCAGGCTATACCCCCGCGGCGCTGCGCTACAGACCCCCGACTCTATTCACGGGTGAGCACGACGCACGACCAGCCCCGAGGAATAGCACCTGGACCAGCGGGCCATGGTACCCTGCCGGTACCAGCCCACAGAGAGGCGCAAGAGGAGACTCGCCTAGGAGGTCTCTCCCCCAACGCTCGCCGATGTATCAGCCATCCACGGCGTCATACATTGCCACACCGACGTTTCCAGACTTCACCTATGAGAATCGAGCACAGTACACGGAGCTCCGGATGTGCTTAGAGACAATGATGGTGGATGTCGCTGATGAACGCCACAAGTATGCAATATTACTGAAGCACCTGAAAGTACCGCGAGCGCACAATATAGCGCTAGCCTATGCCACCTCTACGACCCCATACACCGCGGCTCTAGCAGCGCTGGACCAGAGATATGGACGTATATGGGATTACGTAATCCAAGAGATAAGGCATATTGACCGCCTACCCCCAGCAACAGACAATCGCTCATTAGACGACCTGTCTATAAAAGTGCAGTCCCTGGTAGGGATGCTGGGAGCGCAACGGGAAAAGGGTATGCACAAGCTATACGCCAACTCTAACGTCGAGAGGATTTTAGAGAAGCTGCCACCCGCCAGACAAGAGCGCTTCAGGCGGCAGAGAGACCACCGTGATCCTAACGGTCCCGAACCATCCCTCCTCGATCTAGCCGACTTCCTGGCGAGAGAAGTCAGCAGCTTACGACTGGATACGTTCGTGCGGAGCACACCAAGCTCCAGAGAGGGACCCAGGAGAATAAACGATGGAAGAAGATCGGTGACTGTCATGCACCAATCAGAATCAGTACCGAGCAGTAAGAACCACAGTACCCCCTCGAGAAAAGAGAAGTGGAAGATGGTGTGCCCGTACTGCGAGAAGGAACACTGGCTGTCACAATGTGACCTGTTCACAAAGATGAATGCAGAAGAAGTGAGTCAATGGATAAAGTCCAACAGGCGCTGTTACCGATGTGCGCGCAGTCACATGGCAGCCGAATGCCGCCTAAAGAAGAGGTGCAGTCGGTGTGACGGAGCCCATCTAGATGTACTACACGACAGTAACAGAAGAAAGCCTGCACCTGCACCATCGAGCAGCACCAAGGCAAGTGTCATGTACATTGACCCCGCCAGCAGCAGCGGCGCCCAAGTGCTCTTAAAGGTAGTCCGTGTAACATTGAGCTACCAAGATAAAGTCATGGACACTTACGCCGTCCTTGATGACGGGTCAGAGAAGACCCTGCTGCTCGCGTCCGCTGCGGCCCAGCTGGGACTGCGGGGGAGCGAGAACCAAATGACGATTCGGACAATAAGAAGAGATTTAAAGACGATAAAGGGCGAGAATGTCTCCTTCACTATCGCAGCAAGCGGGCAGCCAGAGCGACGGTATAGGATTACAAATGCTTTCACCAGCCAAGAAATAGGACTATCACAGTACACCTACCCCATCGCCAAGCTGATGGATAAATATGTGCACCTGCGTCAACTACCTATCCCGCTCATAGACGGCGCCACCCCGACCCTGCTGATAGGCTCCGACCATGCAGACCTCATCGTCCCGATAGACCGGGTCCATACAGGACCCCGAGGCTGTCCTGCAGCAGTCGAGACCCGCCTAGGGTGGACACTACAAGGTCCCCTCGCTAAATCTCTCAACCGAACAGCAGCCACTAGCTGCCTCCACTCCAGAGCGACAGAAGAAGACACCACTCTCCTGCAGCATGTCGAGAGGCTATGGACACTAGAGACAATGCCCTTTAAGAACGAAAAGAAAGACATTCGTTCTAAAGAAGACATTTACGCCATAAACCTCCTCGAGCAAGGGACAAAGAGAGTCACAGTCGGCGGAGTGATGAGATACGCAACTCCACTCCTGAGGCGAGAGGGAATGCCCACCTTTCACGCAAAGAAAGACGCCACGGAGCGGTATCTATTGAACACAGAGCGGCGCCTAGCCAAAGACCCCGCTCAAGAGAGTGTGTACCGCGCTGAGATTGAGAAGCTAATTACAGCGGGACACGTGACAAAGATTGACATTAAAGAGGCCGATCAGACGACCGAATCATGGTACGTGCCGCACCACAAGGTCCACCACAACGGCAAGGATCGCATTGTGTTTAACTGCAGCTACCAGATCGGATCCCAAAATCTGAATAAAGAGCTCTTGCCCGGCCCCACACTCGGCCCCTCTCTACTAGGCGTGCTACTACGCTTCCGCCAGGACAAGGTGGCTATCAGCGGGGATATCAAAGGGATGTTCCTGCAGGTGAGACTAGTGGAGGAGGACAAGCCCCTGCTGCGGTTCCTATGGAGAGAGAGGATCGGAGATGAGCACCCAGCCATCTACCAGTGGGAAGTCCTCCCCTTCGGAACCACATGCAGCCCGTGCTGTGCTACATTTGCACTACAGAAACACGTCGCAGAGGACCCAGCAGCAGATGAAGAGGTCCGACACAGTGTGAAGAACAGTTTCTACGTGGACAACTGTTTACAAAGCGTTTCGACTCAAGAAGAAGCCGAGGTTCTCCTACTCAAGCTACGCGCCTCCCTGATCAAAGGCGGCTTTGATCTCAGGCAGTGGGCCAGCAGTGACCCGCACGTATTGCGCAGCCTCTCCCCCGCGGACAAGGCTGCCAGCAGCGAGACCTGGATGGCGACAATCCCAGGAGAAGCCCAAGAAATGACACTAGGACTAGTCTGGCGCTTCAAAACAGACTCGCTCCACTATAGACACAAACCCATGACCACGGAGCAGGGAAGGTCGACGGCGATACCGACCACCAGACGGAGTGTGTACAGAACACTCGCCAGACAATATGACCCGTTGGGATGTATTCTACCTTACACCACCAGGGCAAAGATGATTGTACGAGCACTATGGGACAAGGACCAGGGCTGGGACGACCCAATACCCGCACACCTTGCCTCCACATGGAGAGAGTGGGAGACGGAGCTCCGCTCACTCCCAGGCGTCAATATACGCCGCAGCTACTTCCCACCCACAGTGAGGCCAGAGACATGCAAGATGGATCTACACGTCTTCAGTGACGCCTCCGAAGTAGCCTATGGATCGGTGGCCTACTTGCGTGCCCAAGAGAAGGGAGGAGAGATACACACTGCTTTCATCCTGGCTCGCTCAAGAATAGCCCCACGAAAGCAACAATCTATCCCGCGTCTAGAGCTCTGCGCAGCCCTAGCAGGAGCGCATCTAGCCACGTTAATCCAACGTGAACTCACCATTCCGGTGCACAGAACAATCTTGTGGTCAGATTCCACGACAGTACTCACATGGATCAAGTCTGATTCATGCAGATACAAGGTCTTCGTGGGAGTCAGAGTCACCGAGATTCAAGAGTTAACAGAAGCAGCGAGCTGGCGGTATGTGGACACCAAACACAACCCAGCTGACGTCATCACCCGGGGAATGTCCCTAGATGACCTCACCCGTCGCAACATCTACAGTGACGGACCAGAGTTCCTCAAGCTCCCGGAAGAAGAGTGGCCTACGCCCACCCCACGGGAAGCGAGTAAAGAGGAGGCTGAGAACAAGAAACCTATGTTCTGTGGACTGAGCACAGTCGCCTCCACAGACCCCAACATAGATGATTGCATTACCCTACAGAGTGCGCAGCTAAAGACATTTCTGCGGCACCACCCAGAGATTCAGCCCACTGCCGACATTTCAGCAGCTGACTACGAAGAAGCAGAACTTCTTCTACTACAACGAGCCCAGAGAGACTCGTTCCCCGATGAGCTAGACTGTCTACAGGGAGGAAAGCCCGTCCCATCAGACAGCAGACTGCTCCACCTGGCACCCGAGAGCGACGCCCATAATCTCATCAGAGTGGGTGGTCGTCTGCGGAGAGCCCCCAATCTACCGGATGACGTTAAGTACCCGATAGTCTTGAACAGCCGACACAAGGTCACAGAGCTGATCATAAAGAAATACGACGAGGATGTACACCACGCAGGAGCAGAGAGAGTCTTCGCGGAGATCAGACGTCGCTATTGGATACTTCAAGGAAGAGAAGCAGTGCGACGCTTCCAGCGAACCTGTCTAGACTGCCGAAAGTGGCGCGCGCAGCCCAGCATACCCCGGATGGCTGACCTACCTCCCTGTCGCCTCCGACTCGGCGACAAGCCATTCCACTCCACAGGCATGGACTGTTTTGGCCCGTTGTATATAAAGAAAGGAAGAGGAACCGAGAAGCGGTGGGGTATTGTATTCAAATGCATGACCACCAGAGCGATACATATCGAACTCCTTCCGACCATGAGCACAGACTCATTCCTTATGGCCTTCCGAAGATTCACATCACGGAAAGGAAAACCGTCTACATTGTTGTCTGATCACGGGACAAACTTCAAAGGCGGAGAAAGAGAGCTGAGAGAGAGCTTCCAAGCTATGGGCCCAGAACTTAAGACCCACCTCGCTCCATCCCAGATTGACTTCCAGTTTAATCCCCTGAACGCACCCCACTTCGGTGGAACCTGGGAACGAGAAGTACGTTCAATAAAGACAGCCCTGTACGCCGTGCTTGGGGCCCAGACCGTGGCGGAAGAAGTCCTAATGACAGTCCTCACGGAGATCGAGGGAGTATTGAACTCAAAGCCCCTCGGCTACGTCTCCAGTGATATAGCAGATGTCGACCCAGTCACCCCCAACACACTCTTGATGGGGCGGCTGGACCCCGCGCTACCCCAGACAATGTACAGGCCTGAAGAAGCGAACGGCCGAAGAATGTGGAGGTACAGTCAAGTACTAGCTGACAAGTTTTGGAACAGCTTTCTACTCCACTACCTACCGTCTCTACAGACCCGCCAGAAGTGGGTAAAAGAGAGAGACAATTTGACAGAAGGAACAGTCGTCATGATTATCGACCAGTCACTACCCAGAGCTATGTGGCCGGCTGGCCGCGTAAGCAAAGTGATCACCGGTGCCAATGGCAAGGTCCGAGCAGCCGAGGTGCTCGTCCAAGGGCGAACTTACACACGACCCGTGGCGAGGCTAATAGAACTGCCCAGACTCCCAGACACTATCGATGACGACCATGACCCCATGACTTTGTGAGTTGACTGACCCTTACAGCGGACCTTGAGTGGTAGACAGTGCGGTTAATCTGTCTCTGCTTAGCTAATTAGGTGGGACTAATTAGGGGGCGGCTGTTGTGAAGGATCAGATTAAACCGAATATATATATTTATTTATGGATATATATTTAATAGTATTTGTATATCGCTTGATATCCCTTGTATATTCCTTGTACATATACACTGAATATCCCTTTAGTCTACTAACAGCCCATAATAGTTTCATTCTCTCATTGGACAAGAACCTGGCGCCAGCAGCCAAGCCCCTTGGTTCAAGTTCAATTGTGCCGACGAACATGTCGTTACAAGCCCGGTTCCGCGTAGGAATACGTCTGGCGAAATACGAATGGTACTATTTGTTCACAGCGCATATATATGGCGCAAGTAAAGTAGAACTTTCTTTTAGTCCATTAGTCCTTTACCCTCCAACCTAGTAACAGACGTGAAGCCTCACCCACGACCCACGTGTGGTGCAGTATGGCCTACTTGGCCTCAGAATAGGCATTGAGACATCGTGTGGATTAATAGTTGAATTGTCATAGTTTGGCACTATACCGTCGAGTGGGACGTATTTCTATTAAGTTAATAATAGTCTATTATGTATGGTGCATCGTTCGGTTAGAGTTATAAAGTGAGCAGTACCCCCATCGTTCCTGGCGTTATCTAGAGTCTTAACCAGGCTGGGCAGACCACGTGTGGTGCTTTCATCCGAGGAGTTCTGGGCCAGGACGAGTGGACCTGCACATTGGATTACTTCACCCGGACGACGGCGAGCCCTACACGGCTTGGATTATCTACTTGCTTTGGGTGCTTTGATTATGCCATGGATAACAGCCAACACTGCTGAGTGTTGGAACTACCCCCCGAGAGGAGTCCAGGTGAGACGGCGCTCTACCCCGAGTGAGGTCGCCTCACGTCTCTTCGTTGTGGACCGGCAGCTACCGTCTACAAGAGGGCCCAGCTGTATTCATCTGTGGACCGAGGTTCTGTGGGCACCGTGTTCAGCACTCTGAATTCTCCCAAGAAATCGTTGGCCAGATGGGATATCGCCGGCGGCTCTCCTAACCCCCCCCCCCCCCCTACTGACTTACAACCAGCGGGACCCCCCTTTAGTGTATCCAGCTATAATCATTTAAGGTACCATCGCTATAGTTCCCTAAAGAACCAGGTTGTATACTTGCTCCCTGCGTAACCAGAGATTGGACATTCAATGTTGATTTGCCTACGAATACTCATTTGCCTTACAAGTGCATTCAAATCATAAATGTCATTAAGTGAACGTTGTATATACCCTTTGCTATATAAAATATTCGATTTATACATTTGTGTGGACTTCGTTTCATGGTGGGAAAGTGTTCATCATATCTATATCATGTACTGTGTGGCCAGTAGTTAAAGTACATAATCGGTAGTGGTTTAATGATACCATACTTATCAATACAGTCAGGGAATTGTACCCCTCAGTTACAATTGGTCCTTCGAGCCGGATGGTAACTAGTGTAATATTAATATAGTGTTATTAATATTGAAATGGCCTATGATGAACACTCCACGAAACGGTCCTCCTAACGTAGAACGCCCGCGGCGCAGACGACAGACACCTCAGTACTTAGAGGATTACGCTGTCAGTCAACTACCTAGCCTTCGACAAACGGTAAACGCGGTAAAAGTAGAAAGTAAAATTATGTCTGACCTTAACGACCAGGTTACCCCGACCACAGAGGCCCTAGTGGGTTCTAATGTAACTGACCAAGCTCACGGTGGGGACCAGGAGGGAGCTGACATGCCTTTACCCCCCGCCAATACCGAAGAAGTAGTCCCCGACCAGCCCCGGGAGGAAGACAACCCTACAGAGAGAGAACTCTGCACGGAAGAAGAGGAGGAGAGCGCCGAGGAAATAGAGCTCCAGGACTCCCCAACGAGTACAGCCAGGAGCGGCTCACCTCTACAACCGTCTTCCCCCAGCGAAGCGGAGAGGATGCTATCACAGGCGTTCCTCGTCAGCCTGACAGCCTCTACCGAACGCGATCGACTTCAGGGTGAACGCGATCGACTTCAGGGTGAACGCGATCGACTCCAAGCACAGACGGTTAGCGAGCGCGAACAACTCCAAGCGCAACAACGGAGCGAAGAAGAGCGCATACGCCTGGAGATGAGACGCCTTCAGACGGAAGAGAATATGGCAAGAGAATGAGCAGACACCCAGCGTGCCGCTGCCGATGCCCAAAGAGAAGCAGAGCGCGACCTCGCTCTCATCCAGCGCGAAACCGAGCGCGACAGACTACAAGCCGAGCGCGACAGACTACAAGCGCAGCTAATGGAGCAGCTGATCCTCAAGGCAACACCCTCCCCCTCCGCCAGGGGTTCAAGGAACTCGTCGAGACAACAGTCAAGGGCAGCGTCTCCTAACCGAGCAAGCGACCCTGAACTTGACCAACAGACCAAGCCTATACCCCCCGCAGACCCCCTTTCCCGACCGGTCCAAGCGAGACCCAGCTACAAGGAAGGAGCGGCATACACTGCGGAGAAGCTAAATAAACGACTACAGGATCTAGAGGACCTGATAGAAGAAGAAGAGGGAGAGGAGGAGAACCAAGCCCGACGACAGCACAGTACTCCACCGGACCAGGAGGTCCAGTACAGCCCAGGCTATACCCCCGCGGCGCTGCGCTACAGACCCCCGACTCTATTCACGGGTGAGCATGACGCACGACCAGCCCCGAGGAATAGCACCTGCACCAGCGGGCCATGGTACCCTGCCGGTACCAGCCCACAGAGAGGCGCAAGAGGAGACTCGCCTAGGAGGTCTCTCCCCCAACGCTCGCCGATGTATCAGCCATCCACGGCGTCATACATTGCCACACCGACGTTTCCAGACTTCACCTATGAGAATCGAGCACAGTACACGGAGCTCCGGATGTGCTTAGAGACAATGATGGTGGATGTCGCTGATGAACGCCACAAGTATGCAATATTACTGAAGCACCTGAAAGTACCGCGAGCGCACAATATAGCGCTAGCCTATGCCACCTCTACGACCCCATACACCGCGGCTCTAGCAGCGCTGGACCAGAGATATGGACGTATATGGGATTACGTAATCCAAGAGATAAGGCATATTGACCGCCTACCCCCAGCAACAGACAATCGCTCATTAGACGACCTGTCTATGAAAGTGCAGTCCCTGGTAGGGATGCTGGGAGCGCAACGGGAAAAGGGTATGCACAAGCTATACGCCAACTCTAACGTCGAGAGGATTTTAGAGAAGCTGCCACCCGCCAGACAAGAGCGCTTCAGGCGGCAGAGAGACCACCGTGATCCTAACGGTCCCGAACCATCCCTCCTCGATCTAGCCGACTTCCTGGCGAGAGAAGTCAGCAGCTTACGACTGGATACGTTCGTGCGGAGCACACCAAGCTCCAGAGAGGGACCCAGGAGAATAAACGATGGAAGAAGATCGGTGACTGTCATGCACCAATCAGAATCAGTATCGAGCAGTAAGAACCACAGTACCCCCTCGAGAAAAGAGAAGTGGAAGATGGTGTGCCCGTACTGCGAGAAGGAACACTGGCTGTCACAATGTGACCTGTTCACAAAGATGAATGCAGAAGAAGTGAGTCAATGGATAAAGTCCAACAGGCGCTGTTACCGATGTGCGCGCAGTCACATGGCAGCCGAATGCCGCCTAAAGAAGAGGTGCAGTCGGTGTGACGGAGCCCATCTAGATGTACTACACGACAGTAACAGAAGAAAGCCTGCACCTGCACCATCGAGCAGCACCAAGGCAAGTGTCATGTACATTGACCCCGCCAGCAGCAGCGGCGCCCAAGTGCTCTTAAAGGTAGTCCGTGTAACATTGAGCTACCAAGATAAAGTCATGGACACTTACGCCGTCCTTGATGACGGGTCAGAGAAGACCCTTCTGCTCGCGTCCGCTGCGGCCCAGCTGGGACTGCGGGGGAGCGAGAACCAAATGACGATTCGGACAATAAGAAGAGATTTAAAGACGATAAAGGGCGAGAATGTCTCCTTCACTATCGCAGCAAGCGGGCAGCCAGAGCGACGGTATAGGATTACAAATGCTTTCACCAGCCAAGAAATAGGACTATCACAGTACACCTACCCCATCGCCAAGCTGATGGATAAATATGTGCACCTGCGTCAACTACCTATCCCGCTCATAGACGGCGCCACCCCGACCCTGCTGATAGGCTCCGACCATGCAGACCTCATCGTCCCGATAGACCGGGTCCATACAGGACCCCGAGGCTGTCCTGCAGCAGTCGAGACCCGCCTAGGGTGGACACTACAAGGTCCCCTCGCTAAATCTCTCAACCGAACAGCAGCCACTAGCTGCCTCCACTCCAGAGCGACAGAAGAAGACACCACTCTCCTGCAGCATGTCGAGAGGCTATGGACACTAGAGACAATGCCCTTTAAGAACGAAAAGAAAGACATTCGTTCTAAAGAAGACATTTACGCCATAAACCTCCTCAAGCAAGGGACAAAGAGAGTCACAGTCGGCGGAGTGATGAGATACGCAACTCCACTCCTGAGGCGAGAGGGAATGCCCACCTTTCACGCAAAGAAAGACGCCACGGAGCGGTATCTATTGAACACAGAGCGGCGCCTAGCCAAAGACCCCGCTCAAGAGAGTGTGTACCGCGCTGAGATTGAGAAGCTAATCACAGCGGGACACGTGACAAAGATTGACATTAAAGAGGCCGATCAGACGACCGAATCATGGTACGTGCCGCACCACAAGGTCCACCACAACGGCAAGGATCGCATTGTGTTTAACTGCAGCTACCAGATCGGATCCCAAAATCTGAATAAAGAGCTCTTGCCCGGCCCCACACTCGGCCCCTCTCTACTAGGCGTGCTACTACGCTTCCGCCAGGACAAGGTGGCTATCAGCGGGGATATCAAAGGGATGTTCCTGCAGGTGAGACTAGTGGAGGAGGACAAGCCCCTCCTGCGGTTCCTATGGAGAGAGAGGATCGGAGATGAGCACCCAGCCATCTACCAGTGGGAAGTCCTCCCCTTCGGAACCACATGCAGCCCGTGCTGTGCTACATTTGCACTACAGAAACACGTCGCAGAGGACCCAGCAGCAGATGAAGAGGTCCGACACAGTGTGAAGAACAGTTTCTACGTGGACAACTGTTTACAAAGCGTTTCGACTCAAGAAGAAGCCGAGGTTCTCCTACTCAAGCTACGCGCCTCCCTGATCAAAGGCGGCTTTGATCTCAGGCAGTGGGCCAGCAGTGACCCGCACGTATTGCGCAGCCTCTCCCCCGTGGACAAGGCTGCCAGCAGCGAGACCTGGATGGCGACAATCCCAGGAGAAGCCCAAGAAATGACACTAGGACTAGTCTGGCGCTTCAAAACAGACTCGCTCCACTATAGACACAAACCCATGACCACGGAGCAGGGAAGGTCGACGGCGATACCGACCACCAGACGGAGTGTGTACAGAACACTCGCCAGACAATATGACCCGTTGGGATGTATTCTACCTTACACCACCAGGGCAAAGATGATTGTACGAGCACTATGGGACAAGGACCAGGGCTGGGACGACCCAATACCCGCACACCTTGCCTCCACATGGAGAGAGTGGGAGACGGAGCTCCGCTCACTCCCAGGCGTCAATATACGCTGCAGCTACTTCCCACCCACAGTGAGGCCAGAGACATGCAAGATGGATCTACACGTCTTCAGTGACGCCTCCGAAGTAGCCTATGGATCGGTGGCCTACTTGCGTGCCCAAGAGAAGGGAGGAGAGATACACACTGCTTTCATCCTGGCTCGCTCAAGAATAGCCCCACGAAAGCAACAATCTATCCCGCGTCTAGAGCTCTGCGCAGCCCTAGCAGGAGCGCATCTAGCCACGTTAATCCAACGTGAACTCACCATTCCGGTGCACAGAACAATCTTGTGGTCAGATTCCACGACAGTACTCACATGGATCAAGTCTGATTCATGCAGATACAAGGTCTTCGTGGGAGTCAGAGTCACCGAGATTCAAGAGTTAACAGAAGCAGCGAGCTGGCGGTATGTGGACACCAAACACAACCCAGCTGACGTCATCACCCGGGGAATGTCCCTAGATGACCTCACCCGTCGCAACATCTACAGTGACGGACCAGAGTTCCTCAAGCTCCCGGAAGAAGAGTGGCCTACGCCCACCCCACGGGAAGCGAGTAAAGAGGAGGCTGAGAACAAGAAACCTATGTTCTGTGGACTGAGCACAGTCGCCTCCACAGACCCCAACATAGATGATTGCATTACCCTACAGAGTGCGCAGCTAAAGACATTTCTGCGGCACCACCCAGAGATTCAGCCCACTGCCGACATTTCAGCAGCTGACTACGAAGAAGCAGAACTTCTTCTACTACAACGAGCCCAGAGAGACTCGTTCCCCGATGAGCTAGACTGTCTACAGGGAGGAAAGCCCGTCCCATCAGACAGCAGACTGCTCCACCTGGCACCCGAGAGCGACGCCCATAATCTCATCAGAGTGGGTGGTCGTCTGCGGAGAGCCCCCAATCTACCGGATGACGTTAAGTACCCGATAGTCTTGAACAGCCGACACAAGGTCACAGAGCTGATCATAAAGAAATACGACGAGGATGTACACCACGCAGGAGCAGAGAGAGTCTTCGCGGAGATCAGACGTCGCTATTGGATACTTCAAGGAAGAGAAGCAGTGCGACGCTTCCAGCGAACCTGTCTAGACTGCCGAAAGTGGCGCGCGCAGCCCAGCATACCCCGGATGGCTGACCTACCTCCCTGTCGCCTCCGACTCGGCGACAAGCCATTCCACTCCACAGGCATGGACTGTTTTGGCCCGTTGTATATAAAGAAAGGAAGAGGAACCGAGAAGCGGTGGGGTATTGTATTCAAATGCATGACCACCAGAGCGATACATATCGAACTCCTTCCGACCATGAGCACAGACTCATTCCTTATGGCCTTCCGAAGATTCACATCACGGAAAGGAAAACCGTCTACATTGTTGTCTGATCACGGGACAAACTTCAAAGGCGGAGAAAGAGAGCTGAGAGAGAGCTTCCAAGCTATGGGCCCAGAACTTAAGACCCACCTCGCTCCATCCCAGATTGACTTCCAGTTTAATCCCCCGAACGCACCCCACTTCGGTGGAACCTGGGAACGAGAAGTACGTTCAATAAAGACAGCCCTGTACGCCGTGCTTGGGGCCCAGACCGTGGCGGAAGAAGTCCTAATGACAGTCCTCACGGAGATCGAGGGAGTATTGAACTCAAAGCCCCTCGGCTACGTCTCCAGTGATATAGCAGATGTCGACCCAGTCACCCCCAACACACTCTTGATGGGGCGGCTGGACCCCGCGCTACCCCAGACAATGTACAGGCCTGAAGAAGCGAACGGCCGAAGAATGTGGAGGTACAGTCAAGTACTAGCTGACAAGTTTTGGAACAGCTTTCTACTCCACTACCTACCGTCTCTACAGACCCGCCAGAAGTGGGTAAAAGAGAGAGACAATTTGACAGAAGGAACAGTCGTCATGATTATCGACCAGTCACTACCCAGAGCTATGTGGCCGGCTGGCCGCGTAAGCAAAGTGATCACCGGTGCCAATGGCAAGGTCCGAGCAGCCGAGGTGCTCGTCCAAGGGCGAACTTACACACGACCCGTGGCGAGGCTAATAGAACTGCCCAGACTCCCAGACACTATCGATGACGACCATGACCCCATGACTTTGTGAGTTGACTGACCCTTACAGCGGACCTTGAGTGGTAGACAGTGCGGTTAATCTGTCTCTGCTTAGCTAATTAGGTGGGACTAATTAGGGGGCGGCTGTTGTGAAGGATCAGATTAAACCGAATATATATATTTATTTATGGATATATATTTAATAGTATTTGTATATCGCTTGATATCCCTTGTATATTCCTTGTACATATACACTGAATATCCCTTTAGTCTACTAACAGCCCATAATAGTTTCATTCTCTCATTGGACAAGAACCTGGCGCCAGCAGCCAAGCCCCTTGGTTCAAGTTCAATCGTGCCGACGAACATGTCGTTACAAGCCCGGTTCCGCGTAGGAATACGTCTGGCGAAATACGAATGGTACTATTTGTTCACAGCGCATATATATGGCGCAAGTAAAGTAGAACTTTCTTTTAGTCCATTAGTCCTTTACCCTCCAACCTAGTAACAGACGTGAAGCCTCACCCACGACCCACGTGTGGTGCAGTATGGCCTACTTGGCCTCAGAATAGGCATTGAGACATCGTGTGGATTAATAGTTGAATTGTCATAGTTTGGCACTATACCGTCGAGTGGGACGTATTTCTATTAAGTTAATAATAGTCTATTATGTATGGTGCATCGTTCGGTTAGAGTTATAAAGTGAGCAGTACCCCCATCGTTCCTGGCGTTATCTAGAGTCTTAACCAGGCTGGGCAGACCACGTGTGGTGCTTTCATCCGAGGAGTTCTGGGCCAGGACGAGTGGACCTGCACATTGGATTACTTCACCCGGACGACGGCGAGCCCTACACGGCTTGGATTATCTACTTGCTTTGGGTGCTTTGATTATGCCATGGATAACAGCCAACACTGCTGAGTGTTGGAACTACCCCCCGAGAGGAGTCCAGGTGAGACGGCGCTCTACCCCGAGTGAGGTCGCCTCACGTCTCTTCGTTGTGGACCGGCAGCTACCGTCTACAAGAGGGCCCAGCTGTATTCATCTGTGGACCGAGGTTCTGTGGGCACCGTGTTCAGCACTCTGAATTCTCCCAAGAAATCGTTGGCCAGATGGGATATCGCCGGCGGCTCTCCTAACCCCCCCCCCCCCTACTGACTTACAACCAGCGGGACCCCCCTTTAGTGTATCCAGCTATAATCATTTAAGTACCATCGCTATAGTTCCCTAAAGAACCAGGTTGTATACTTGCTCCCTGCGTAACCAGAGATTGGACATTCAATGTTGATTTGCCTACGAATACTCATTTGCCTTACAAGTGCATTCAAATCATAAATGTCATTAAGTGAACGTTGTATATACCCTTTGCTATATAAAATATTCGATTTATACATTTGTGTGGACTTCGTTTCATGGTGGGAAAGTGTTCATCATATCTATATCATGTACTGTGTGGCCAGTAGTTAAAGTACATAATCGGTAGTGGTTTAATGATACCATACTTATCAATACAGTCAGGGAATTGTACCCCTCAGTTACAATTGGTCCTTCGAGCCGGATGGTAACTAGTGTAATATTAATATAGTGTTATTAATATTGAAATGGCCTATGATGAACACTCCACGAAACGGTCCTCCTAACGTAGAACGCCCGCGGCGCAGACGACAGACACCTCAGTACTTAGAGGATTACGCTGTCAGTCAACTACCTAGCCTTCGACAAACGGTAAACGCGGTAAAAGTAGAAAGTAAAATTATGTCTGACCTTAACGACCAGGTTACCCCGACCACAGAGGCCCTAGTGGGTTCTAATGTAACTGACCAAGCTCACGGTGGGGACCAGGAGGGAGCTGACATGCCTTTACCCCCCGCCAATACCGAAGAAGTAGTCCCCGACCAGCCCCGGGAGGAAGACAACCCTACAGAGAGAGAACTCTGCACGGAAGAAGAGGAGGAGAGCGCCGAGGAAATAGAGCTCCAGGACTCCCCAACGAGTACAGCCAGGAGCGGCTCACCTCTACAACCGTCTTCCCCCAGCGAAGCGGAGAGGATGCTATCACAGGCGTTCCTCGTCAGCCTGACAGCCTCTACCGAACGCGATCGACTTCAGGGTGAACGCGATCGACTTCAGGGTGAACGCGATCGACTCCAAGCACAGACGGTTAGCGAGCGCGAACAACTCCAAGCGCAACAACGGAGCGAAGAAGAGCGCATACGCCTGGAGATGAGACGCCTTCAGACGGAAGAGAATATGGCAAGAGAACGAGCAGACACCCAGCGTGCCGCTGCCGATGCCCAAAGAGAAGCAGAGCGCGACCTCGCTCTCATCCAGCGCGAAACCGAGCGCGACAGACTACAAGCCGAGCGCGACAGACTACAAGCGCAGCTAATGGAGCAGCTGATCCTCAAGGCAACACCCTCCCCCTCCGCCAGGGGTTCAAGGAACTCGTCGAGACAACAGTCAAGGGCAGCGTCTCCTAACCGAGCAAGCGACCCTGAACTTGACCAACAGACCAAGCCTATACCCCCCGCAGACCCCCTTTCCCGACCGGTCCAAGCGAGACCCAGCTACAAGGAAGGAGCGGCATACACTGCGGAGAAGCTAAATAAACGACTACAGGATCTAGAGGACCTGATAGAAGAAGAAGAGGGAGAGGAGGAGAACCAAGCCCGACGACAGCACAGTACTCCACCGGACCAGGAGGTCCAGTACAGCCCAGGCTATACCCCCGCGGCGCTGCGCTACAGACCCCCGACTCTATTCACGGGTGAGCACGACGCACGACCAGCCCCGAGGAATAGCACCTGGACCAGCGGGCCATGGTACCCTGCCGGTACCAGCCCACAGAGAGGCGCAAGAGGAGACTCGCCTAGGAGGTCTCTCCCCCAACGCTCGCCGATGTATCAGCCATCCACGGCGTCATACATTGCCACACCGACGTTTCCAGACTTCACCTATGAGAATCGAGCACAGTACACGGAGCTCCGGATGTGCTTAGAGACAATGATGGTGGATGTCGCTGATGAACGCCACAAGTATGCAATATTACTGAAGCACCTGAAAGTACCGCGAGCGCACAATATAGCGCTAGCCTATGCCACCTCTACGACCCCATACACCGCGGCTCTAGCAGCGCTGGACCAGAGATATGGACGTATATGGGATTACGTAATCCAAGAGATAAGGCATATTGACCGCCTACCCCCAGCAACAGACAATCGCTCATTAGACGACCTGTCTATAAAAGTGCAGTCCCTGGTAGGGATGCTGGGAGCGCAACGGGAAAAGGGTATGCACAAGCTATACGCCAACTCTAACGTCGAGAGGATTTTAGAGAAGCTGCCACCCGCCAGACAAGAGCGCTTCAGGCGGCAGAGAGACCACCGTGATCCTAACGGTCCCGAACCATCCCTCCTCGATCTAGCCGACTTCCTGGCGAGAGAAGTCAGCAGCTTACGACTGGATACGTTCGTGCGGAGCACACCAAGCTCCAGAGAGGGACCCAGGAGAATAAACGATGGAAGAAGATCGGTGACTGTCATGCACCAATCAGAATCAGTACCGAGCAGTAAGAACCACAGTACCCCCTCGAGAAAAGAGAAGTGGAAGATGGTGTGCCCGTACTGCGAGAAGGAACACTGGCTGTCACAATGTGACCTGTTCACAAAGATGAATGCAGAAGAAGTGAGTCAATGGATAAAGTCCAACAGGCGCTGTTACCGATGTGCGCGCAGTCACATGGCAGCCGAATGCCGCCTAAAGAAGAGGTGCAGTCGGTGTGACGGAGCCCATCTAGATGTACTACACGACAGTAACAGAAGAAAGCCTGCACCTGCACCATCGAGCAGCACCAAGGCAAGTGTCATGTACATTGACCCCGCCAGCAGCAGCGGCGCCCAAGTGCTCTTAAAGGTAGTCCGTGTAACATTGAGCTACCAAGATAAAGTCATGGACACTTACGCCGTCCTTGATGACGGGTCAGAGAAGACCCTTCTGCTCGCGTCCGCTGCGGCCCAGCTGGGACTGCGGGGGAGCGAGAACCAAATGACGATTCGGACAATAAGAAGAGATTTAAAGACGATAAAGGGCGAGAATGTCTCCTTCACTATCGCAGCAAGCGGGCAGCCAGAGCGACGGTATAGGATTACAAATGCTTTCACCAGCCAAGAAATAGGACTATCACAGTACACCTACCCCATCGCCAAGCTGATGGATAAATATGTGCACCTGCGTCAACTACCTATCCCGCTCATAGACGGCGCCACCCCGACCCTGCTGATAGGCTCCGACCATGCAGACCTCATCGTCCCGATAGACCGGGTCCATACAGGACCCCGAGGCTGTCCTGCAGCAGTCGAGACCCGCCTAGGGTGGACACTACAAGGTCCCCTCGCTAAATCTCTCAACCGAACAGCAGCCACTAGCTGCCTCCACTCCAGAGCGACAGAAGAAGACACCACTCTCCTGCAGCATGTCGAGAGGCTATGGACACTAGAGACAATGCCCTTTAAGAACGAAAAGAAAGACATTCGTTCTAAAGAAGTCATTTACGCCATAAACCTCCTCGAGCAAGGGACAAAGAGAGTCACAGTCGGCGGAGTGATGAGATACGCAACTCCACTCCTGAGGCGAGAGGGAATGCCCACCTTTCACGCAAAGAAAGACGCCACGGAGCGGTATCTATTGAACACAGAGCGGCGCCTAGCCAAAGACCCCGCTCAAGAGAGTGTGTACCGCGCTGAGATTGAGAAGCTAATCACAGCGGGACACGTGACAAAGATTGACATTAAAGAGGCCGATCAGACGACCGAATCATGGTACGTGCCGCACCACAAGGTCCACCACAACGGCAAGGATCGCATTGTGTTTAACTGCAGCTACCAGATCGGATCCCAAAATCTGAATAAAGAGCTCTTGCCCGGCCCCACACTCTGCCCCTCTCTACTAGGCGTGCTACTACGCTTCCGTCAGGACAAGGTGGCTATCAGCGGGGATATCAAAGGGATGTTCCTGCAGGTGAGACTAGTGGAGGAGGACAAGCCCCTGCTGCGGTTCCTATGGAGAGAGAGGATCGGAGATGAGCACCCAGCCATCTACCAGTGGGAAGTCCTCCCCTTCGGAACCACATGCAGCCCGTGCTGTGCTACATTTGCACTACAGAAACACGTCGCAGAGGACCCAGCAGCAGATGAAGAGGTCCGACACAGTGTGAAGAACAGTTTCTACGTGGACAACTGTTTACAAAGCGTTTCGACTCAAGAAGAAGCCGAGGTTCTCCTACTCAAGCTACGCGCCTCCCTGATCAAAGGCGGCTTTGATCTCAGGCAGTGGGCCAGCAGTGACCCGCACGTATTGCGCAGCCTCTCCCCCGCGGACAAGGCTGCCAGCAGCGAGACCTGGATGGCGACAATCCCAGGAGAAGCCCAAGAAATGACACTAGGACTAGTCTGGCGCTTCAAAACAGACTCGCTCCACTATAGACACAAACCCATGACCACGGAGCAGGGAAGGTCGACGGCGATACCGACCACCAGACGGAGTGTGTACAGAACACTCGCCAGACAATATGACCCGTTGGGATGTATTCTACCTTACACCACCAGGGCAAAGATGATTGTACGAGCACTATGGGACAAGGACCAGGGCTGGGACGACCCAATACCCGCACACCTTGCCTCCACATGGAGAGAGTGGGAGACGGAGCTCCGCTCACTCCCAGGCGTCAATATACGCCGCAGCTACTTCCCACCCACAGTGAGGCCAGAGACATGCAAGATGGATCTACACGTCTTCAGTGACGCCTCCGAAGTAGCCTATGGATCGGTGGCCTACTTGCGTGCCCAAGAGAAGGGAGGAGAGATACACACTGCTTTCATCCTGGCTCGCTCAAGAATAGCCCCACGAAAGCAACAATCTATCCCGCGTCTAGAGCTCTGCGCAGCCCTAGCAGGAGCGCATCTAGCCACGTTAATCCAACGTGAACTCACCATTCCGGTGCACAGAACAATCTTGTGGTCAGATTCCACGACAGTACTCACATGGATCAAGTCTGATTCATGCAGATACAAGGTCTTCGTGGGAGTCAGAGTCACCGAGATTCAAGAGTTAACAGAAGCAGCGAGCTGGCGGTATGTGGACACCAAACACAACCCAGCTGACGTCATCACCCGGGGAATGTCCCTAGATGACCTCACCCGTCGCAACATCTACAGTGACGGACCAGAGTTCCTCAAGCTCCCGGAAGAAGAGTGGCCTACGCCCACCCCACGGGAAGCGAGTAAAGAGGAGGCTGAGAACAAGAAACCTATGTTCTGTGGACTGAGCACAGTCGCCTCCACAGACCCCAACATAGATGATTGCATTACCCTACAGAGTGCGCAGCTAAAGACATTTCTGCGGCACCACCCAGAGATTCAGCCCACTGCCGACATTTCAGCAGCTGACTACGAAGAAGCAGAACTTCTTCTACTACAACGAGCCCAGAGAGACTCGTTCCCCGATGAGCTAGACTGTCTACAGGGAGGAAAGCCCGTCCCATCAGACAGCAGACTGCTCCACCTGGCACCCGAGAGCGACGCCCATAATCTCATCAGAGTGGGTGGTCGTCTGCGGAGAGCCCCCAATCTACCGGATGACGTTAAGTACCCGATAGTCTTGAACAGCCGACACAAGGTCACAGAGCTGATCATAAAGAAATACGACGAGGATGTACACCACGCAGGAGCAGAGAGAGTCTTTGCGGAGATCAGACGTCGCTATTGGATACTTCAAGGAAGAGAAGCAGTGCGACGCTTCCAGCGAACCTGTCTAGACTGCCGAAAGTGGCGCGCGCAGCCCAGCATACCCCGGATGGCTGACCTACCTCCCTGTCGCCTCCGACTCGGCGACAAGCCATTCCACTCCACAGGCATGGACTGTTTTGGCCCGTTGTATATAAAGAAAGGAAGAGGAACCGAGAAGCGGTGGGGTATTGTATTCAAATGCATGACCACCAGAGCGATACATATCTAACTCCTTCCGACCATGAGCACAGACTCATTCCTTATGGCCTTCCGAAGATTCACATCACGGAAAGGAAAACCGTCTACATTGTTGTCTGATCACGGGACAAACTTCAAAGGCGGAGAAAGAGAGCTGAGAGAGAGCTTCCAAGCTATGGGCCCAGAACTTAAGACCCACCTCGCTCCATCCCAGATTGACTTCCAGTTTAATCCCCCGAACGCACCCCACTTCGGTGGAACCTGGGAACGAGAAGTACGTTCAATAAAGACAGCCCTGTACGCCGTGCTTGGGGCCCAGACCGTGGCGGAAGAAGTCCTAATGACAGTCCTCACGGAGATCGAGGGAGTATTGAACTCAAAGCCCCTCGGCTACGTCTCCAGTGATATAGCAGATGTCGACCCAGTCACCCCCAACACACTCTTGATGGGGCGGCTGGACCCCGCGCTACCCCAGACAATGTACAGGCCTGAAGAAGCGAACGGCCGAAGAATGTGGAGGTACAGTCAAGTACTAGCTGACAAGTTTTGGAACAGCTTTCTACTCCACTACCTACCGTCTCTACAGACCCGCCAGAAGTGAGTAAAAGAGAGAGACAATTTGACAGAAGGAACAGTCGTCATGATTATCGACCAGTCACTACCCAGAGCTATGTGGCCGGCTGGCCGCGTAAGCAAAGTGATCACCGGTGCCGATGGCAAGGTCCGAGCAGCCGAGGTGCTCGTCCAAGGGCGAACTTACACACGACCCGTGGCGAGGCTAATAGAACTGCCCAGACTCCCAGACACTATCGATGACGACCATGACCCCATGACTTTGTGAGTTGACTGACCCTTACAGCGGACCTTGAGTGGTAGACAGTGCGGTTAATCTGTCTCTGCTTAGCTAATTAGGTGGGACTAATTAGGGGGCGGCTGTTGTGAAGGATCAGATTAAACCGAATATATATATTTATTTATGGATATATATTTAATAGTATTTGTATATCGCTTGATATCCCTTGTATATTCCTTGTACATATACACTGAATATCCCTTTAGTCTACTAACAGCCCATAATAGTTTCATTCTCTCATTGGACAAGAACCTGGCGCCAGCAGCCAAGCCCCTTGGTTCAAGTTCAATCGTGCCGACGAACATGTCGTTACAAGCCCGGTTCCGCGTAGGAATACGTCTGGCGAAATACGAATGGTACTATTTGTTCACAGCGCATATATATGTGGCGCAAGTAAAGTAGAACTTTCTTTTAGTCCATTAGTCCTTTACCCTCCAACCTAGTAACAGACGTGAAGCCTCACCCACGACCCACGTGTGGTGCAGTATGGCCTACAGTTACAGCATTGCAAATTGAGGTCCCTCCTACCGCCGTTTCAACGCCCTCTGCCGCCCGTTAACGGCTCTCGTCAAATGGTTTTATTAGGGTGGGTGCGGTTTCTGTTTTGTGCCGCCAGGAGGCGCAAAGTCAAGTTGGAATTATATCCATCCAGCTCCCGCCCCTACTCTGCCTCATGTTTACAAAATCAGCTGTTTAGCCATTAGTCATTAGCTATTAAACTAGCGTTAGAGTCGAGGAAAAGCAATTGATGCTTTGGATCTAATGAACGAGGGCATATTGGACTTTGTTACAGCTGTACTCAAATGTAACTGGCCCGTCGATTATTGTGACCAGGCTTTCCTGTGGATTTCAGCTGTCGCTGTACTGAATTTACTGGTAAGCTAACTTCGGTTTAACGTTAGTTTGTTTACTACAGTTATGTAGTCAACTAAGGTAACGTTACAGTAGCAACTGCTCAAATAAAGCTGTATCCAGATTGCTGTCAAGTTAACGTTATGGTCTCTCGAAAATTTAATGCGACCTCAAGGCTTTTCAACACTGGCCGCGTAATATTAGTTAACGTTAACGAAAATGGGGGACCCTGATGTAAACAAGACTAAAGTCTTTCTCTGGTCTGTGCATCCCCTTAACAATTGTGTGTATTGAGCTGTACTGTATTGTACTCATTCTGCAATCTGTTAATGACATTTACATATATGTAGATACTATATCTATATCTGTACATCCCTTACCTACTCTTACGCTGCTGGCCAGTATGACTTACTACCATAGTGTCTTCTTTATATCTATATCATTTTCCATACCCAGTTCTCTTCTCTAATGGCTATTTTCTTTTTATGTTGCAGATACCTGTCAAACTGGAGACTATTTCCACTCCATCGCCATCAGCTACAGAGTGGGGTTTTGAGCTACTACTTAAAGGCACTGGGTCCTATGTACAATATATAGTTTTACTGCTATGCCCCTATGCTATAATTGCTATTACTAACTATATTATGCATTAATCACAACAAGTTATTTTCTTAAAGTGTCCTTTGTGTTTAAAGTGACCTATGGTGTGAGCGAGTGCACTGTGTGTTCATGTGTTTTTAAGTTACTGTAGACCCACATTAAAGTCAAGATTACTATTTGGATGGTATCTGTGTCAATGATTCCATTCAACCAAAGTGAGTATCACTGTATTATACTACAACTCTATACATACATCTGAGTAGTGATTAGCACTATTACTCAGTAGTACTAATTTATATATTTTACACAGTTTAATCACCTGTTCATTGTATATCACTATTGCACTTTACTGTTACATTTGCACTCTCAAAATTAGATTAGATTCAAATGTACAGCACACCATATACTGCTATAGTGGAATATACTATTCATAAATCATATACCATAATGTATACCATCTTGTTGCGCGCTCCTGGCCACCGCAGTGTCATGATTAATTGAAAATGGGGGACCCTGATGTAAACAAGACGAAAGTCTTTCTCTGGTCTGCATCCCCTTAACAATTGTGTGTATTGAGCTGTACTGTATTGTACCCACTGTATTGAAACACAACATAGCAAGACGTAGCAGACTTTTTTTTATTACATTGGATCTCACAGCTAGGCTACAGATGTAAACTCCTAGTTTTTATCTTTGGCAGCCTAGGGCATGTGCACAAGTTGGTTGTGAGGGGCCTTCAATAATTTTACTATATTTCCAGACAGTGGGACCCTGATGTAAACAAGAACAAGTTACAGGTTGAAAAAGCCCTCAGCTCGGAACTAGGCAAAATCTGCATATGGCTCGCAGACAACAAACTATCATTACACATGGGCAAAACAGAGTCCATTCTCTCTTTAACAGGGGCATCAAAGACCTGCACCGGCTCATCACTGAACCTACAGTAGTCAGAGTAAAATAGAATAGTGCAGTGCAGTGCAATAAAATAGTAGAATAGAATAGATAAAAAAAAAATTACAGTGAAAGAGATACAGACAAATAGCTAGCTAGTCTATTGATAGTTATGTACAGTACATTCATCACAAAACACTCTATATTTTTTTATAGTTTTATTCACATTGCAGAATGGGTACACTAGTCAATACACACAATTGTTAAGGGGATGCAGACCAGAGAAAATACGTTTGTCTTGTGTTGTGTCCTACTGTTACACAGTGTCTGAAGCATGCAGTTACAGATACCTGTATCACTGTACATATTAATACTATATCTATATCTGTACATATCTCTTACCTACTCTTACTAGTTACGCTGCTGGCCAGTATGACTTACTACCATAGTGTCTTTATACCTGTATCACTGTACATATTAATACTATATTTATATCTGTACATATCTCTTACCTACTCTTACTAGTTACGCTGCTGGCCAGTATGACTTACTACCATATAGTGTCTTTATACCTGTATCACTGTACATATTAATACTATCTATATCTGTACACACAAGAAGCATGAATACAGGAAGGGATGCCATGATGCCATGATGTGTGAAAATGCTATGAACAACCTAAACAAAGAATAGTCAATTGAAATGGATCCACTCAAAATGTGAGAATAATTAAATCACAACAGAGTTCTTCCTGGGATCCTCTGTCCGTGGCGTTCGTAAACGCTCATTGATCCGATCACGAACTGCTCCATACTCAAAAACACTATAGCGGCGTTTAACCATAGCGAGCAACGACTGTCGTAGGTTGAGAGGTAAGGCAGACTTTCCCTGTAGGCCGCTCCAATTAACCTTCTGAGCCCACAGTTGGTATGTTGGAAAGTCAATTAGCAACATGAACATTCGAGCTGCATAGTCATCGGCTCGATTGCCGGCTTTGCTAGACATTTCGTACGACCTTTGCTCGTCTTCTGCTGAAATGGTTTGCAGTTGTATGTCAGGCAAAAGTTCACCATTTGTCGGCCTCTTTCGTTTAGCCACTGGCTGGGGGTTTTTGAACGGTTCTGGGGTTTTGAACGGTTCTGGGGTTTTGAACGGGGACACCGACAAGCTTATGGTAACCCCTTCAACCGCTGCAGGCGTGGCGGCTTTGAGTGGCGACGGCGACAGCGTCAAGCTTATGGTAACCCCTTCATCAGCTGCTGCAGGCGTGGCGGCTTCGAACGGAGACGGAGAACCTTCATCTCTTTCAGATGTGAATAGCTGGCGGTGAAAAGCCCGAGCAGTGACAGAGGGTTCGACTAGCCTTGGTCTGTTTAGTTGGTTGCGTAGCTGTCTAAGCTGTGTGGCGTGCAGCTGTTCTGTAGCCTCATGTCGTCTCTCCAGCGTAGCACGACCTTGCTCTGTGGCCTGAAGTTGTGTACGCAGTATGGCCAAGTCTTTCTCTGTCGCCTCATGCCGTTTCTCCAGCGTAGCACGACCTTGCTCTGTGGCCTGAAGTTGTTGCTCTGTGGCCTGATGTTGTGTACGCAGTATGGCCAAGTCTTTCTCCGTCGCCTCACGGCGTTCCTCCAGCTTGGCAAAGTATGTTTTGACTATCGTCATGACGATTTCATTACACCACTCCGTCATGGTTTTTTCTGCATCTGCTGGTGTTGGTCCAACAACATTGGACTGTGGTGTCAACACGCTTGAAACTGCAGCCTGCACAGGGAAAAAAAGGGATGCAAAATAAATTATTATTATTATATATAGTAGTAGTGGAATGGCGAGGATTGCAAAGCAGGTTAGATTGATTGGCATAGGGACATATAGGTATTTAGTACTGATACATTTGTGACATAAACGGTATTCCAATATACAGTACTGTTACTGTGTGTTGGGTCTTGGGATGCAGACCAGAGAGACTTTCGTCTTGTTTACATCAGGGTCCCCCATTTTCAATTCATGCAATTCATGCGATAACATTAGAGACAACAATACACTAGTCTAACCATAGCCAAATATGCGCAAATGTTCTACGTTATATGCGTAAATGTCCGATGTCTCAATGTAATAATGTCCGATGTAATACTTACAGCTTTTTTCTTAACCATCCGAATCTTGCTCTTTGGCGGCTGCTTTTCTTTTATTGGCGCTGCCATCACGCACGGCCTATCAACTGTAGATATCTTCGTTTGTTTACTGTAAAAAGTCGTCATTGCATCTGCGACTCAGTAAGAATACTATACTGTAGTGATTACACTGAAAAAAAGTGTATCGCTGTGAAATAAAATGTATTCAGCTGCTTGTCGCCCATTGGCCCAAGCTCACCAACCAACCAACGTACATTGGAAGAGGGTGGGTAGGAGTGTGGGGGGGGGGGTTGGGTAGGAGGGGCCATACCTTGCCATACCAAATATGAATGTAATATCATAACTGTCTATTACTTTTCTTGCAATTGAAGCATACTTGTTTCCAGACAGAGGCATTGACAAATACAAAATACTGTCATCTCGATAGTTTTTAATAATAATGTAATCATACTGTGAGATATCTGTTTAAATAATCTAGTGTGTTCAATAGCTAAGTGGGGGGCAATAATATGCAAATAAAAAACTGCATCCAAATATCACAGTTTTCTCCTAATTATAAAATATATATGTGCGAATTGTATGTGTTTCTTTTAAAAACAGGTGGTTTACATAAAATATTTTATTTATTTATAATTTAAAGCAAACAAATAACCCTGTTCAGGAAAGGGACATCATACCTTTCTGAAAAAGTAATTTTCATCTTAATATTGCAATGAAAACATATTTAACAGTAATGTATTATTCTACAACTTCAGTATCTACTATTTATGATAAGACATAAATGGAATGGGAATAGGGGGGGGGAGACACTGTCCCCACTAATACTTGTCTACGCCACGAAGCCCCGCCTCAAACCCGTGAATGGCCCGTCTGCATCAGACCAATCAGATCAATCCACTACTGTACTACTGTATATATAAAGTGTTATACTGTAGTTTGTACAGTGTGTTGTGTTGCTGCCCAAAATGACTAAAATTTGCAAACAACACTCGAGAGATGTGCGCAGACTTCGATCTCAAGGCATGTCGACCAAACAAATTCGGCAACACCTTGCATCGGTCGGAATCCATGTTACACAGAACACAGTTTGGACGCATTACAAAAGGAAAGAACCGCGACCTCGAGCGCCTCCTAAATTGTCTGAGTAAGTACATGTAGAATGTAAAACGTTAGGTTGGCAATAGTTTAGCGATAGGTTAAAAGTGCATTTATATCATTTTAAGTTTTTATTTTCCAATCATGTTTTGAGCTACAAAAGGTAACGTTTTTGACAAATATTGAAACGCAGCTACAACAGATTGCAGAAATGGGTACAATACAGTACAGCTCAATACACACAATTGTTAAGGGGATTTCTTGTTTACATCAGGGTCCCCCATTTTCAATTCATCAGGACATATGACATACATGACATACAGATAGCCAGTACTGCTACATCTATACATTTATGACATACCAGATTTGCAAATACAGTATATACATTTGACGTAGAAACTGTACATTGGAGGAGGTTGGGTGGGGGGGGGGGGGGTTGGGTACACTGGGATATTGATGCAAACAAATGTTGCAGGGACTTATTATAAACATCATATTGGCGTGACTGTATGCATCAATTAATGTCCTATTTTTTTTCTTTCTCTATAGCAATGTCATGGTTGCTATTGACAAGATGACCAAGGCACGCGATTGCATGGTTGCAAGACAAGTCCAGAAACAGCTGGATGACGTGTTTGGGGTCCGTGTCGGACTGAGTGCGATACGGGGAGCGCGTAGACGTCTTGGCTGGAAATATGGCCAGACAAAATTCTGGCCAATGATTCGGGAAAAGAATAAAGAATTGCGACTTGCACAAGCTCACCTATGGCGTGACACATTTGAAACGTGGCATGACGTCATTTTCACAGACGAAAGCACTGTGTCACTCGAACATTTTGCTAGACAGTGCTTTTCCAAGAAAGGCCATCGAATGGGTAAACCAGCCCCGAAACACCCCTTGAAACTCCATGTTTGGGGCGCGATTTCCAGAGAGGGCCGGGGCCCTCTGGTAATTTTTGATGGGATCATGGACAGAGTGTTTTTTGAGGACGCAATAATCAAGGCAGTTGTCAGCCCCTGGATACGTTCAACCTTTGGGACACGCCACAGATTCTTCCAAGACAATGACCCAAAACACACAGCCGCACGACATTGCATTGAAGCAGAGGGAATTAATTGGGTCAAAACACCCGCCGAGTCTCCAGACCTGAATCCCATTGAAATCGTTTGGCACATGTTAAAAGATTTCATTCGCAGAGCGGCCAAACCTCACACAAAGGAGGAATTGGTGGCTGCCATCAACTTTTTTTGGACAAATAAACTCACAATAGCCATATGCAACAACCTCATAACTGGTTTGATAAAGGTTTTGCCATTAATTATAGCAAATAATGGAGGTCAAAGCGGAAAATAGAATCATCATCAAGTCATACTGGCCAGCAGCGTAACTAGTAAGAGTAGGTAAGAGATATGTACAGATATAAATATAGTATTAATATGTACAGTGATACAGGTATAAAGACACTATGGTAGTAAGTCATACTGGCCAGCAGCGTAACTAGTAAGAGTAGGTAAGAGATATGTACAGATATAGATATAGTATTAATATGTACAGTGATACAGGTATAAAGACACTATGGTAGTAAGTCATACTGGCCAGCAGCGTAACTAGTAAGAGTAGGTAAGAGATATGTACAGATTTAGATATAGTATTAATATGTACAGTGATACAGGTATAAAGACACTATGGTAGTAAGTCATACTGGCCAGCAGCGTAACTAGTAAGAGTAGGTAAGAGATATGTACAGATATAGATATAGTATTAATATGTACAGTGATACAGGTATAAAGACACTATGGTAGTAAGTCATACTGGCCAGCAGCGTAACTAGTAAGAGTAGGTAAGAGATATGTACAGATATAGATATAGTATTAATATGTACAGTGATACAGGTATCTGTAACTGCATGCTTCAGACACTGTGTGACAGTAGGACACAACACAAGACAAACGTATTTTCTCTGGTCTGTATCCCCTTAACAATTGTGTGTATTGACTTGTGTACCCATTCTGCAATGTGAATAAAACTATAAAAAAATATAGAGTGTTTTGTGATGAATGTACTGTACATAACTATCAATAGACTAGCTAGCTATTTGTCTGTATCTCTTTCACTGTAATTTTTTTTTATCTATTCTATTCTACTATTTTATTGCACTGCACTGCACTATTCTATTTTACTCTGACTACTGTAGGTTCAGTGATGAGCCGGTGCAGGTCTTTGATGCCCCTGTTAATCAAAATCAAATCAAATAGACAGTACTGCTACATCTATACATTTATGACATATCAGATTTGCAAATACAGTACTGTTTGTGATACAAAAGTGTCCAGAAAAGGAGTGTATATACATTTGGCGTAGAAACTGTACATTGGAGGAGGTTGGTTGGGTGGGTTGGGTGAGGGCTGTACATTGGAGGTGGGGGGGGGGTTGGGTAGGGGACACACACACATTTTACACTGTGCATTGGAATATTGACAAAGCCTTACTTGGTAATTTACTGTACAACTAGGTTAGGACATTTGTAGGGGCCAGTTTCGAATTGCAGTCTCACGTAGGTGTTTTTTGAGAGTGTTTTTGAAAGTGGGTAGCGATTCACATTCCTTTACAGCTTTAGGTAGGGCGTTCCACATTGATGTGGCATAATACAGTGGGTACAATACAGTACAGCTCAATACACACAATTGTTAAGGGGATGGATGCAGACCAGAGAAAGACTTTCGTCTTGTTTACATCAGGGTCCCCCATTTTCAATTAATCATGACACTGCGGTGGCCAGGAGCGCGCAACAAGATGGTATACATTATGGTATATGATTTATGAATAGTATATTCCACTATAGCAGTATATGGTGTGCTGTACATTTGAATCTAATCTAATTTTGAGAGTGCAAATGTAACAGTAAAGTGCAATAGTGATATACAATGAACAGGTGATTAAACTGTGTAAAATATATAAATTAGTACTACTGAGTAATAGTGCTAATCACTACTCAGATGTATGTATAGAGTTGTAGTATAATACAGTGATACTCACTTTGGTTGAATGGAATCATTGACACAGATACCATCCAAATAGTAATCTTGACTTTAATGTGGGTCTACAGTAACTTAAAAACACATGAACACACAGTGCACTCGCTCACACCATAGGTCACTTTAAACACAAAGGACACTTTAAGAAAATAACTTGTTGTGATTAATGCATAATATAGTTAGTAATAGCAATTATAGCATAGGGGCATAGCAGTAAAACTATATATTGTACATAGGACCCAGTGCCTTTAAGTAGTAGCTCAAAACCCCACTCTGTAGCTGATGGCGATGGAGTGGAAATAGTCTCCAGTTTGACAGGTATCTGCAACATAAAAAGAAAATAGCCATTAGAGAAGAGAACTGGGTATGGAAAATGATATAGATATAAAGAAGACACTATGGTAGTAAGTCATACTGGCCAGCAGCGTAACTAGTAAGAGTAGGTAAGGGATGTACAGATATAGATATAGTATCTACAGATATGTAAATGTCATTAACAGATTGCAGAATGAGTACAATACAGTACAGCTCAATACACACATTTGTTAAGGGGATGCACAGACCAGAGAAAGACTTTAGTCTTGTTTACATCAGGGTCCCCCATTTTCGTTAACGTTAACTAATATTACGCAGCCAGTGTTGAAAAGCCTTGAGGTCGCATTAGATTTTCGAGAGACCATAACGTTAACTTGACAGCAATCTGGATACAGCTTTATTTGAGCAGTTGCTACTGTAACGTTACCTTAGTTGACTACATAACTGTAGTAAACAAACTAACGTTAAACCGAAGTTAGCTTACCAGTAAATTCAGTACAGCGACAGCTGAAATCCACAGGAAAGCCTGGTCACAATAATCGACGGGCCAGTTACATTTCCCCCAACCAGAGCCTAACTAGAGCCACATTCTGCGAATCAGAGGCAGAGTAGGGCGGGTCTTCGGTGCCAGCACGTATGGGTTGTCTCGTAAAGAATAATACTGCACTGTATCTGAGTATCTAGATGATTATCCATAAAAAACGCACGTTAATCGAAAATACCACACCATTACTGTACCAATGACAGTCAAATAATCTACAGAAAAGCATTACATTGCAAAATAATATGTCCAAGACTAGTGTCGCATGCACACACACACACACACAGATTGTAGAATAGCTCCCACTCTCCACCATGTAACTCGACTCCCCCTACTGGTTGAACCAGGCAGAGCAGCTTAAAAAGACGTCATCTAGCGTCATCTAGCTTGCTACCGGCGGTAGACGCCTCGTTTTCCAGTCCCACATCTGTACTTGGCCTCAGAATAGGCATTGAGACATCGTGTGGATTAATAGTTGAATTGTCATAGTTTGGCACTATACCGTCGAGTGGGACGTATTTCTATTAATTTAATAATAGTCTATTATGTATGGTGCATCGTTCGGTTAGAGTTATAAAGTGAGCAGTACCCCCATCGTTCCTGGCGTTATCTAGAGTCTTAACCAGGCTGGGCAGACCACGTGTGGTGCTTTCATCCGAGGAGTTCTGGGCCAGGACGAGTGGACCTGCACATTGGATTACTTCACCCGGACGACGGCGAGCCCTACACGGCTTGGATTATCTACTTGCTTTGGGTGCTTTGATTATGCCATGGATAACAGCCAACACTGCTGAGTGTTGGAACTACCCCCCGAGAGGAGTCCAGGTGAGACGGCGCTCTACCCCGAGTGAGGTCGCCTCACGTCTCTTCGTTGTGGACCGGCAGCTACCATCTACAAGAGGGCCCAGCTGTATTCATCTGTGGACCGAGGTTCTGTGGGCACCGTGTTCAGCACTCTGAATTCTCCCAAGAAATCGTTGGCCAGATGGGATATCGCCGGCGGCTCTCCTAACCCCCCCCCCCCCTACTGACTTACAACCAGCGGGACCCCCCTTTAGTGTATCCAGCTATAATCATTTAAGTACCATCGCTATAGTTCCCTAAAGAACCAGGTTGCATACTTGCTCCCTGCGTAACCAGAGATTGGACATTCAATGTTGATTTGCCTACGAATACTCATTTGCCTTACAAGTGCATTCAAATCATAAATGTCATTAAGTGAACGTTGTATATACCCTTTGCTATATAAAATATTCGATTTATACATTTGTGTGGACTTCGTTTCATGGTGGGAAAGTGTTCATCATATCTATATCATGTACTGTGTGGCCAGTAGTTAAAGTACATAATCGGTAGTGGTTTAATGATACCATACTTATCAATACAGTCAGGGAATTGTACCCCTCAGTTACATTAACCATGCCTAACCTTAACCATAGAAAGAATATTGCCATTCTCTAAGACAAACTCTAACCTTAACCAGTTCCTTAACAGCGCCTAAACTTAACCTTTCTAACCTTAACCAACTCCGAAACAATGCCTAACCTTAACCTTAACCGGCGAAAGAATACACGTTTAAAAAAAAATATAAAAAAAAAAAAAAAAAAAAAGATTGATGGGATTCGAACTTGAAACCAACAGACCGCAGGACCGCTGCGCTGCCAGGTGAGCTAAGCTTCGAATGAGAATCATGGCGGTTTACGGCTAAATAATGCCGCGCAAGCTCTGCCGCTCCGCTCCTCTCTGCGGTTGCCGCGCCTGCCGCGGGGCGTGTCGCAGCCAATCAGGGAAAAACGCGGAAGCATTCGGCGCACTCCTCCGCTGTTAATAAGCAATAGGCGTCCCATTGTGTCCCGGATTCAATCTCCTCTCTAAAGACGCTCCGTGGCTAGGCTAACAGCCATGTCAGACAGAGCAGATGTAGAAACTGAGCTACACTTTCTAACAACCTGCCCACTACCAAGATAGATATCAGAGACATACACTCCCCAGTCCCCATGAATTGCAAACACCCAAAGAGAGTTTGAAAACATGTATTGTGCCTTAACGTGCGGTTTCGTTTTTGCGGTCAACAAAACGTGACGTCATCGGATTTTTACTTTTTTTGCGCATAGTACCGAAAGTTGGCACCAGTGGATCTCACGTGAATCGATACTCGGTAGTACCGACGTGTTTTGGTAGGTACCTTTTAAAAGTACCGAATTCGGTACCCATCCCTACTGGGTACACATGTGTCGGAGGAAGCATGTGATAGTCTCCGCCCTCCCAGACCGACGGAAGGGGGTAGAGTGCGCAACGACCAGGAAGGGGATTGGGAATTGGCATAACCACTAATGGCGCTTTTCCACTGCATGATGGTACCTACTCTACTCTACTCTACTCGGTATTTTCGGTTTTCCATTACCAAAGTACCTGGTACCAGGCTGGTACCAGGTACTTTTTCGGTACTTTTTTAGTCCCTGCTCGAGTCTGGTTCCAAGCGCGAGCCAAGCGGGTAGAACTGGTACTATAAAAGTCACGTGAAACACTGCAGACCACTGATTGGTCAGAAGAGAGACGCGTCACTCGTTGGAGAGTCTGAACTGGTCTGAACGAAAACAGAAAGCCGCCATCTTTAATGTCTCGCATAGGATTTCATTATGGTTGCAGCAGGCACAAGTTCAATAAACAAACGATACAGTCACTGTGTATTCTGCCTCATTTATTAATTAAACAAAACCGACATCAACACAATTTGCCACCGAGCGGAGAGTTTAGTCTCGCAAAAAGATCGCTGACTTGTTAAGGCTTAAGCTCCACAACGGTGGAAGGAATGTTCTAATGTGCTAATGTTGTGCTAGCGTTTTAGCATGGCTATCGTACATAGCGGGATCAATATAACTTGCTATTGATTGTTTGTATGAGTAACGTAAATAAATAGTGAGAGAGAAAATAAAGATATGATGTCAACGTATCTCCTTGTTCTTCCTTTCCTCGTAAACATTGCTTTTCCAGCTAATATTTTTCTCCACGTCAAGTGGGCATATGAGCAACACGTTGCTTGTGATGAAATTTGAGAAGGAGATGAGTGTGTGGCACCACCCCTGCTTATATAGGTAAGCGGATGGGGGTGTGGCCAGATGAATGCTGGCATTTAAAGGTACATTTAGAAATGTATTCAGTGTATATACGCTGAAGCGAGATATATGCATGAAACGCCGAGCGTGAGCTAGTGTGATACAGAACTACAATTTCGACAGTTTTCGGCTTGTCATTGCTCCGACTGCTTTGTTGTTGAATCAAGTCAAATCCTAGGTAAGCATATATTGTGCGTGTGAACGTTGACATGAAAAAAAAAAAGTAAAAAAAGAATTTAATAAAAAGATTCTTTTTTATTTTTTAGTTTTTTTTCGGTTTCTCACTCGATTCGATACTCGGTAGTACCGACGTGTTTCGGTTCGGTACCTCAAAAGTACCGAATTCGGTACCCATCCCTAGTAAATATCCCTAAAATACTCTGTTCCGCCCCAATACATTGCAACGACGTCCACCGTATACCACACACTACTATAACCGTGGCATCAGAATTCACGCCACATACATACTCGGCACGTAAATATATAAAATAGCGCCGTGCAAGCTAATTATCCTAGCTACCCATGTATCCAAATGTCCTAAATATCCCTAAAATACTCTGTTCCGCCCCAATACATTGCAACGACGTCCACCGTATACCACACACTACTATAACCGTGGCATCAGAATTCACGCCACACACATACTCGGCACGTAAATATATAAAATAGCGCCGTGCAAGCTAACTATCCTAGCCAGTCCTAAACCAAAACAGTAGCGCATCTGGAGCTGTGGTGCATAAGCACGTCATCACGTAACGTTGGTTGTTGTTAGTGAGTGAGTTGAGCCGAGGCTGAGCGGAGCCAAACTTGGAAAATCAATATATCGAAACTTTGCGACCACGTTTCATGTTTATTTCGAGGAAATAATTTATCGCGATATTTATCGTTATCGTTTTATCGCACAGCCCTAGTTTGAGATCAGGCGGGCCGCTGCGTTTTGAATGAGTTGAAGAGGCTTGGTGGCAGTGGCCGGGAGGCCAGCTAGCAGTGCGTTGCAGTAGTCGAGGCGGGAGATGACTGTAATATAAGGTGGAAGTTTGCCAATAATTGCTTTGTATATAAAAAGATACCCATGATAACTACGTCGCAATGAGAGAGATGGCCAGCCTTACCTTCATACAAAAGACAATGGTGAGTATCATATTTGTCACCCGTAATAAATCTTAGGGCGGAGTGGTAGGCAGAATCCAAAGGCCTTAATGTAGACGCAGATGCATGCCTGTAAATCACCAATCAGCATAGTTCAATATTGACAAAAAAACAGCCTGAAAAAAACAGAACATAGGAAAACTAGCATGGTTACGGTACAAGAAACCAATCTTTTGCCGTAATTTTGTAGCTAGGTTATCTATATGGAATTTAAAAGAAAGTTTATCATCTAGCCATATACCAAGATATTTATACTCACTAACTCTTTCAATATACAAACCATTTGCCGTTGTTAGGTGTAGCATGTCATAATCTATAACCCTGGCTCTAGAAAACATCATAGACTTGGTTTTACTAGCATTAAGCACTAACTTGAGCTTAGCTAGAGCATTTTGGAGAGTGTCAAACACAAGCTGCAGGTTCACAATAGCTTCCTGAACAGAATCCGCAATGTAGTAGACCAGGGGTTCCCAAACTTTTCAGGCCGCGACCCCCAAATAACGGTGTCAGAGAGCCGCAACCCCCACTATTATAGGAGGTAAAAAAAATAAAAAAATAATATATATATATTTCTTTTTTAATAAATGGAAATGTATGGTTGAAACATGCAAACGTTCAAACGCACACACACTAATAAGCATTGGAGGCTTTTAACCAGGGCCGGACTGGGGAAATCATTCAGGCCAGGAAATATAGTGCAAAATATAGCCCCAGTCAGGCCACTTTTTAAGCAGGGGGTCTGGGGGTCCCCCACCAGGTTTTTTTTTGTTACAAAGACTTAATTTCCTGCATTCGGGTGCAGGAATTATTTTATTTGTACCCTTTAAATGCCAGTGTTTGTGATGGTATCACAAATTATTGTTAAAAAACAGGCTAGCATATGTATGATTAGCAACAACACAGATTTTTATGGATTTTCAATTTTTTTGTAATTGATAAAAATTACAAATTACAAATTACTTATTAAACTTCAGCCCTGATCATAACACCACATATTCATTTGATAATTCTAACCCTTTAAATGCCAGTGTGTGTGATGGCATATATTTGCAATATATCAAATGCAAAGTAGATTTTTCTGGGGGGGATTATTACAGGCTAGCATGTGTCAATGATTGGCAGTTTCTTGTAAGGGTCCCGCCTCCACCAATCACATGCGGCTCCCTTGCGTGTGTGTGAGAGCAAGAGAGAGAGAGAGATAGTTCTCCAACTTGTCTGAGTTGCAGTGATCTCCTGGTTGTTCCCCACCTAGGTTATCTAACTATTGCGCTGGTGCAACTAGAAACACTGGCCTGGCCTGCTTCTAAGTTCAGTGGCCTGACTACAAAAAAATCATCTGGCAACCCCCCCACGCGCGCCGGCTCGCGACCCAACTGGGGGTTGCGATCCCGTCTTTGGGAACCCCTGCAGTAGACAACAGTATCATCCGCATAAAGATGAGCCTGACAACCTGCTAGTGTTGAAAGACTAGAAACAATATGATTAATATAGATTGTAAAGAGGACTGGCCCCAATACCGAACCCTGTGGTACACCCTTAGACAATGGCAGGAAATCAGATTGAAAGTTACCTGCATTCCCAGATGTATACCCTATTGGTCATAATATAAGTTACAGTAAATATAGACAATATAAAAAGTAAACAGTATACACAAAGGTGCAGATGATGGTCTGTCTATCAGGCATAATATGCGTTATAGTCCATGCAGGGTTTAGTGGTTAAGAATCAGACATTCCTAACGGTTCTCAAGTTCTGCAGCTGTTAGTTCTCCAGCTGCTGGCAGCAGTCTGTGCCCCTGGATGTGGAGCCTGATGGCTTGAAGAACTGGCAGACGGGCACACAGACACACACACGTTGTTGACCTAGTAACGTTAGTGCCAGCTTGCTTGCTGTTGCTGTGGCCTGGTGTTTTGAAAAGCGCTCCAGTCCTTACCTAGCGGTGAGGAGGATCTGAGGGTGATCCGGGCTTGTTCAGTAGTGGTAGAAATCTGTTATCCAACTGTTGAATTATCTGTGGTGACCATCCATGGCTGTTCTTTTATATTATTATTAGCTGCGGCAGCCTCAGATATTGGCCGTTCATTAGCAAAATCCAGAACTGTTAGCTTAGCAGTGTTTCTCATTTGTTTATCTGACATACATTATCCTAGTTTAGCTTGGCTTAGGAGTCCATTGTAAAGTTGTATTATTTGCAGTTTACCAAACAATTATTTTCCAATCTTCTGTAGATGTCCATGATATTGCATTTAGTTGTATTCTCATTTAATGTAGTGTACTTTCTGACATGTACGTGGTCTTAGTTCTCAATAAGCCTCTAGGCTTCTAACTTCTCCTTCACAATATGGTTATAACTTATTATGTATTTTTTTAACTTTGGTTTAACTGTGTTAATAAATAAATACAAAAAAATACAAAATACTTAGTTAGTTGGCCATCAAATGAAATGCAATATCATAGGCTTATATTCATAGATCAGAACTATAGCAGTGCATCTGTCTATATATACACCCATGTGTTTTCAGTTCTTTTTTTTCTTCTTTTTTTTATCCACTTTTTCTCCCATTTTCTATATTTTTCTCCCATCCCAATTTCGTATCATCCAATTCAACCCTCCCCTGTCACGAACGCTGTTTCTTGCCTCCCACAAGCTGGCTGCAATATGGACTAAGTCATACATAGCACAAGTCCCCTCCGGTACTTGAGGTAACAGCAGTCGCATCTTTTCACCTGCGCAGCTCGATCTCTCAGTGGCGAGGAGTAACGCGTGGGAGGCTCACGCTCCCCCCGACACTTCCTGATTCTACTGCGCAGGCGCACCAACCGACCTGTAGGAGTCGCTGTCCACAACGCCCGATCCCCACCCATCAGTTTCCCACCCCCTAATACGGCCAATGTGTATTAGTACGGACGACCAGCTAAACTGAAAGCAATGTGGAGTGCTGGGATCGAACAGGCGATCCCAGCGTCTCCGCATTCGTGGCGAGTGCCTTGCCCACTACGCCACGTGGCCGCCCGTGTTTTCAGTTCTTATGTAAATCTTCCTGTCAGGATTTTCCTTCCTTTCCAATTTGTTAGCCTAGGAAAAGAGCGCTGCCTGTATAGCTGGTTAAGGACTGGTGGTTATTGCTTGGTTTTCTGTGTTCCTGATGAATTTCAACTGAAAAGTTAGACCTTTGTTTGTTAGGATGAATGTAAAATGTACTGATATTTCTTTCCTTATTTTCCCCCCAAGATTCGTCTGAATATGACCACCCATCATAGCCGCTCACACCTTGGTTTGAGAGAAGTGTCGGTCTGTTTGGTGGACTGCATGAAACCGTCACAGCTGGACCAGGAGAAGAGCTGTTTAGACTGCATGGAAACAAGTATGGACATTTTTACTTTAAGCTATAACATTATGACTTTATAAGTGTTGACTTTAACCTATTAAGCCAGACTCTAAATTCGCCTAAAATACATACCCAAGTAAAAGGAACATTGCTCCACTTCTTCCAGGTCCACTTGCATGTTCTTGGTATCTAGGGACATCTATGCACCTCAGGGAATGTATTCCCAGTGTCATAAATATTGTGTCTGTTACTATTCTTGAGTAAATTGTAATGAACCAAAGGAGAATATAATTTATTATTATTCGTTTATTTCTTTTTCATCTTTGAAGGTGAATAACACCATGCTAACATTGAAATAGTTGACATTGAAATAGTCTACCCATATAATAGTTAGGGAATTTCAGCAAGATGTTTGGACCATCTGTGAAAAAATGTATTACCAATAGCTTTCTTCACCAAAGTGTTCCTATAGGTGTCTACTAACACCTCTCAATTTATTCAAACCCAAATCCTCTGGGAAAATTCTGGAGAGCCAATCAAAGTTAAGGAGCCCAGGGGGCTTGGGGGAAAAAAATAAAAATCAAATATTAACGTGTGGGGTGACTAACTAGGGGTTTTCAGGGGTGCTGAATCTATTCCAACCATTCGTTTTGAGTAAAATTGACTCCCTGGCCATAAAATATTGGTATACCCAGAGGGCTTGGGTGAAAAATATGAAAAATCAAATATTAACTTGTGGGGTGTCTAACTAGTGTTTTTCAGGGCGCTGAATCTATTCCAACCATTTGTTTTTTAGTAAAAACATTTTTTTTCCATAAGAACATATGTGACTCGCCGTGACCAAACCCGATTTGATCCGCAAAGGGGGAGGTGCTCTGAAATGAACAAATGTCTTGCTGTCCAGAAAATCCCCAAAATCGAAATCTTGATTTTTTTTACATATTTGAATTGTCATTAATCTGTTCCATTATTTGCCCTTAGTTGCAAACTTAAATACAACTTGTAAATGAGGTAATTATTGCTATAATAGTTCCACAAATTTTCTTTCAATTGAGGATAAAAAACTACACAATCGGGCGGGCAGGCCGGCCAGGGGGCAAGTACATGTACTTAATAGGTGTTAACACACAGACGTCATTATTTAGCTCTCCTTTCTCAGAGAGAGAATAACACACTATTAATACACTATCTTAATGTTATAAGTTATAAGCAACGTAACGCAGTGTCTAAAAAAAAGATTAAAAAAAAGAGGCCTTCACCCGTTATAAAACGCATGTTTTAACTTAATTAAAAACCATTAAAACACAGTTAGAATTTTATGAGCGAACGAATTTCGTTAGGGTGCATTTTTTCCAACCTAATGGGTAAATACATCTAAATAACACTGTTGAAAGCTTGGCTGTGTCGACGTTACAAATGTTACAATCGCGCGATGCTGCTGCTGCTGCTGCTGCTTGGTGCTTGGTGCTTGGTGTGCAGCGCGAGGCAGGGGAGACGAGGCGCGTTAACCCTTTCACTGCCACACTACAGAAGCGCATAACGCTTCGCCTCAAAGCCGTTTCTGGCCGAATTAGTCATGGAATCATTATTTATTTTTTTTAATTCTTATTCAGAGGTATTTCGTCGCGATTTCATAATTTGTAATGTGGCAGCGAAATGTGTAGAAATATGGTAAAAAAAACTATTTATCCGTTTTTTTATCCGTCACTACCACACTACAGAAGGTTAACCTTTCACTACCACACTACAGAAGGTTAACCTAGTTGTTGTGTCTTTCACTACCACACTACATGTATTTACATCTAAATGCTTATTGGTCAGGCGGTGACGTCATTAAGTTGATGCCATTGATGGATGAGTATTAAACAGAGAGCAGGCAGTGCATGTTTGCCAGTCACCATGGAACCCACAGCGAGGGCAGTTGCCGAGGCATTAAACCGGTTTGCTCACTTCGGAGCACACTGTGTTGAAGATGAACGCGCTTTAGGAACATTCATCACGGATTTCTTTGTGCAGAAGAAAAATCCAAAAAGAAACTCAGATTCTGGTTCAGAAGAAGAAGACAATGGTGACGAGTTAGAGGCAGATGATGGTGATGGTGGTGATGGTGACAACACTAACGGATTTGAAGACGAGGCAGAGCCAGATGATGGTGATGGTGGTGATGGTGACCACACTAACGGATTTGAAGACGAGGCAGAGCCAGATGATGGTGACAACACACCTAACGGATTTGGAGACAAGGTAGAACACGTAATGTGCTTTGTGGAAGTTGAATCTGACGAGAGCCACGAACGCGAAATGGAAAGACTTTTGCGATTTACTTGTAAATGCGTCCAGGGTGATAAAGAAAATGACATTCTTAATCGGCGGTCATGGATCACAAAATTGGACCGTGATGAAGTTTACACAAGGCGTTTTGAGATAGCGGCTCTCGAAGAGGATCATAAAGACTTGATTATTATGGCGCAGCTCCAGGCTTTTGGTCGAAAGTCAGAATGGACTATCGGAAATAAATCGATTTCCAAAAAAAGACAACGTGCTTACACAAACTATTTCTTCGGGGCGATACAAATCTGCCGTGAAGCTTTCCTCTTCATCCACGGGTAAGTTATTATTATTGTCTATTTAAAACTAATATAGTACATCATGCCTATTTTTTTTTTTAAATGATAATAAAATCTTGAAACTTGATTAGTCTTGTTTATTATCAGGGTCCCCCATTTTATTAAAACTAATTATAGTACATTATAGTAGAGTATAGTAGCATAGTATAGTATAAAGTATAGCAGATAGTATAGACCAAAGACACTATTTGTGTCTTTTGATTTGTCCCACAATTACAATAACTATCTCTCTCTGTCTCCACAATCATGTAGACTGGGTGTGGTACAGACAGGTACCGGTACTTGTGATGATGATGATCTAACTATCTCTCTCTCTGTCTCCCCCCCCCCCTCTTCTCTCCCAAGAATAGGTAAGGATCGCTTGATTGCAATAAGCAAACACATGTCAGAAAATGGCATGTGTCTTCGCACAAAGAAGCGATCGCCACGCAACAACAAGCATTGCATAAAATATGAAGATATCGAAAAAGTAGTTCAATTTGTGTTGAATTATGCAGAAGATCATGCTGTTCACCTCCCTGGACGCCAGGCACACCAAAAGAACTTTACCGGTCAGCTGTTACCATCTTTCATCACAAAGGCATCTGTGTGGCGTTTATATACCAAGGCAATGCCAGTTGGTAGGTGTAAGCAAATCTTTGTCAAAGAAATAGGTCAAATAGGTCTTTGTCAAATAAAAACAAAGCTTGAAAATGAATGACATTGTGCTAACATGTGTTCTTATTAATCTTTCAGACCAGCGAGCAGTGGGCCTGTCCACATTTAAGTCCCTCTGGAGGCAATTACTGAGTCATATCACAGCAATCAAACCAATGTCTGATCTTTGCTGGGTGTGTCAGAAGAACAATTATCTGGTTAGTGAACATCACAGTGTTATGAACTTTGAACTGCAACTTCTGTATGAAAAGTGTTATACAAATACACTTTATTATTATTAATATTAATCATCATTTACTTAACTTTTTTTTTTCAGATTTTCAAAAGTGCCAATCTGCCAGAGGCTGAGAAGTCTGCAAAGCTGAAGCAGCAGGAACAACATCTGGAGCATGTAACCTCCGAGCGGGCTGCCTACAACGCCATGCTTAAAGCCGCCAAGGAGATCGGTGATGGTCTTTCTCTGGGTGGTCATGTGCCACCGGCAAGCAAGCCCTTGACAATGCATTACAGTTTCGACTACGCTCAAAAGGTGACTACATACCAAGCCCTCTTTCACAACCATCATGTTATAATTGTTATAACTACTGCATTGCTCCCTTTTTTTTCTTTCTAAAATCCTTATTCATTTATTGCAGGTGCACTACCCATCAGACCCCCTTCAGCCAGGGCCCATGTACTTCTTGGCTCCACGCAAGTGCAGCATATTTGGTGTTTGCTGTGAGGCGATTCCACGGCAGGTCAACTATTTGGTGGATGAGGGGATGGAGTCCAGCAAAGGTAGCAACGCCGTCATAAGCTACCTGCACCACTTCTTCAAAGACCATGGTCTTGGGGAGACAGATGTTGACCTTCACTGTGACAACTGCAGTGGCCAAAACAAGAACAAGTACATGTTGTGGTACTTAGCGTGGCGAGCGCTACATGGTCTTCACCATCGTGTCAATCTCCACCTGCTGATTGTAGGCCACACAAAGTTTTCCCCGGACTGTTTCTTTGGGCTTCTCAAGCAGCGTTTCAGAAATACCAAGGTGAACACTCTTGATGAGATTGCAGCAGTCGTAAGGGACAGCTCAGTGGCTGGAATCAACATACCACAGCTAGTGGGAAAGGAAGATGGCACTGTAATCGTGCAGTCCTACAACTGGCAGGAACATCTGGGGCCTTACTTCAAGCCACTGCCACAGATCAAGCAGTACCAGCACTTTAGGTGGGTGTGGTCACTGTGTGTTGTGTATTTACTGTAATTAATTATTCACACTTTAGTGCAAAGAATGTCATTGGCAAATGATACAAATGCATTGATATTGTTATGTGCCCTGTACTAACGTTTCACTTTATTATTGCAGCTTTGATTCCAAGGAACCTGGTGTGGTTGTGGCAAAGATGTCTATTGATGGCGCTGAAACCAGATTCCAGCTGCTCCGTGACGTCCGTGTCCTGCCGCCTATAGATGGACTTCCTGTGCTGCCACCACCGGGACTGGACTCTGCAAGACAACACTATCTGTTCCACAAGAAGCCCAGGACATAACATGCCCAGCACCACCAGCCAAAATATCCAGCGGCGGTTCAAAAAGACCACAGTGATCATCTGGAGAGGCCATCAGAACATTGAACATTGACTTTAGCATGTCTATTTTTATCTCGTGTTATTTTAAATGCTAATAAAATCTTGAAACTTGATTTTGTCTCTTGTTTATTATCAGGGTCCCTTTCACTACCACACTACAGAAGGTTAACCTTTCACTACCACACTACAGAAGGTTAACCTTTCACTACCACACTACAGAAGGTTAACCTTTCACTACCACACTACAGAAGGTTAACCTTTCACTACCACACTACAGAAGGTTAACCTTTCACTACCACACCACAGAAGGTTAACCTTTCACTACCACACTACAGAAGGTTAACCTTTCACTACCACACTACAGAAGGTTAACCTTTCACTACCACACTACAGAAGGTTAACCCTTTCACTACCACACCACAGAAGGTTAACCTTTCACTACCACACTACAGAAGGTTAACCTTTCACTACCACACTACAGAAGGTTAACCTTTCACTACCACACTACAGAAGGTTAACCTTTCACTACCACACTACAGAAGGTTAACCTTTCACTACCACACTACAGAAGGTTAACCTTTCACTACCACACTACAGAAGGTTAACCCTTTCACCACCACACCACAGAAGGTTAACCTTTCACTACCACACTACAGAAGGTTAACCTTTCACTACCACACTACAGAAGGTTAACCTTTCACTACCACACTACAGAAGGTTAACCCTTTCACTACCACACCACAGAAGGTTAACCTTTCACTACCACACTACAGAAGGTTAACCTTTCACTACCACACTACAGAAGGTTAACCTTTCACTACCACACTACAGAAGGTTAACCTTTCACTACCACCTACAGAAGGTTAACCCTTTCACTACCACACTACAGAAGGTTAACCTTTCACTACCACACTACAGAAGGTTAACCTAGTTGTTGTGTCTTTCACTACCACACTACATGTATTTACATCTAAATGCTTCTGGAGAGGCCATCAGAACATTGAACATTGACTTTAGCATGTCTATTTTTATCTCGTGTTATTTTAAATGCTAATAAAATCTTGAAACTTGATTTGTTTCTTGTTTATTATCAGGGTCCCTTTCACTACCACTACCAGTCACCAGACTCATTGTAATAACAAAGAGCCTCAGACTGGAAAGCTGCCAGGTGTTAATTGCCCTAGAGAGAGGGGGGCCATGGATTACCATGACTTCTGGGTAGTGTTGTAGTTGTTTCACTATTGTCACCGAATAGCCTGCTCGTCTCTTGAAGGCTATTATCTCTGAATACGTTTTGTGATAATCACCATGAATCATAGGAAGTAGCTTGCAAAGTATCCCACCAAAATGTTCAAGTGATGGCTTATTTTGAAGGTATGAATCTGTACTTTCATAATATGTAAAAAAAATAAAAAAATGAAGATCCCTCAACATGACCCTGAAGTCCATACCTGGTCACATATATTTTTACTTTATTCCAAGAGAAATGTAACGTTACATAGAATGGAATGGTATAGAAATGTCCATTATTGATACATGGTTTCAGTTTTTTTTTACTAAGCCAACTCCCCATCTTCCTCACTCCTTTTCTCGTCTGTCTGGTTGTTATGGCACTCTCCTTTACACTTGCCACAAGCAGATATGCACTTGACCCTAGGGCTGGGCGATAAAACGATAACGATAACTATCGCGATAAATTATTTCCTCGAAATAAACATGAAACGTGGTCGCAAAGTTTCGATATATCGATTTTCCAAGCTTGGATATCAGCGCACACGCACTAACAACCAATCAGTGAAGGAGATGGCGACAGCGAAGGAGACCCGCGGTGCACCTCTGGGTAGTAAACAAGGCTGGCTAGGATCATTAGCTTGCACGCCGCTATTTTATAGTTTTTTTTTTTAAACTTTGACTAAAAGCTGGTTCTTTTAGCGTTTATCGCTTTTTCTGGTCAAGCATGACCGACAGAAACAGGTTGAATGGGGTATAGATCGGGGGAAGACACTCTGAGAAAATACGGCGAGTCCGGGAGTCGAACTCGTGTACCCCAGATCCGTGACGCGCACGGTTGTCCCCGACGCCGAAATAGCGCCGAGATACGCGGTGAGCTACTGGAGCTCCCCCGCTATTTTATAGTTTACGTGCGGAGTGGGTGTGTGGCGTGAATTCTGAGGGTAACGGTTAGAGTAGTGTGGGGTATGCTGCGCCGCGGTGGACGTCGTTGCAATGTATTGGGGCGGAACGGAGTATTTTAGGGTGATAGTTAGTACATTGTCGTGGGATACACCGCTTGCTCTGGCTAACTGTTAGTTCCATTATCTTTTTTTTTTTTTATACACAGTTTTTCTTTATTTTCCCTTTTCAACATGAAACAAGACAATACAATACAATAACAATACTAACTAGACAATTCCGCGCGGGGGAAATTGTGAAAGTGTGGGTGACGCCAGTGCACCGCCGGCCAACGGGGGAGAGGGTCTCTCGCGAGTCTCTATGACAAACGGTTCAAAGGATACAAAAAGGGGGCGCGGCCTAAGGATCGGGGGAGTGGTCAACATAGACCAATGAAAGAGGATATCCCTACTGAGTGCAATGACACAACCCGCAAGTAGCATAGCACACTATTACACTATTACACTCTATTACACTATTACACTATTACACACTATTACACTATTACGGGGGAGTAGTCAACATAGACCATTTGAAGATCCGACTTTTCCGAGTAACATTTTATTTTGGATTTTTCCGAGTTTTGGGAATTTTTCGAGTTTTCGGAATTTTCCGAGTTTTCGGACTTTTCCGAGTTTTTGAACTTTTTCGGATTTTGGATGTTTCCGAGTTTTCGGAATTTTCCGAGTTTGAGTTCGAAGTCCGCTGTTGCCATAGGCAAGCCGCTCGTTTTGATACCTTTCACGTGTATGGTGCGCGAACGCTCTGGCACGAGTGGTGTTTGAAAAATTCGGTGGATCTCGCACTCTAAATTGCAATGCATTTCCGAAATTTTACTGTTTAAAGTCGATTCGTAGCCAGACGGTGCGGTGAAACTTTACGAGTTCGGAGACCGCTGTTGCCATAGGCAAGCCGCTCGTTTTGATACCTTTCACGTGTATGGGGCGCGAACGCTCTGGCACAAGCGGTGTTTGCAAAATCGGTGGATCTCGCACTCTAAATTGCAATGCATTTCCGAAATTTTACCGTTTAAAGTCGATTCGTAGCCAGACGGTGCGGTGAAACTTTACGAGTTCGAAGACCGCTGTTGCCATAGGCAGGCCGGTCGTTTTGATACCTTTCACGTGTATGGGGCGCGAACGCTCTGGCACGAGTGGTGTTGGCAAAATCGGTGGAATAATAAAGAATAAAAAGAGTAACAAGAACTAGACAATTCCACGCGGGGGAAATTGTGAAAGTGTGGGTGACGCCTGTGCACCGCCGGCCAACGGGGGAGAGGGTCTCTCGCGAGTCTCTATGACAAACGGTTCAAAGGATACAAAAAGGGGGCACGGCCTAAGGATCGGGGGAGTGGTCAACATAGACCAATCAAAGAGGATATCCCTACTGAGTGCAATGACACAACCCGCAACACTATTACACTATTACACAATATTACACTATTACACACTATTACACACTATTACACACTATTACACTATTACACACTATTACACTATTACACACTATTACACACTATTACACTATTACACTATTACACACTATTACACACTATTACACACTATTACACAATATTACACTATTACACACTATTACACACTATTACACTATTACACTATTACACAATATTACACTATTACACACTATTACACTATTACACTATTACACTATTACACACTATTACACTATTACACACTATTACACTATTACACTATTACACACTATTACACTATTACACACTATTACACTATTACACTATTACACACTATTACACTATTACACACTATTACACTATTACACACTATTACACTATTACACTATTACACACTATTACACTATTACACACTATTACACTATTACACTATTACACTATTACACACTATTACACTATTACACTATTACACTATTACACACTATTACACTATTACACTATTACACTATTACACACTATTACACTATTACACTATTACACACTATTACAATATTACACACTATTACACTATTACACTATTACACACTATTACACTATTACACACTATTACACACTATTACACTATTACACACTATTACACTATTACACACTATTACACTATTACACTATTACACAATATTACACTATTACACACTATTACACTATTACACTATTACACACTATTACACTATTACACACTATTACACTATTACACACTATTACACTATTACACTATTACACACTATTACACTATTACACTATTACACTATTACACACTATTACACTATTACACACTATTACACTATTACACTATTACACACTATTACACTATTACACACTATTACACTATTACACACTATTACACTATTACACACTATTACACTATTACACACTATTACACTATTACACTATTACACACTATTACACTATTACACTATTACACACTATTACACTATTACACTATTACACACTATTACACTATTACACTATTACACTATTACACACTATTACACTATTACACACTATTACACACTATTACACTATTACACACTATTACACTATTACACTATTACACACTATTACACTATTACACACTATTACACTATTACACTATTACACACTATTACACTATTACACACTATTACACTATTACACTATTACACACTATTACACTATTAGACACTATTACACTATTACACACTATTACACTATTACACTATTACACACTATTACACACTATTACACTATTACACACTATTACACTATTACACACTATTACACTATTACACACTATTACACTATTACACTATTACGCTATTACACTATTACACACTATTACACTATTACACTATTACACACTATTACACTATTACACTATTACACACTATTACACTATTACACTATTACACACTATTACACACTATTACACTATTACACACTATTACACTATTACACACTATTACACACTATTACACTATTACACACTATTACACTATTACACTATTACACTATTACACACTATTACACTATTACACACTATTACACACTATTACACTATTACACACTATTACACTATTACACTATTACACTATTACACACTATTACACTATTACACTATTACACACTATTACACTATTACACTATTACACTATTACACACTATTACACTATTACACTATTACACACTATTACAATATTACACACTATTACACTATTACACTATTACACACTATTACACTATTACACACTATTACACACTATTACACTATTACACACTATTACACTATTACACACTATTACACTATTACACTATTACACTATTACACTATTACACACTATTACACTATTACACTATTACACACTATTACAATATTACACACTATTACACTATTACACTATTACACACTATTACACTATTACACACTATTACACACTATTACACTATTACACACTATTACACTATTACACACTATTACACTATTACACTATTACACAATATTACACTATTACACACTATTACACTATTACACTATTACACACTATTACACTATTACACACTATTACACTATTACACACTATTACACTATTACACTATTACACACTATTACACTATTACACTATTACACTATTACACACTATTACACTATTACACACTATTACACTATTACACTATTACACACTATTACACTATTACACACTATTACACTATTACACACTATTACACTATTACACACTATTACACTATTACACACTATTACACTATTACACTATTACACACTATTACACTATTACACTATTACACACTATTACACTATTACACTATTACACACTATTACACTATTACACTATTACACTATTACACACTATTACACTATTACACACTATTACACACTATTACACTATTACACACTATTACACTATTACACTATTACACACTATTACACTATTACACACTATTACACTATTACACTATTACACACTATTACACTATTACACACTATTACACTATTACACTATTACACACTATTACACTATTAGACACTATTACACTATTACACACTATTACACTATTACACTATTACACACTATTACACACTATTACACTATTACACACTATTACACTATTACACACTATTACACTATTACACACTATTACACTATTACACTATTACGCTATTACACTATTACACACTATTACACTATTACACTATTACACACTATTACACTATTACACTATTACACACTATTACACTATTACACTATTACACACTATTACACACTATTACACTATTACACACTATTACACTATTACACACTATTACACACTATTACACTATTACACACTATTACACTATTACACTATTACACTATTACACACTATTACACTATTACACACTATTACACACTATTACACTATTACACACTATTACACTATTACACTATTACACTATTACACACTATTACACTATTACACTATTACACTATTACACACTATTACACTATTACACTATTACACTATTACACACTATTACACTATTACACTATTACACACTATTACAATATTACACACTATTACACTATTACACTATTACACACTATTACACTATTACACACTATTACACACTATTACACTATTACACACTATTACACTATTACACACTATTACACTATTACACTATTACACAATATTACACTATTACACACTATTACACTATTACACTATTACACACTATTACACTATTACACACTATTACACTATTACACACTATTACACTATTACACTATTACACACTATTACACTATTACACTATTACACTATTACACACTATTACACTATTACACACTATTACACTATTACACTATTACACACTATTACACTATTACACACTATTACACTATTACACACTATTACACTATTACACACTATTACACTATTACACACTATTACACTATTACACTATTACACACTATTACACTATTACACTATTACACACTATTACACTATTACACTATTACACACTATTACACTATTACACTATTACACTATTACACACTATTACACTATTACACACTATTACACACTATTACACTATTACACACTATTACACTATTACACTATTACACACTATTACACTATTACACACTATTACACTATTACACTATTACACACTATTACACTATTACACACTATTACACTATTACACTATTACACACTATTACACTATTAGACACTATTACACTATTACACACTATTACACTATTACACTATTACACACTATTACACACTATTACACTATTACACACTATTACACTATTACACACTATTACACTATTACACACTATTACACTATTACACTATTACGCTATTACACTATTACACACTATTACACTATTACACTATTACACACTATTACACTATTACACTATTACACACTATTACACTATTACACTATTACACACTATTACACACTATTACACTATTACACACTATTACACTATTACACACTATTACACACTATTACACTATTACACACTATTACACTATTACACTATTACACACTATTACACTATTACACTATTACACACTATTACACTATTACACTATTACACACTATTACACTATTACACTATTACACTATTACACTATTACACACTATTACACTATTACACACTATTACACTATTACACTATTACACACTATTACACACTATTACACTATTACACTATTACACACTATTACACTATTACACACTATTACACTATTACACTATTACACTATTACACACTATTACACTATTACACACTATTACACACTATTACACTATTACACTATTACACACTATTACACTATTACACTATTACACACTATTACACTATTACACACTATTACACTATTACACTATTACACACTATTACACTATTACACTATTACACACTATTACACTATTACACTATTACACACTATTACACTATTAGACACTATTACACTATTACACACTATTACACTATTACACTATTACACACTATTACACACTATTACACTATTACACACTATTACACTATTACACTATTACACACTATTACACTATTACACACTATTACACTATTACACTATTACACTATTACACACTATTACACTATTACACACTATTACACTACTACACACTATTACACTATTACACTATTACACACTATTACACACTATTACACTATTACACTATTACACACTATTACACTATTACACACTATTACACCGAGTACAATGGCACAATCCGCAAGTCTCTACGACAAACGGTTCAAGAGATACACTGAGGGGGTGTGGCCTAAGGGGGCGTGGTCTAAGGATCGGGGGAGTGGTCAACATCGACCAATGAAAGGTGGTCAACATCGACCAATGGCACAATCCCCAAGTCTCTACGACAAACGGTTCAAGAGTTACACTGAGGGGGTGTGGCCTAAGGGGGCGTGGTCTAAGGATCGGGGGAGTGGTCAACATCGACCAATGAAAGGTGGTCAACAGGGGGAGTGGTCAACATCGACCAATGAAAGGTGGTCAACATCGACCAATGGCACAATCCGCAAGTCTCTACGACAAACGGTTCAAGAGATACACTGAGGGGGTGTGGCCTAAGGGGGCGTGGTCTAAGGATCGGGGGAGTGGTCAACATCGACCAATGAAAGGTGGTCAACATGGACCAATGAAAAATGAAAGAGGATATCCCTACTGAGTACAATGACACAACCCACAAGACAGAGGGCGCTGTCCAGCAATTCAGTAGTGCAACACAGTGATGGCCAATGATGGGTTAAGTGGATGATGTCATTGGCAGGTCAGCTCAGCCATGAGCCCTGAGCCTCACAGCTGTTAAGCCTGAACCAATCAGCCATGAGCACAATGACTTGCATATTCTGACATTTCTTTACATGACTGCATTGTCACGTTGATTAAAAGAAAACTATAAGAGATGAAGCGTTGAGACTCGCACAAGAGCACTACAACGAGTAGGCGAAGGGTTGTGCGCGAGATTGTGGCATTCGTGCGATATTGTGGCACTCCTTCGGCGATCGGAACAGAAGGCTAAAAAAAAATTGATTTCTAGAGGGCGATTGCATGGCGGTCAATGGGGAGGAGAACCTTCAAACAAATGGTCGTCAGTTGAGATAGAAATGTCCAATTCCATTTATTTTTCTTTTGTGAGCGGGTTGACAGCCGTGTCATCGTTTTGATGTGTTTGTTTTATTTCTACGTCCAAAATTGAGATCACACTCGCAATTCACCCAAGGTAGGGGGAAAAAGATTATTTCAGCTGCTACACTCTAAAATGCAATGCATTCCCAATGGGACCGAAATTTTACCGTTTAAAGTCGATTCGTAGCCAGACGGTGCGGTGAAACTTTTACGAGTTCGGAGACCGCAGTTGCCATAGGCAAGCCGCTCGTTTTGATACCTTTCACGTGTATGGTGCGCGAACGCTTACGTGTTGCAAAGTGTTTGAAACTCTAAATTGCACTGTATTTCCGAAATTTTACCGTTTAAAGTCGATTCGTAGCCAGACGGTGCGGTGAAACTTTACGAGTTCGAATAGCACATCGAGTTGGAGCAAGCCGGTCGTTTTGATACCTTTCACGTGTATGGGGCGCGAACGCTCTGGCACAAGTGTGTTGTCAAAATCGGTGGAATAAAGAAAGAAAGAAAAAGAGTATGGATATGTATAGTGTGGGTTGCAACCTGGCTTCGCCAGGTCACCCACACTAACAACAGTGTGGGTGGCAACCTGGTCACCAGGTCACCCACACTAATAAACAAGACATCACAGGACAATAACAGTAATAATAATAATAATAATAATAATAATAATAATAATAATAATAATAATAATAATAATAATAATAATAATAATAATAATAATAATAATAATAATAATAATAATAATAATAATAATAATAATAATAATAATAATAATAATAATAATAATAATAATAATAATAATAATAATAATAATAATAATAATAATAATAATAATAATAATAATAATAATAATAATAATAATAATAATAATAATAATAATAATAATAATAATAATAATAATAATAATAATAATAATAATAATAATAATAATAATAATAATAATAATAATAATAATAATAATAATAATAATAATAATAATAATAATAATAATAATAATAATAACGACAATGACAAGACCATCAGTTAAATCAGAATAATGAAAAATAAAATAGTCATGTATAAATTAAATATATAAATGAATAAGAATATATATATATACACACATACATATATATACATATATATATGCATATACCCACATGTATGTACCATAAGCTGAGATTACTTGAGCACCCGTCATCTCCAGTATCGACAACCAAGGTCCCCACCCCGTGAGGATCCCAAATCCGGCGCCCCAGCGAGCCAGAGCATCATGCCTCTGTAACACTCCGACTCACCAAGACCTCGAATCAGGGGCCCCCACCAGTCCGAGACCGCGTCTTGTTTGCTTTTCTCATATTCAGAGTTAATGATATTGTTTACACTGTTAATTTTTTCTCATACGTATTTTTAAATAAACAATAATAAATAATAACAACAATGACAACAACAACATCATTGTTATACAACAGACAGGCCTCTTACGCGTCTGTTGTACAACTTCTTCCACTAGGGAAACCCACCTCCAAAAAATACACAACCGGGGATAGACATCCCAAGACCCCCGGCCCCCACCCCTCCCCCAACCAAACAGCAAAACCACCAATCGACACGGCCAGCGACAGCATGCGGATATATTCACATACCGCCACTAGCCGTATCAATCAACAGCCCCCCTGCTCAATCGAGAGGTCCCGGAACATCCACCCCCGGCCGCGCTCCTCCAAGGTCAATCTCTCCAATGGAAGAAGCTGGGATATCTGATCTTGAAACATCTCAAAAGTGGGCGAAGAGTCATTTTTCCAAAACAGGAGAATACATTTCTTGGCAAAGTATGTTATAACAATCAGCAGTCTATATTTTTTTGGATCCATCTGGATCTCTGGTAATTCATTTAGTAAATAGGCACATGGAGACAAGTCAAATTCCGTTTCTAATACAGATTTTGTAAATGAATGAATACAATTCCAGAATCGTTTTAGTTTATCACAGTGCCAAAACATGTGTAGAAATGTTCCTTCGTTAGTTTTACATCTAGGACAGTTTATTGAATTATCTCTAGACATTTTATGCATTTTTATTGGAGTTAAATACAATTTATGGATACATTTAAAATTAGCTTCTTTGATTTTGTTACTTGTAAATGGAAAGTGTATTCTATCACAAATATTTAGCCATGTATTTTCTTCAAATTTCATGGTTAGGTCTGTCTCCCAGATCCTCAACAAAGGCAAAAAAGATGAGTGACATTCTTTGGAGAAGATGTCATAAAATTCACTAATGTTACCTTTAATTGTGGTCGATGACATTAGTATTTCTTCTATTTCATGTAATTCTAGTCTTAGTTTATTTTCTCTTCTCAGTATGTGTATAATGTTTCTCATTTGTAAGTATTTAAAGAAATCAGTATTTGGGATGGCATATTCTGTTCTTAAATCCATAAATGATTTTAACTGCATATTTGTATAAAACAGGTCTTTGAATTGACTTATCCCCAACTGAGCCCATTTGAGTATATTAATTGATCTTAGATGTTTATCTAGATCAGGATTGTGATAGATAGGAGAGTATATGGAGGTACAATTGGTGATACCCAGTTTTTTTTAGCAGTCCTTCCAAGCAGATAGTGTGTTAAAAACAGTGAAGCAATTACCTATGTTTCTTATCTTTTTAAATTCTTTTATAAATATGAGTGTGCAGCTTTACTCCCGCTGCTGGGGTGAAGGGAATGGACAGGATGCCACTCAGTTGTAAAACGGTTTTAATTCTTTTCTCCAACAGGTTACAAACCTTGAAACAAAACACACATTCAATCAATAACTACCACAATACTACTATCATTCTTAAAACAAATCGCTTACACACATTCACTCACCAGTCCTCACTCGTTTCCCTTCGCTGCTGTCAAATTCCCCGCAACTTCTTGTTTACTGTTTCACTGACACCACGTGACGTATCTCGACCAATTACAGCCCACTCCTCGCTACGTCCCTGGATCACATGTGAAATGAATACACCTCCATTCACAACTTTAACCAAGCATACAGTGCCTCCATACATCCGAAATGACAATATAATTATAACCATAGCTCAACTACCACTAATCAACATTCACATAAACGCACAGCATAAAAAACAACACAAAAAAAAACATTACTTATTTACAAACACAGACTAAAGTGCACCTAACCTCCACCACCACAATAGAAAGCTGCACACCTCCCACTTGGTATCCTGGTCTTTAGACCCAAGGAGACCATAACAGATAAACACTCTCCCTTGGTGGTGGACACAAGTCTGTTCAGAGTTGACTCAGGGAATGCTACTCCCTTTTTAGCTGCCAAACAAAGTTCTCGGAAGCGGCCCCAAGCTCCCATGCTTCGAGGACAGACCCTCTTTTTGAAGATGAAGAAATGCCCCTTCAAGGACAAAAATTTCACATATTTATTTTGTTACAGCTTGAGTTTGAGATGTAATGTCTTCCATTTATTATGTGAAACTGAAATCTCAGTTCCATTGCTAACAGGCTGTTGTAGTTTCCAGCTGCTCAGAGAGCTTCTGTGCTCATATTCCATTCTTCCCAACTGTGCTATTAGACCATTGTTCTCTTCAGCATGTTTCAGCCTTTCAATTGAGGCAGAATCCATGACATGGGCAATGGCTGCATCATTCTCCTTCAGCTGTTGACCGAGTCCAGCAAGTAATTCCTTTCTTTGACTTATTTGAACGTTGATGCAGTTGATTTGCTCATCTTTGGCTTGCAATTCATTGTGTAGACAATGATGTTTTTTAACTGCCTCTCTCACTTTATCTGACTATTTATGGAACTGTACGTGGAGATGCTCCACTTTCTCCTTCAGGGCAGAGGCCCCTTCACACTCATCATGGTGGATCTTCTCTCGCTCCTCAAGACTGTACTCAGTCATTTGCAACTGTGCTGATACTTTATCCAATTCACTTTTTAAAGAATTAATCTCAGACTGATGACTTTCTTGTGACCGTTTCATCATAGTATGTAAAGAGGCCTTTTCTTCCTCTAATGCAACACATTTCTCAGCCATGGTTAGCGACAAAATTGACAAATCTTTATCAGCACACTCTTTGCTTGCATCAAGTGCTTGGCCTCCCACTCTGCTCTCTCTATGGCTCCACCTCGGATTCGCCACTTGTTCACCGCTCGGCGGACCCAGCTGATGGCCCCCCCACAGAGCTTGGCCAAGCTGCTGAACCTTACACACAGCCTCTCTGGCATTGGGCAACACCAGGGTTTCGAGCGCCAGACTCGAAACCTCACCAGATTGCTTGGGCTGACTTCTTTCACGCCTCCCACTTTGACCGGACTGAACCCATGGCTTGAGAGAAAAGCCTCCAGCGGGGAGGATCTCTTCCACTCCTCTCGTGACCTTGTCCAGTTTCTGAGCCCTTTTTCTTTTGGTGTTTACCAGCTCGCAGGAGATCTCCTCCACCGTGATCGCTTTTGCTCTCATAGAGTGTGCAAAATGAGTCTTAGAGTTGTGGATTGACATCTCCATCTCCTCAAACAGATCAGGGTGCGTTCCCCCCACAGTCTTCCCTAGCGGGCCGTCCCACAGCACCAGATCTCCCACTCTCTTCATCCGCTGTGGAGCAAGCCGACCCTCCCGGTGGCTGATCAAGAGCTCGATCGTCTTTGGATTACAGAAAATTATCACTAAAGTGCTATCTGTTGCAGCTGCACTGTTCTCCATGAAAATACCATATTTGGATAAGTTTGACCATTTCTCAAAATCTGAAAATCATTATTTAATAAAACACAGAAAAGGATCACCAAGTTACTCTCGATAAAAAAAAACTTTACAGACAACATTGAGACAAAGCTTCCTGACACATCTCCATCCAAACTCTTGGAAGAACTCATTGAAATCTCATCTGATACCACCTGGAGAGCTAGTTTCAGAGTGTGGTGCTGAGTACCAAGTATCTCATGATGCAGCAGTTAAGGTGTTGATACCATTCAGCACCATTATCGTTAGGTTATGGCTATAACCAAGTTCTGTTAGTTAGGGGTGACGCTTGGCATCACTACTGCACTATCTCGCATATGTGCACGCGCACTGAATAAAGACCACAAATGTACCTTTAATCCCAATATTCATCTGACCACACCCCTCATCAGCTTACCTTCATAAGCAGGTGTGTGGTCACCTGCTCTCCTCCTTCCCAAGCTTTCACCACAAGGTGAGGTCAAGGGCTGCAGCGGCCGTCTGATGCCAAGCGTCACCCCTAACTAACAGAACTTGGTTATAGCCATAACCTAACGTTCTGTTCCATTAGGGGCTCTGCTTGGCATCACTACTGCACAAGGGGAGGCCAAGCGGAGCCGCTGGCTGACAAATACACCCCGCTGACAGCCCCCCACAACCATCAGAACAGGGAGGGCCGAGCCCCCCCGACCCCCCCTAATGGAGGGCATCCCCCCTATTAGGGGCTTCACGGGAGGGCGACGGACCCGACCGTGCGAAGAGGCACTCAAGCAACTCAACGCACAGGGTGAGCAGACCGTGGCTTGACCCCACGACTACACACACGCACAACCCGCATGCCACCCGGGAACGAACGGAGGAACAACCTCGTTACTGCCCCCAGAATCACGGGGTCAAGGGCAAACCCAACCCTGTGGCAAGGCCGTAGCAGCGGAGCGCGAAGGAAGACCCAGACCCACCAAAAGGACTGGACTCCCTGGAATGGGGGCCCGGAGAAGTCCATGATGCCAGCATCAAGACCCTACCAGGTGGGCACGTAGTGCCCCACCCCCCACATCGCCAGCGTATTCGGACAAAGGCCCCTCAGTTACTGCACCTGGTATTCCCAGGCGGAATCCCATCCAAGTACTAACCAGGCCAGAACCTGCTTAGCTTCCGAGATCGGACGAGATCGGGCGTGTTCAGGTTGGTATGGCCGTAAGCCGAGCGGGCCCTGTCCCCCCAATAGTACACCGCCTGGCACACTGACCCTGCAGAACAGGCAGTCAGCATGGCCGTAAGCACACAAAAAAGGTTAACCAACGGAAGCAGGCAGCGCACCGGGGAAAAACCAGGCAACAGGCTGTTAACCCTAGCCTGGAGACTGCGGACGAGACAGGCGCCAGAGGGGACAGCTGAACACAGCCGCCCCGGCGGAAGGGGCGTATGCTGGCGTTGTTGCATGACCAAGCCTCCATTTAAAAACCCCCACCCAGAGGGGTTGAGGCAGAGAAGGCTGACACGATTGGCAGACGTCATGAACGTGCAGGGGCACCCTCAACCGGTGAACCCGAGAGTTGACACTGCTCCAACACACCAGGGAATCAACCACCTTGGCGTTACCCAATGCGGTGGTTGTTCCTATAACCCCTCAAGAAAAAACTCCAAAACACACCTGCGGGTATACACCGGCTATACCGCAGTACAAGTGTCTCAGTTCTCAAAAAAGGGTTAACCCAGGCCTACGGGTCGACGAACATTACCTCGGACCGGGCCTGGCGATACGGGAAGCACAGGGTCACCAGAGGAGGTCAAAGACCACCCCAACAGGCCCCTCTTCGCCATGCGTGAGAGAGGAGCGAAAAAGAATGGAGAACCAGCCCCTAAGCACACCGTACTTGGTATTCCCAGGCGGTCTCCCAACCAAGTACTAACCAGGACCAACCTGTGTAGCGGCCGAGATCCGACGAGATCGAGCGTGTACAGAATGGCATGGCCGTAAGCCATCACGACAGTGCTGAGTAAAAACGTACCCAACCAGGATCTCCATAGCGCTTAACCCTGTGACACCCGGACCGACCTGGCATTTTTCCCCCTGAAAAAAGCCCAAGTCCCTCAGGGTACCAGAACAGCAGATCTGCATCCCCGGCGGACAACGGGTTCAACTGATCCGGACCAGCGTGACCAGAACCAGTCCCGTGCCCTAACCACGCCGACATGCCTACTCCAGGAGAAAGGGCAGATATGCGTGTCGATCTTTAACATGAAAAGAAGGCGCCACCCAGACGTTCGGGCGAACCGCGTCTGGCGGCCCACCCCAAGGGCGTGAGACCCCTCTACATATGTTCAGATCCATTCCGTCATCATCCCCCAGACATGAACGAGAATCCGTCGAAAACCATCCCAGGTCGTGGGATTTGGTCGTCGGAAGAGGAAAAACCCCCATCTCAGTTGCTTCATAAAAACGCCGTTTTAACCCCAAGCAACCAAGGCGCGCCAGTCAGTCGCCTGTTTACAGCGAGCTAGCACTATACGTGCGTCGGGACACACCCCCATCAATGAACAGGCTATTTAGACCTGTCATTGAATCCCCAAGGCGCCCAGGGGAACGACAAGAGGGGTGTGACACTTCCTAACTCCAACACTTTTTAAATAGAAAAGAAGGAAGCATCAACAGTATGTATCCCAGTCTACACAGCCAGGGGTAAAAATTTTCACATTTTTACATCCCACCACCCTCCCATAGGAAGGAGACGGGGATCCCCAGAGAGACTTCCCACGCGAGCTGTACAGATTGAAAAGAACATATTGCACCTTGAGCCATGTAAAAAATTGGTTTTAGGGCTCTCCGGGGAAGAGGCACTGAACCCATACACACTCAACAATCGAATTGAATCGAATACATATACAATAGAACAGGACACCTTCTAGAGGGTCCACTCACTTTGACAATCTGAGGAGGAAGGCTCTGTACTCTGATGGAGGCTCCCTCACATGGAAGAAGGAGTCCGAACTCACAGAAGGCCCGAATAGGCGCTTGGTGAGGAGGAGCCCTGACCACCCCCCTGAAACAGATCCATCACATGGACCTGAACAGCACACGGAAGTCCTACCAACAGAGACGCGCACGGTGACGTACTCTATGGTGGGGGAATTCCTGCGGTGCACACGCCCAATATACCAGGCCGTGGGACCAGGAAACTCCCTCCCCCCCCCCCCGTAACGTGCCGAACCGCCACGTGACGGGAACCTTGAAGGACAGGGGGTGTACCCCTGACCGACAGAACAAGGGGAAGAGGAAAGGTTACCAGTTCACCCCTTTACGACCCCACACCCATGATACGATGTAATGACAAAAAGAGAATATGACACAGTCATAGTCAGCTCTATGCAGCGTCTGACAGCTCCACACAGCGCATGAGCTAACCTGCTATCTGATTTTTACTAAGGAAAAAACACAGAAATAGAGAGGGCTCCCTAAGAGCCCCGGTCCAACATACACATGTGCTTCTGTGGCCAGTCCAACCCAGTTGTAGGTCACATGACACACACAACCCATCATCACCTACAAAAAAAATGGCAAAAACACTCAACAGAGGAACGCCGTTTTCCACAATGAGAGAATACATAATTCTCGATTAGTATCAGCCACAGGCCTTGCTAAGCACACACGACAGCGACCAAACCATCTTTTCTTTTAGGAAAATAAAGTTTCTCCAGCAGTTTTAGCACAACCTCAGCAATCAAGCTAAGGGTTACATCGCATCCCTACCACACAAAAGACACAATTAGTGCACAACATGTCTGATAGGAGGATGAAAAAGTCCCCAGGGAACCGGGGGGAAACACAATCCTCTTATTTTACCCTCAATACGGCCAGTTAAAACAGGAAAACCTGTTAATATGTGAACACACTGTTCATTGTCATCACAGGCTGAGAAAAGAACATTCTTTTACTCACTTGTCACCAAGCATAGCTTCATAGGTTAGTTACCTTAGTTGTGAGTACACGGTACATATAAACACCATGATGTTTCTCACACAACAACCAGATCATTACATCCCGATTTGCACGGAGAAGCTAACTGCCAGTGACAAAAACAGCTCACACATAACCCGCGTTGTATCCTAAATGCATTGCAGCAACACACGTTTTGGGAAAAACATCGTTATTCACAATACATTTAGAAAAGTAAAACCAGAAGACGTGTTATAAGGTCTGGTCAAACCTGGTCCTACCCGGAACGTAGATCAGCGAAGTGCAGTCACAGACACCGTAGGAACACAGCCGCTCCTGTGTTGTTCGAACTGGGCAGCGTCGCCGCTCCAACCCGCACTACAGTCCTCTTTGTTGATGCAACCTTGCCGTCCTGGCTCAGGGCAGGGTCGACGAAACATCCCCTGTCAAGGATGACGTCGTAGTCAAGAGTGTAAAACATGTTAAAATCAAAGCACGTTCAACAGAATAGCATCAAGCTAACGGCCGCTCCAACCGTTCGGGCGCTACTGCCCCTGCTCGCGAGACGCCGAGCTAACGGCGCACGCGACCAGAAGCGAGCTCACGGCGGCGCGCGAGAAGCTAAAGCTACCCCGCGCCAGGCCATGGCCTATAGCAGCAAGCTAACGTTACCTAGTGATCACGACATGCTAGCACCGCAGCTAACAGCTGACTGGCTAACAGTAGGCCCAACCTAAGCAGGCCATGCAGCGATCCCAGCAGGCTAACGCAGCAGTTAACAGCTGACTGGCTAACCGTAAGCTAAGCAGCTATCACCTGAACATGTAAACAATGACATAACACTCACCCAGACAGGCCGCCGTTCTGAACCTCTCCTCACTTTTTAAGAGAAAAGAGAAACAAGATGTCAACACTGCTTTACAACGGTGATTTTACCAACACCCGACGGAATCAGCACAATACCAAACTGGCCTGTGTAGCTGACTTGAACATGGATCTGCCGCTATCGCACATCCATGCACATATCCCCTCGTGAAGGAATACTCTCATTTGGATATGAAAGATGGGGCCTTAACACGGTGACAGAGAGATGTCCACTCGTCCAGAACACACAGGGATCACCAGTGTTAATGGTCGCGGCCCACTAGTTAAAACTATAATGGTCTTCAGACCAAGGCCTTCTGTCGCCTAGGTGGCTGAACAAAGGACCCTAGCCTGGGGCCGGTTTCCATAAACATTGTCAAGTAGCCCCCATAGCACTAACAGACAAGTGGAGCCTGCCAGCAAAACACTACTCACCCAACCTGGAACGCACCGCTTCTCACAACAGCGGCATGTCCGACAGTTCAGCTGTGGCCTGACAGGTTTCACCCCATCAAACACAGCAAAGAACTGCAGTTGAGAAGCATGCAGCGGCGTGCTCCCAATACAAAAACCGGTGGAAGGTTTTTAGAATGATCATCATCTTCCAGACACTCCAGTACGAAGACAATATCGCCGTATTTTCTCGAAAATAGTGAGAGAGAAAATAAAGATATGATGTCAACGTATCCTTGTTTCCCAAAGCTGCTCCTAATCCTTTCTTCCATCATGGTGTCAAGTGTGGGGATCTACCGAGGCACTTCTTCCTTGTGGTGAAAGCGAGAAGGAGGAGAGCAGGTGACCACACACCTGCTTATGAAGGTAAGCTGTTGAGGGGTGTGGTCAGATGAATATTGGGATTAAAGGTACATTTGTGGTCTTTATTCAGTGCGCGTGCACATATGCGAGATAGTGCAGTAGTGATGCCAAGCAGAGCCCCTAACGGAACAGAACTGTGTGAAGCTGGCTTTTCATCCATGACAGCTCTGAAAACAAAATATAGGGCCAAGTTGAGCCTTGAGGATGACATGCGTGTTGCCTTGTCAAAGACTGACAGCAATAAAGACTGTTTGCTTATTTCCTATGTTCGCTTTGTAAATTCCCAGTCACTGAGTGAAGATCTGCTGTTTTGCAAATATGTCAAAAACAGAGCGACAGCTAATGAGCTCTTCAAAATTATTGACAGTTACCTGACAGAACATGGACTGAAATGGGAGAACTGTGTGGGTTTTTGCTCTGACGGTGCGCAGGCCATGGCAGGGAAAAGGAGGGGGCTACAGGCGCTCATCAAGGGGGTCTCGCCAAACGCGCAATGGACGCACTGTAAATTCACAGAGAGGCGCCAGCGTCAAGACAGCTTAGCCCTGAGCTGAATGAGGTTTTGACAGAAGTTATAAACGTGGTAAATTTCATCAAAACCCGACCCCTGAAAGCGCGCCTGTTCTCTGCGCTGTGTGAGGAGATGGGAGCTGACCATTCTGCAGTGCTGTTTCACAGCGAGGCAAGGTGGCTCTCGCGAGGGAAGGTGTTGTCAATTTGAAAGGTCACGATATTGGTGTTATTTCAATAAATTTAAACATGGCCCATTTCATGACTATTTTGTTGGGGCGAGGGGGGGGGGGGGGGGCCCAAGATATTTTGGTCCGCCAAAGGGGGGCCTGACAGAAAAAGTTTGAGAAGCACTGCCTTAAGTAATGAAGCGACCTGGTGTGGTATGAAGCTTAGTGGCGGCTGGTGAATTCTTCTCCAGGGGGGGGGGCGCTATACCAAACATTTTGCAAACATGTACCTAGGCACGAACATTTAAGTAGGTAGAGTACTGTTGAGAGTCACAGCCAACTAGTGACACTTTTTATTATGACATCCTGTTCTCTCTGTCAATTGTAGGATATAAAGGATTAAGCATATGTTTATTGTATATATCTGTTTTAAATCTAGGCATATGTTACTGTATGGGTCTATATGTGATATGTATTCATATATATATATGTGTATATGTATATATATACATATATTTGTATATGTATATATATACTGTGTGCTTTGCACGAGTATCTAGGTCTGGGCTGGGCTGCACAGTCAGAATGGAAAGTCTTCCTCATCTTTTTATCTTACTGTTAGTGGAGCCAGGAATGTGGTCACAAAGCGCTGACCTTGACAGGAGCAGAGGAGCAGAGGAGAGAATCACTGCCTTACAGTTATGAGGCAGTTATATGCTATTATACACTTTAAACTACAAAATACATATATGATGTTTGGGCATGTCAATCAGTGTTTAAGTATACGAGTATTGAATAGTACATGTATATATATGCTATATCTGCTTTCTGTAGAATTTGGATCATTGCAAACATGACGTAATAGGGGCTTTTCCACAGCCACAAGGAATCTATTACTTTCCCAGTTACTGTAACAACTAGAAGGGGAGGAGAGTTCATCCTTGCTGAATTGTGTGTTGATTGGCTGGTGGAGTAGACAATGGCAAAGATACAAGTTAGAAGGAGGAGTGTCTTACTGTGCCTACTATATGACGCTACGGACCTGTGTATATAAGTCACAGATCCAGTCTCGTCTGGCAGATTTTCATTTTTTAACTTCAGACACCATTCTTATAGCGTCAGATACCGTTGAGCGATGTATTGGAACGGAATCTATTTTTCAGGGTGGCGTCCCTATGACAAGACTCTGTTTTTTTAGATGCTCTAAATGACAGAGAGATGTTTTTGTTTTATACTCACTTTTACTGAATTGGACATTTCCAATGCAGTCTCTTTGTAACTTGCTTTTTCTAATTAAAATAACTTTGTTATAATACCTATTGAATTCGTGGACTGCTTTCTATCGCAATGTGTCACGACGCTGGCCTCGCCCTGCGCTCATCTGAGGTAAAAACGGTATAGCTATATTCTGGAAGCCATGCAGATTGAATCAATTGCTGGTTACTTGTTGTTGTTTGCGGGCGCCGGTAGCCTCTGTGTTCGATGGGCTCCATCAGATTTGTGGGAAACTGAGAGTCTGGCCACTGCAGGGCCGGATGATCGGTACCACGGATTGATGTGCCTGTCGAATTGATAAGAGGTGCTGGGGCTTGCAAATGATTATTAAGTGTTATGGTGATAATATAATTACTATTGTTGTAGGCAAAGTAATATCATCAGGCTTTCAAATGAGTAGCATTACAGGCCTTTCCTCACAAATGAGGATAGTGGCGGTGACGGTGAAGTAATATCATCAGGCTTTCAAATGAGTAGCATTACAGGCCTTTCCTCACAAATGAGGATAGTGGCGGTGACGGTGAAGTAATATCATCAGGCTTTCAAATGAGTAGCATTACAGGCCTTTCCTCACAAATGAGGATAGTGGCGGTGACGGTGAAGTAATATCATCAGGCTTTCAAATGAGTAGCATTACAGGCCTTTCCTCACAAATGAGGATAGTGGCGGTGACGGTGAAGTAATATCATCAGGCTTTCAAATGAGTAGCATTACAGGCCTTTCGTAAAATGATGATAATAATAATGATGATAATGATAATGATAATAATATTATTATTATTATTATTATAGGCAAAAGAGTTCTCCCAGACATACATTCGGTTTATTACAAACAAAGAAGAGGTTAACAACTCTTCTATGCTTATATTTCATATCAACTGGATATAACTAACTAGTGACTATGAAGTAAGTGTGATAGAAATAGTAATTGACCCGAGAACTTAGCGAGTTTAGCACCTTGCTGGGGGATATCGGGCGGCCACAGGGTTCTATCTCGAGTAGGTGACCTGAGATAGATAAGAGACAACCCATCGGCATTCAACATGGCGTCCCTGAGTTAGGGCTGAGATCGGTATGAGATAACAGCCAAATAAAATAAACTAGAATATTGATAACGGAGAACCCTGAAATGAACAGATTACAAAAGTGAGTTTAAACCTTACTTGAATGTGCTCTTATCAGCACCTAGGGAGCTAAAACCTTCCGCTTTAGAATACGCCAGACAAAGGATATTGATCTGTATGGCCCTGTGTGCTTCCCGAGCCGCCGGGCCTGGTCCGAAGTAATGTTTCGTCGACCCGTAGGCCTGGAATAACCCTTTTTGAAAACTGGAACACTTGTACTGCGGTATAGCCAGTGTATACCCGCAGGTGTGTTTTGGAGTTTTTTCTTGAGGGGTTATAGGAACAACCACCGCATGTGGTACCAAGAGGGTGGTTGATTCCCTGGTGTGTTGGAGCAGAGTCAACTCCCGGGTTACCCGGTTGAGTGTGCCCCTGCACGTTCATGACGTCTGCCAATCGTGTCAGCCTTCTCTGCCTCGACCCCTCTGGGTCGGGGTTTTTTGGTGGAGGCTTTGTCATGGTGCGCAACAATGCCAGCATACGCCCCTTCCGCCGGGGTGCTGTTTTCAGTTGACCCCTTTGGCGCCTGTCTCGTCCGCAGTGCTCCAGGCTCGGGTCAAACGCCTGCTGCCTGGTTTAAGGGATCGACCCCTCTGGGGTCGTCTCCCCGGTGCGCTGCCTGCTTCCGCTGTAGTATAGCCTTTTGAGTGCTTCAAGTTACGGCCATGCTGACTGCCTGTGTTGCAGGGTCAGTGTGCCAGGCGGCGTACTAGTGGGGGGAAGGACCCGCTCTTGGAGGGGCCCTGTCCGAATACGCTGGCGATGTGGGGGGCGGTGTCACTAAGTGACCGCCTGGTGAGGTCTTGATGCTTTGGCGTCATTGACCTCTCCGGGCTCCCTTTTTCCGGAGGATCCAGTCCCTTCAGTGGGTCTGGGTCTTCCTTCGCGCTCCGCTGCTACGGCCTTGCCACAGGGTTGAGTTTGCTCTTGACCCCGTGATTTTGGGGGCAGTAACGAGGTTTGTTCCTTCCGTTCGTTCCCTGGTGGCATGCGGGTTGTGCGTGTGCGTAATCGTGGGGTCAAGCCACGGTCTGCTCACCCTGTGCGTTGAGTTGCTCGAGTTTCTCTTCGCACGGTCGGTATCCTCCATTAGGGAGGGTCGGGGGGGCTCGGTCCTCTCCGGTCTGATGGTTGTGGGGGGCCTCAGCGGGGTACATTTGTCGAGCTTCAGGCTCCCGCTCAGCTCCTGTAGTGCAGATGACGCTGAGCGGCAGCCAGTATGATATAGAACGTAAGGTTATGTATATAACCAAGTTCTATGAATACTGGTGACGCTCAGCGTCGGGACGCCACTGCGGCCCTTGATCTCGCCTTGTGGTGAAAGTTTGGGAAGGAGGCGAGTAGGTGACCACACACCTGCTTATGAAGGTAGCGGATAGGGGTGTGGCCAGACGGATGTTGGTATGTAAAGGTACATTGTGGATTTTTATTCAGTGCTGTGCACGAAGTGAGGTTAGTGCAGTGAGGTTAGTGCAGATGACGCTGAGCGTCACCAGTATTCATAGAACTTGGTTATATACATAACCTTACGTTCTCAACCCTCAGTCTATGAGTAATGCATTACAGCAGGCTGTTTTCAATTCTCATTCTATGAGTAATGCATTACAGCAGGCTGTTCTCAATTCTCAGTCTATGAGTAATGCATTACAGCAGGCTGTTCTCAATTCTCAGTCTATGAGTAATGCATTACAGCAGGCTGTTCTCAACCCTCAGTCTATGAGTAATGCATTACAGCAGGCTGTTCTCAATTCTCAGTCTATGAGTAATGAATTACAGCAGGATGTTCTCAACCCTCAGTCTATGAGTAATGAATTACAGCAGGCTGTTCTCAACCCTCAGTCTATGAGTAATGCATTACAGCAGGCTGTTCTCAACCCTCAGTCTATGAGTAATGCATTACAGCAGGCTGTTCTCACCCTCAGTCTATGAGTAATGCATTACAGCAGGCTGTTCTCAACCCTCAGTCTATTACTCTGTCATCCCACGCACCGTCTGAGAACCCTCACGCTTGTCTAACTACTCTCCCTTTTTGATATTAAACACCCTTGAAACCTGTCCAGTTGTGCTTTCTCTCTGCGCTAAAGTCTCACAGCCAAACAAAAGTATTAAGAGCAAAGTACTGCTCTGGGCTTTCTTATTATTCACTGTGCCTAAAATGAATAAAACTTTAAGTAGACGTATTTATTGCTGTTGTTCTGTAAAGTAATTCAGAATTGTTCTGTAAAATAATTAAAAACTGTAATTGTTCTATAATGTATCTTAGAATGGGGGAAAAGGTGGAGTAGGCTATATGAGAAAGACATATGGCTCTGATAGCTCTAAACATCTAAATGTCTATACAGATGAAGCCATTAGTTTTCATGGACGCTTTGCCGCGACGCGCGCACGGTGATATCACGTTGTTTTAATTAATTAGGAACCCAGGCTGCTGTTCTGTTTTATGCCGCCAGGAGGCGCAAAGTCGACCGGCGGCGGTCTATTGAGTATTGACTTCCTCATTCATCACTGTGCCTTTGTGTCGATAACACGAGCCACTGTCAACGTTGGGACGGCGCGAGACTGAGAGAGACTTTATTGTGAATTTAAAATATGCTGGTAAAGTGGGGAGGGAGATTGTTCATTCAAGTAAGCTATAATACAGTATATATTTGTCTGGTACTGTGGATTAGCGGTTTATGGTCGTACCTCTCAAGCCGACGACCGGGGTTTGAATCCCACCCATTCTGATATTTTTTTTTTGTATTATTTATAAAATGAAATTGCCCACAACGATGTGCATAATACAATAGTAATAATATATAATAAGAATCCAACCAATCCTACATAATATCTGATGGTGAAACGCTGTGCGTGGGGTACCTGTAATTCGGACACCAGGTACCCCGAAAGACTGGATGGAGGAGTATATGTTTGTACCTTTTCCGAAGCCCAAAAGAAAACTCGAGAAATGCAAGCGGTGGATTGTGTTGTGTCGTCGACCACATAAACAGCTGAACGTGAAGACCATTCCAAGGACACTTATGTTTGCTCAAAGGTAAGGTCAATTCATAAAGACATAATATTTGACGGCATGTAATAGAAACGTAGACCAAACTATTAGTTTGCTAACGTTTGACTTTAACTGCGAACTAGCTATCGTGTATCCAGCCCAGTTAGCCAACGTTAGCAGCTAGCTGACGTTATTGATTGATTGATTGAAAACTTTATTAACAGATTGCAGAATGGGTACAGTACAGTACAGCTCAATACACACAATTGTTAAGGGGATACCCAGATAGCAAAAGGTGTTAATTCAATGTTGATTTATGGTCAAAATGCTTGATTTTTGGTTAAGGTCGACGATTGATGGTGAATCACCCATTAACCGATGAAGCAATTGACCAATGTTGAAAACATGTCATTGAATCAATATTGTTTTGTGGTTGCATTTTAATGATTGAAATGCCAATATATAATAAATGTTGAATCAACGTATGCTGTTCAACGTATGCTGTTTGTCGTCATTAAGTTGGACCGATCCGAATTCCCCCCTATTACGTAACCATTGACTACAGGAAGGCTCGTTAACCTGTCAATGTTACACAATAAGGAGACGGCAGCCAAAGTATCTAAATAAAGAATATTTTAATTAATAGTTACCATGGTTTTTCGTAACTGAAATGAACATCAAATAATAGACAGACAAACACAGGACTATACAGACAGGATCAGCACCAGACGGAAGGGATGACAGACTACTTATACACAAGGGAATGACGAGACAACACACACCTGGGGTAATGGTAATTGGGTACACCTGGGGGGAAAACAATAGGGACTACACACCATGACAAAGGACTACATCTAGACATGACAACTCACATTAGGAGCGCCTGATCAGGGCACAAACATACCCCCACATAACACCCCCCCCCTCAAATTTATGGCCATAACCCCAAAGTAAAATGGGGAAATGGACATAAACAAGAAAAACCGTACCTAAATAACTAAAGGGGAAGAAAAAAAAACAAATATAGCGGTTGATAAGTGGGGAACCCTGATGTAAACAAGACGAAAAGTCGCCCTCCGGTCCGCATCCCCCAAACAACTGTGCATATTGAGCTGCCCCTCACTGCACCCTGCAATCCATCAATAAAGTCCCCGATCAACCAGGTACGGAGAATGGACAGCCTCAGCCTTACTCCTCATCACTCCCGACTCCCGGCAAAATCAACAAAAGGCAAAAACAAAACAACAACAGCAACACCTCTCACACAACCCCCCCCCCCCCAGAAACACAGCCCCACATCTTTTTCCAGAAACTGTGGCACGAGACGGAGATATTTGGCCACATCGAACCTATCCTCACCGTGTGGGCGCACCTCTATCCCAAGCCTCCTGAGTTCAAGCGTGCGCGCGTGGGTGCGCTCCGCCTCGGCTTGGTCACGGTCAACCCGCTCCAACTCGCGCGCATGCACACGTTCCGCCTCCGCGCGCACACGGTCCGCCTCCGCGCGCACACGGTCCGCCTCCTCCCGCTTGAACCTGAGCTCTTCAAACCTAAGTTCCAACTCCAACTTGCGCAACCCCAGAGAGCCATCGGAGACTTGGTCTAACTCCTCATCGGTGTCGTCATGCACCACCTCTTGGGTGGTCAGAGCCTCTACCAATGTGCCCCGCTGCTGTGCTTTTCTACCCGGGGCCAGCTTAACCCCATAATGGTCCGCTATTCCCGCCAGCTCATCCTTCGTGCACACGCCTAACAACCCCACTGTCGGCCTGCGCACAAAGTCTGCCACTGTCACTGGCATTTCTGAACCGGGAAGAAACAGGGAAGGAGAAAACGAGGGATACCTACAAACACAACCACCATATATCAAAACAAACGAAAACAATCAACCCCTAACTAACCACAACAAACAAAAGGAAAACGGCTTCACCCTAGCGTCTGTATAGTCCTGGTCCCTACCTACTTCGGCCACCGCTCCACTACCAACCCTGGTACTGTATGTACGATATCTAAACAAGCGCTGGCACGACCGCCTAATGCCTCCACACCTAGAGGTATTCGCAAATCAACCACTGTCATGTGTCACAAAAAAAAACCAAACCCATCCCCAAACGTTCTCAACCCTCACTATAGTACCCCTATGTAAGTAACTACTATACACACGCCGGCCTAGGAGGAGCCTGACAGGGTCCTTCTAATACCCCGACCGCATGTGGTGTGTCCCCAGGCGATGGAAGGTACCATATATAAAATGGTCCAACTGCCCTAGCTGGTTGAGAACGCTCCCTATTGGAGAAGTATTTGCCAAGGGGGTCTAAAACATGGGTCACACACACGACAATGCCAACCATACCTCACAGTGTGGATCCAGCCCAGCGGCCATCACCAAATGCTTGCTCCTAGTCGTTTGGCCGAGCCCCCATATTACGTAACCATTGACTACAGGAAGGCTCGTTAACCTGTCAATGTTACACAATAAGGAGACGGCAGCCAAAGTATCTAAATAAAGAATATTTTAATTAATAGTTACCATGGTTTTTCGTAACTGAAATGAACATCAAATAATAGACAGACAAACACAGGACTATACAGACAGGATCAGCACCAGACGGAAGGGATGACAGACTACTTATACACAAGGGAATGACGAGACAACACACACCTGGGGTAATGGTAATTGGGTACACCTGGGGGGAAAACAATAGGGACTACACACCATGACAAAGGACTACATCTAGACATGACAACTCACATTAGGAGCGCCTGATCAGGGCACAAACATACCCCCACATAACACCCCCCCCCTCAAATTTATGGCCATAACCCCAAAGTAAAATGGGGAAATGGACATAAACAAGAAAAACCGTACCTAAATAACTAAAGGGGAAGAAAAAAAAACAAATATAGCGGTTGATAAGTGGGGAACCCTGATGTAAACAAGACGAAAAGTCGCCCTCCGGTCCGCATCCCCCAAACAACTGTGCATATTGAGCTGCCCCTCACTGCACCCTGCAATCCATCAATAAAGTCCCCGATCAACCAGGTACGGAGAATGGACAGCCTCAGCCTTACTCCTCATCACTCCCGACTCCTGGAACACAGAGCAAAATCAACAAAAGGCAAAAACAAAACAACAACAGCAACACCTCTCACACAACCCCCCCCCCCCCAGAAACACAGCCCCAAACCCACACCCCACCACTGACTACAGTCGTGACAACGCGTCGGCCAACACATTGTCCTTGCCCTTGACATGCACCACCTCCACATCAAAGGCTTGCAGAAAGAGGCTCCAGCGCATCAGCCGCTGGTTCGAATTCTGCATCCTACCTATAAAGACCAATGGGTTGTGGTCCGTGTAAATTTTAATAGGTGTTTGAGAGGAGCCAACATACACCTCAAAATGGGAGAGGGCCAGAATCAAGGCCAATGCCTCCTTCTCGATGGTCGAGTAACGCCTCTGGTGTATATTAAACTTCCGGGAGAAGTACGACACCGGGTGCTCAATACCTCCGTCATCGTCCTGCAAGAGCACTGCGCCAGCGCCCAACTCGCTAGCATCCACCGCCAATTTAAAAGGCCTCATGAACACAGGCGCCGCAAGGACAGGGGCACTGACCAGAATGGACTTCAACTGTTGAAACGCGAAGGAACACCTAGGCGTCCACTGAAACGGGATCTTCGGGCTCAACAGATCTGTAACGGGAGAGGCTACCGCCGAAAAGTTCCTACAAAACCCCCTATAATACCCCGTCATCCCCAGAAAGCACCGGAGATCCCGACGTGTAGCTGGCTCTGGGAAACCAAGTATAGCCTCCACCTTAGAATGGACAGGGCGGACCTCCCCCCGCCCCACTACCTTGCCAAGATAGGTGACGGTCACCCTGCCAAACTCGCACTTGGCCAGATTCAGTGTCAAGTTCGCCCCAACAAGCCGACCAAACACCTCCCGCAAACTAGCTATGTGCCCCTCCCAATCGTCAGAGTAAATGACGAGGTCGTCGAGGTAGGCCGCACAACAAGCCACTCCCGACAGCACCTGGTTGACCAACCTCTGGAAGGTTGCAGGCGCGTTGTGCATCCCAAACGGCATCACCGTGTATTGCAGGAAACTGTCAGGTGTCACGAATGCAGAAATCAGTTTAGCCCGGTTCGTAAGTGGCACCTGCCAGTACCCTTTAAGCAAATCTAACTTAGTCACAAAAGACGCGCCCCCCACCCTGTCAACACAGTCCTCCATTCTGGGCAACGGGAAACTATCTGGTCTAGTCACATTATTTACCCGACGAAAATCAGTGCAAAATCTATCAGTTTTATCAGATTTATCCACCAACAAACACGGCGAACTCCACGGGCTGAAGCTGGGCTCCGCGATGCCATTAGCGAGCATATATTCCACCTCTTTTTGCAACCGTGCGCGTTTGTGTGGATTCACGCGATACGCGTGCTGTTTAATGGGCACTGCCTCCCCCACATCAATGTTATGATACAAGACACTCGTGCGCGAAGGGATATCCGAGAAAAGTTCGCTGTGAGTCCCAACCAGGCCCCTGATATCCGCTTGCTGTAGCTCTGACAAATGGCCCAGCCGACAGCCAAGAGTGACCACAGACTCCGTGTTTGTAAGACGGCCCTCCACAACCGCTTTAGACGGGATAATTACGTCATCCTCCAGCCCACCAACGCCGCCTGCAAGAAAGAGACTGTCATTATTCATATCGACACTAGATGGGGCCAACACACAAGCCGACACCGGCGTAGCGGCCACCACCGTACTGGCCACGGGCCCCCTTGTATGAAACGGCTTAATCATATTAATATGACACAGGCGGGTCTTCCGCCCACAATCTGGCATCTCAATAAGGTAATTCAGCTCCCCTACCTTTTCCCTAACCCGATACGGTCCACTAAACCGAGCCTGTAGACTGGACCCTGTCACCGGAAGTAACACCAAGACCCTCTCCCCTGGCACAAACGACCTATCCCGAGCCTTCCTATCATACCACCCCTTCATCCGTTTTTGTGTGTCAATCAGATTTATTCTCGCCAGATCACATGCCCTCTTCTGCTTTTCCCTAAAGCCACAGACATAGTCCAATAGGTTTTTCAGCTCACTCTCCCCCAACCACTTCTCCCTCAACAACCTGAGCGGCCCCCTCACAGAGTGTGCAAACACCAACTCCGCAGGGCTGAAGCCCAAAGATTCCTGTACCACTTCCCTTGCGGCAAACAACATCAAATGAACCCCCTCATCCCAATCATCCTCTGTATCACGACAGAACGCCCGAAGCATAGTCTTCAACGTGGAGTGGAATCTTTCTAACGCCCCCTGTGACTCCGGGTGATATGGACTAGAGAAGCTATGTGATATATCCAGCTGTTTCAAAACTTGCGAGAAGATACGAGACAAGAAATTCGTCCCTTGATCGGATTGGACGACGCGAGGTAAACCGAACACAGAAAAAAACCTCACCAAAGCCTGTGACACCGTCTTGGCCGTTATCCGTTTCAACGGAATCGCTTCAGGGAAACGTGTGTTGGCACACATAATGGTCAAAAGAAAACTATTACCTGCCTTCGTTCTAGGGAGCGGTCCCACACAGTCAATAATAACCCTCTCAAAGGGTTCCCCCACTGCCGGGATAGGATAGAGCGGCGCCCGTGGAATGATGTCGTTGGGTTTCCCCACTATTTGACACGTAGAACACCCCCTGCAGTGCTGCGCCACATCCCGTTTTAACCCTGGCCAAAAAAAATTGCGCAGCACCCTATCGAACGTCTTGTTGACCCCCAAATGCCCTGCGAGTCTATGATCGTGAGCCAAACAAAGGATATCATGACGGTACTTGTACGGAACCACAACCTGCGTCACCACATTCCAATCATTCCCCAATGACGCATCCGGATCAGGGGACCATTTACGCAGCAACACCCCGTCTCCCAGGACATAACAGCTTTTAAGACCCTTACTCTCTCTTTCCCCCACAGCGGACACAAAAAGCCCCGACAGACTTGAATCTCTACCCTGTTCTGCGATAAGTTCCTCACGAGCGAAAGAGAACTCAGCCGTGCTACTGGCAACTTCAGCCGAGGAAGTAGTGTTCAGGAACGAACCGGCTGAAACAGAAGAAACAGCGTCATCCGACTCAAGTTGGTCAACTGTAGGGGCAAGCTGCGACAATAACAACGAGCCAGGCTGCCCCTGGAGTGCCCCCTCCCTCTCAGGCTCGTCGCCGTCAGCCGCTACTACTGTATCGAACAAGTCCACCTCGCCCTCTTCCTCGGCCCGAGCTCTAACAACCATGGCTCGCGTCACCGCACATGAAGAGAACACCCTCGGATACGCCTCTGCCAGGATGTCTCCCGCCCCAGACTGTGCTGGCACACAAGTCACGTCTGCCTTCACAAGGACCTTACCCCCTGCCAAATCGTTCCCAAGGATTAGTGACACCCCCGCAACGGGGAAGCAACTTTCTACCCCAATGACGACCGGGCCCGACACCAATTCAGATGTCAGGTGGACGATGTGAAGCGGGACCTTCATCACATGCATCCCAAAAGACCTAACTGTTATCCCCGCATCCACCTCTGTACTACTGTCGAAAGGCAACACATCCCCCCGAATAAATGACTGGGATGCAGCCGTGTCCCTTAATATGGTCACAGGAACCCTCACCCCATCGCTAGATAACGATACAAACCCCCCGCTGATAAACGGTAGGTAAGCTTTAATATCCTCACCCCTTTTGTCATACTCAACCGATATGCGTGTGGGTGCCATCACCAACGAAATCTGCTTACTGGGACGGGTAAGGGCAAAACAATTTTCTTTTATATGACCACGTTTTCCACAGTTAAAGCAATCGCGTGTCTCCGACCTCGCGCCCCGCTCAATCGCCTCGCCCCCACTGCTACCACCCGTGCCCACCGTCTTGTCGCCGAAACCCCACCTCGGCTTACTCTCCACATTGCGTACAGGGTAACTTGGCGTAAAGAGTGTCTTGTGCGTCAGCACAAACTCGTCCGCCAGGCTCGCAGCCACCGAACACTCAGTCACCTTATGCTCGTTCATGTACATAGCAACATTATCGGGCAGACAATACGACTTGAATTCCTCAAGGAGCACGAGCTCTCGCATCTTAACCAGGGTGTCCACCTTCTCCGACGCGCACCACCGGTCAAACAACAGCTCTTTCTCGTACGCAAACTCCACATAAGTCTGCGAGCTGCCCTTCCTCAGAGCCCTGAACCGCTGCCTGTACGCCTCAGGCACCAGCTCATACGCCCTGAGAATCGCAGCTTTGACCGCCTCGTAGTCTTGGGTATTCGGGCACAGGGACGCATACACATGCTGGGCTTTTTCCGTAAGGACACTCTGGAGCAGCAAGGTCCAGTGTTCGGCCGGCCATCTCAGTGTCGTGGCCACAGTTTCAAACATGGAAAAATATTTATCCACATCTTTTTCCAGAAACTGTGGCACGAGACGGAGATATTTGGCCACATCGAACCTATCCTCACCGTGTGGGCGCACCTCTATCCCAAGCCTCCTGAGTTCAAGCGTGCGCGCGTGGGTGCGCTCCGCCTCGGCTTGGTCACGGTCAACCCGCTCCAACTCGCGCGCATGCACACGTTCCGCCTCCGCGCGCACACGGTCCGCCTCCGCGCGCACACGGTCCGCCTCCTCCCGCTTGAACCTGAGCTCTTCAAACCTAAGTTCCAACTCCAACTTGCGCAACCCCAGAGAGCCATCGGAGACTTGGTCTAACTCCTCATCGGTGTCGTCATGCACCACCTCTTGGGTGGTCAGAGCCTCTACCAATGTGCCCCGCTGCTGTGCTTTTCTACCCGGGGCCAGCTTAACCCCATAATGGTCCGCTATTCCCGCCAGCTCATCCTTCGTGCACACGCCTAACAACCCCACTGTCGGCCTGCGCACAAAGTCTGCCACTGTCACTGGCATTTCTGAACCGGGAAGAAACAGGGAAGGAGAAAACGAGGGATACCTACAAACACAACCACCATATATCAAAACAAACGAAAACAATCAACCCCTAACTAACCACAACAAACAAAAGGAAAACGGCTTCACCCTAGCGTCTGTATAGTCCTGGTCCCTACCTACTTCGGCCACCGCTCCACTACCAACCCTGGTACTGTATGTACGATATCTAAACAAGCGCTGGCACGACCGCCTAATGCCTCCACACCTAGAGGTATTCGCAAATCAACCACTGTCATGTGTCACAAAAAAAAACCAAACCCATCCCCAAACGTTCTCAACCCTCACTATAGTACCCCTATGTAAGTAACTACTATACACACGCCGGCCTAGGAGGAGCCTGACAGGGTCCTTCTAATACCCCGACCGCATGTGGTGTGTCCCCAGGCGATGGAAGGTACCATATATAAAATGGTCCAACTGCCCTAGCTGGTTGAGAACGCTCCCTATTGGAGAAGTATTTGCCAAGGGGGTCTAAAACATGGGTCACACACACGACAATGCCAACCATACCTCACAGTGTGGATCCAGCCCAGCGGCCATCACCAAATGCTTGCTCCTAGTCGTTTGGCCGAGCCCCCATATTACGTAACCATTGACTACAGGAAGGCTCGTTAACCTGTCAATGTTACACAATAAGGAGACGGCAGCCAAAGTATCTAAATAAAGAATATTTTAATTAATAGTTACCATGGTTTTTCGTAACTGAAATGAACATCAAATAATAGACAGACAAACACAGGACTATACAGACAGGATCAGCACCAGACGGAAGGGATGACAGACTACTTATACACAAGGGAATGACGAGACAACACACACCTGGGGTAATGGTAATTGGGTACACCTGGGGGGAAAACAATAGGGACTACACACCATGACAAAGGACTACATCTAGACATGACAACTCACATTAGGAGCGCCTGATCAGGGCACAAACATACCCCCACATAACACCCCCCCCCCAATTTAAACAGATATGGTACGTCCCAGCCACATATCCTAGCTTCCACTATCTAATGCAGCACTCTCTCAATGTGAACTGCATGGCAACAGAACAGCAACGTCTGGATCCCCCGGATTTTATTCTACTGAGTGCTTTACAGTAAGTTTTGGCTATATTACTTTTATCTTAACTGTGTTCTGTGAAAAATAACGTTATTGTGAGTGTGACCGGTGTACTCTTGACGGCATTGTGCATGTGCTTATGCTGCAGTTTGGTAGGTAAATATATATATACGTCAACTAAGATAAATATTCATGAATATTCGTTAGCGTGTGCTTAATATAACTCTGGAGAGTGTGCAAGTGGAATCGTACGGTTGTTTAAGACCAGTTATTTATTATTTCGATGTAATTATTCTAGCGCCAAACGAACAGAAATTGCGTGCTCCAATTGCGTGCGTTGGTACTGAATGACGTTGTGCGACTCAGCCAATCAAAAGCATGCTTATTGGGTGAACAGGAAGTAGTCAAGGAAGCACGTGCTAGCTGGCCTAGTAAACACGTGGATCCGTAAATGCAACGTTGCCTACCAGACAACGGGACCGCGTGTTTCTTTTTGTATTGCTCCTGGCTGTTCAAACTAATTTTACAGTTCTGCTAGCTACATGCAGTATTTAGCGAGCTGGGTTAGCCGGCTAGTTGGCTTTGAATCCCGGCTGCGGCTAGGTAGCCAGCTAGCTAAATGCACCGCGACGGTGATGTCACCAAACAAAATGGCGGCGCCCATGTTGATAAAGCGCTTCACATAACAAATCGTTTTTTCTTAGAAACTGCTTATTTTTATAACGTGATTTTTTTCTGTGGCTTATCTAAATACTAATTTGATGCTATGACTATGTTTATATCGCTATATGCTTCATCTCCCCTTTAAGCTTAGGCACTCTTTCTAAGTTGGTTAAGGTTAGAGTTTGTCTTAGAGCATGGCGATAGAACGCCAGGTAGTTTGCAGGCTGTTTGGCGTGCCACTGGTCCTGCTAATGTTGAATGAATGAATGAAAACTTTATTTAACAGATTGCAGAAGGGGTACAATACAATATGGCTCAATACACACAATTGTTAAGGGGATGCAGACCAGAGAAAGACGTTTTTGTCTGGTTTACATCAGGGTCCCCCATTTTCAATTCATAGTGACATTTATGACATACACATGATGACATTTATGGCATAGGGAGGGACATGCATGACATACAGATAGTATATAGTTAGACGTTTGGTTATATGCATGGTATTTTCTAATGAACAATATAACAATAATATAATAATGAACTCTCTTGATATTGATCAAAATGTAGAATTATGCAAGCGTTTCACCCTGCACATTGCAATGCAGCACATTAATCAGGACCCTCCCCCCTTTTTTGTTTCTTTTTCCAGAATCACGTACCAGTTTCAAGAAGCCGCATGTTGCAGCAATTGAAGCAAAGACTTAATTGTTCTAGCCAAGTAAATACCACAATTTATGTACCATTACATTGACTATATAGTTAGACGTTTGGTTATATGCATGGTATTTTCTAATGAACAATATAACAATAATATAATAATGAACTCTCTTGATATTGATCAAAATGTAGAATTATGCAAGCGTTTCACCCTGCACATTGCAATGCAGCACATTAATCAGGACCCTCCCCCCTTTTTTCTTTCTTTTTCCAGAATCACGTACCAGTTTCAAGAAGCCGCATGTTGCAGCAATTGAAGCAAAGACTTAATTGTTCTAGCCAAGTAAATACCACAATTTATGTACCATTACATTGACTATATAGTTAGACGTTTGGTTATATGCATGGTATTTTCTAATGAACAATATAACAATAATATAATAATGGACTCTCTTGATATTGATCAAAATGTAGAATTATGCAAGCGTTTCACCCTGCACATTGCAATGCAGCACATTAAGAATATTCTCTACTAATGTGTGACTTGGAGACTTGTGTGACTTGGAGACTTGTGTGACTCGTGTGACTTGGAGACTTGGACTTGTGTGACTTGTGTGACTTGTGTGACTTGGAGACTTGTGTGACTCGTGTGACTCGTGTGACTTGGACTTGTGTGACTTGTGTGACTTGTGTGACTTGGAGACTTGTGTGACTTGGAGACTTGGACTTGTGTGACTTGTGTGACTTGGAGACTTGTATGACTTGGAGACTTGTGTGACTCATGTGACTTGGAGACTTGTGTGACTGGGAGACTTGTGTGACTTGGAGACTTGTGTGACTCGTGTGACTTGGACTTGTGTGACTTGGAGACTTGTGTGACTTGGAGACTTGTGTGACTCATGTGACTTGGAGACTTGTGTGACTCGTGTGACTTGGAGACTTGGGCTTGTGTGACTTGTGTGACTTGGAGAATTGTGTGACTCGTGTGACTTGGAGACTTGGACTTGTGTGACTTGTGTGACTTGTGTGACTTGGAGACTTGTGTGACTTGGAGACTTGTGTGACTTGTGTGACTGGGAGACTTGTGAGACTTGTGTGACTGGGAGACGTGGTAAATACACAGGTCACAACATGTTTACGGGAACGTTTGGGAGTTGTATTTTGATTGTATTTGGAGTATATTTCCTGACTGTAGTGAACTAGGTTAGATGTCTGCCCCACTTCCAGTGATGAAGTTAAGCTAGGCTAACTGTCCAGGCGTTCCCTAAGCCCAATGCATGCAGAGAGACGAAAAAGGTATGTATCTTCTTATAACTCCAGGGAAGATGTCAAATAAGCTAATTTCACAAAATGTTGGAGTTTTCCTTTAAAAGCTTCAAAAATGCAATGTGTGTAGTGCACTTTGGCTTTGTAGGACGGTATGGGAATGGCTTGTAAGGAGAGATCATTATGAGTACCGTAAATTCTCATTTCAGCCCTTTGAAGATGAATGGTGAGGTGGTGCTGTGGTCAGTTGTACAGTTCCCAAATGGTGGGACAGCAGTAGTTCTAGAGAGCTGGTTTAATGCTAAAGACCAGACTGTGTTATGGCCCCCTAAACACATAAAGCTCACAAAAGCCCTTCGAGATGGACTGCAACCAGATGATAAATGGATCACCTATAAGGATGTACGTGAGCTTACTACGTGTGGTGAGTATTTCGTGCAACACATACACAAAAAGTGAGGACGCAAATTGTGACGATGCACATATGATAAGAGGTACATATATTTTTTCGTTAAACACTGGACTGCAGATATGTTAATTGTCATTTTCTCTCTGCTCTTTCCAGAGACCCATGATGAGGCCAAAAAAGAAGATCCAGGTACAGTGTTCACTTTGTTAACCCTTAGAAGTCTAACCTAAATAGCTCCTCCTCCTGAGAATTTCCCCCCTTTTTTTTGTTACATAATATAAAATTACAGATTCATACCTTCAAAATAAGCCATCAATTGTCAAATTTGAGACGATAGTTTTCAATCAATGTCCTATCAAACATTCTGGTACAGTCATTGCCAATTTGCAGCAGGAGCCTCTGAAGAGAATTCAGTGAATTCAGCTAATGATAAGGGAACTACACTCCCAGAATTCACTGTGATCATTGTCACTAGAACCATTTCACACCTGAGCAAAGGCCCAGTCATTCCTTTGTTATTCCAGTGAATGGACCCAGCAGGAGGCCTAGCCTGTGTGTGTGTGTTTCTGTGTGTGTGTGTGTCTGTGTCTGTATCTACAGTACTGTACCATATCAAAAAAAAATAAGCAAACTAGACTAGATGTAAATGTAATGTGTAAATGTGTAAATGTAAATGTGTGTGTGTGTCTGTCTGTCTGTGTATGTGTGTGTGTGTATGTGTGTGTGTGTGTGTCTGTGAAACATGTCTTGTACTCATTTACCTCACTAAATACAGCAATGTGTAACTGTAGATTTCAAGAGAGAGAGAGAGAGAGAGAGAGAGAGAGAGAGAGAGAGAGCGACATTTATAATAATTATATTATTAATTAGTTTTTTTACACACACACTAATAACATGATCATAACCAGAGAAAACAAGACCAAAGACAACTGGAATAGAATATCACACAATTTTATTAAAAACACATAGAGAATAATAATCAACAAGAAACATCAACTGTATCAATTGTATTGTACAATGAACAACCCTATATATCACTTTTGGATTACAATAGTAATACAAGGTGCCTCATATGATATTTGGCAGAGAGCGCGACCACAATGAATTTAGGCAAAATCTCAAAAAAAATTAAATTATGCACATGTATAAAAAAAATAGGTGTCTCCTCATGGTTGTATCTGCCTGTTTTGTATCACACTAAGTGATGTGTGAAAAAGCAGTTCCTGTCTGGAATGAGACAGAGGGCCACACCACATTCACCGCACTTCCAGGGGGTCTTCATCTTACAATGTACGCAAAACAGGCGGCCAGCCGTGGCCTTCTGGGATTTATCTGCCTGTTGCGTGATCGCAACAGGTGAATGGTTCCTTGGTAGGCGGTCCACTGGTGCTGTGGGTAGATTGTCCACTGGCACCTGTACAACTGTGATGCCACACAGCTCAGCTACCAGCTCCTGCTGGAAGATCAGGTGGGTCATCGGCTGCACCTGCTGCTCTCTGCACAGCTCCATGTGAAGAAGGTAGGAGTTAGTGGCGGCAATGTCCAGATAATGATAGAGCAAAGTCCTGTACCATCGCATGGTCTTGTGGTGTGCAGAGTAGTACTGGATGAGTTGGTCAGACAAATCAACGCCTCCCATGTACTTGTTGTACTCCAGGACAGGTGTTTGGCATGCAATGTTCTCAATGGACCAGGTCTCACTGCGCTTGTTTTTTATTCTCCTCAGCACAGTTTTTCCAGCGAATGACTCGTGGATTGTGGAGCAAACAGAGACTTCACGTGTGTCCATCCACTTCACAAAGACCAGTGGGCCATCACGTAGCCACCTGATGGTGCCCCTAGCATCCTTCTTTTTGAGAGCATTCACCTCTGTGCGGGGGCATTCTTTTCTGTTGTCTTTGTACGTTCCACATGCTCCGACACCCAGGCTATGCAGATCCCTGAAAAGCTTTGGACTTGTATAAAAGTTATCGACATACAAATGATATTCCTTGCCCATGGGTACTTGCTTGAGGTGTGCTGGCTTTATCAGGGACATGACAGAGTCATACGCCAGTCCAATGCCTGATTTGAACTTTGACTTCCCGGCGTAAACAGCAAAGTCCGAAGTGTAGCCATTGCTACTGTCAGCCAAAACAAAAAGTTTGAAGCCCCACTTCGTTGGCTTGGCTTTCATGTACTGCTTCATAGAAGTATGGGCCTTGCTTGCAACCATCCTCTCATCAATGGAAATGTTTTGCCTGGGGTGGTAGAGCGCTTTGCATGCAGACCTGATGGTGTCCATAAGGGGCTTCAGTTTGAACAGGCGGTCATAGTCTGCTGTCCCCTGCTTTCTGTCATTCACAACATCCTCGTCCGGATCACTCATGTGGACGTTCCAAGATATCGTTCGGAACCTGTCCCTTGCCATGACATTGAAAACCACACCCACAACAGAGAGAGAGAGAGAGAGAGAGAGAGAGAGAGAGAGAGAGAGAGAGAGAGAGAGAGAGAGAGAGAGAGAGAGAGAGAGAGAGAGAGAGAGAGAGAGAGAGAGAGAGAGAGAGAGAGAGAGAGAGAGAGAGAGAGAGAGAGAGAGAGAGAGAGAGAGAGAGAGAGAGAGAGAGAGAGAGAGAGAGAGAGAGAGAGAGACAAAGAAAGAAAGAAAGAAAGAAAGAAATATTTATGAGAATGCATGTTTTTTCACACTACAGGAGGAGTATGTCACAGTATGATATCATAATCGAACATTCTAGAACCTTAACCTTAACCATGCCTAACCTTAACCGGCGAAAGAATACACGTGTAAAAAAAAAAAATTGATGGGATTCGAACTCGTCAACAACAGACCGCAGGAGCGCAGGACCGCTGCTCTGCGAGGTGAGCTGAAGCGCTGAATGAAAATCATGGAACAGTAACAGGCCACCTCTCTACTCTAGACTAGAGAGCTGTCATCACCGTGATGCGCGCTGAATGAACTGCGAACTGCAGGACTATTATTATCAACGACAGACAGTGAGAAACACAACCCTCCCCCCCCCCCTCTCGCGCTGAAGAATATGCATATTAGATCACTCAGTGATTAACACCTATGCGCTGTTTCTGTTTGTGTGTGCGCGCGTGCATGTACGTGACGCGTTGTAGTTTCGGGGGAATACAGGGATATTTAGAACTATACAATTTAGCAAGAATTAAACATATTTACAAGTCGTATTATGTTTAGCAAGTAAGGATACATATAGATTACACTATATGCACTCGAAATTGTCTTTGTTCTATTTTTACAGATTTTTGAAAAACGGGACTTCCTGAGCATTTGTGAGAGATTCTAATTATTTTGTTCTCCGCCCACGGGAGCAATAAGCCCCGTTGACTTCTAAGGGACAACTCTCCCTAGGGTGTTGTAAATAATGGCACTGCTGTTGTAGTTGCAAGTAGTGCTAAAAGGATAACACACAGTGGCCTGAGGGCCTATGTATTCAGACTTTAGCCTTGACTAATAAACGTAGTATCATAACTACATTTATTACATGTGTGTATATATATACTTTTTTTTAGGCCAAATCAGCAGTATGTGCACTCGGACTCTGATGACCACTCGAGTGGCGACGCCAAAAGAAAACGTTTTGCCAAAGCACCTGATGTGGGTTTCCCAGGTATTGATGCAATGCATTTATTTTATATAGGCACTTTGGAAATGATCACTGCTACAGTTAATAATAATAATAATAATAATAATAATAATAATAATAATAATAATAATAATAATAATAATAATAATAATAATAATAATAATAATAATAATAATAATAATAATAATAATAATAATAATAATAATAATAATAATAATAATAATAATAATAATAATAATAATAATAATAATAATAATAATAATAAACAGTTAAACAAATTAGTCTGACCATGTACCGACAAATTGAGCATTTTAATTTGATTGGACTTCTGCATTTCTTGCAGTTATTCTATAGTTGGCCCAAAATATATACATTGTGAATAACATGCCAACTAAAATATGTTGTAGGACAGACTCCAAAATCGAGCCGGTCTCGTAAGGCGCTAAGATCCGGCAAGCCTCCAGTTGTGTGGCCACTAGGCCAAGAGCCTACAATGAATGGTATGTTGCTATGAATGTTAAAATGCCAACTAGATGACTGTTTAAACATGATTTGTAGCATCTTCAATTCTCACCCTGGCTTACCTTTTTAGATTCTTTGGATGGTGGCATGATCTACAGCTATTTAGATTCGTTGCAGACTCCTGATCCAAATAACAGTAAGTGAACCCATATCTGTGTTCTTGTGAGGAGCTTGCTGGCAGGTCGCTGGCATCATGCATGCAACAGAATACATGTTTACAATGTGCATGCCAGCCCACTACAAAAATTCAAAGCCTTCACAACTTGCAAGCAATGTCACAATAAAAATGTGTAGTTGTACATAATGCTTTTATATTGAGCACAATTTCCACCATGTTTGAGTCGCAACTTATTTTACATTTCCCCTTTGTAGATCTGGTTACTAGCAACTACCGGCAATCGCTAACTCAACATAATGGTGAGTTATCAAGCAATCTCATAACATAATATTCTGGCATGTTTAAAATATCTGTATTGTCTCGCATTGTCTTTGATATTTTTATTAAAGTAGTATTTGGCAGTGCACGTGAAATCAGCTGAATGGAAATCAAACATTTTCTCACATGGGGGATTACAATAGCGTCATTTGCTAATAACTTTGTGTATTTCCTACTGTGTTTCAGCCGAGATGCCAGGATTTTATATTGTACAGTACCACCAGCTCCAGCAGCAGGCCTCACATGTCCAGCAGCTGCAAGATCGACAAAGTGCAAGTAGTGGTATGATACTGTACTCTTTCAGTAACAGTGTTTTGAGAGACGGGGATACAACTCCTTACACCCCTTCCTGACATAGAGCGACGCGAGTGAGCGAGAAAAAGTGATTAAAATGTATTCGTTTCAATCAGACTATCCTGACCTGCCGCGAGCGACAGTGAACTGAGCAGCGATGTCGTTCACCCCTCAAATATTCGCTCGCTGTGTCTCTAGTTGAGCGATTACGCGGCCGAGTCCCGCCCCTAAACACTTTTTATTGGTCGAGAATCCAGGTAACACACACTCGGACACGCGCTGCGTCATATCAGGACAGTGTCGTGTGCGATTTCGTCTCCAGTTCGCTCGCTTGCTGCCTGTCAGGAACCGGTGTTAGTGATTATGACATGTATGTTAGTTTGACTGACAAGTCAGATTTTGTATTTTTAAATATAATGATTTGTTTCTACAGGGATGTCGGGATGCAGCTCGGGGCAATACAACAGTCCCCCTGGTCTCTCACAACATGCAGAAAATGGTATGCCATTTTAGAGGGAACTACCACCAGTTTGATCCAATGCAGTCAAACTATAGTGAAATATATAACTATGATTTTGTTTCTACAGCGATGTCAGGATACAGCTCAGGGCACAACACCCCATCTGGTGTTTCACAGCGTAGACAGATGGCCGGCGATGACGGGCAGCTTATGAAAGGCAAGTCTATTGGACATGGTGTAATTCCTCGTGTGATTTGCTGCTTATTTTTATTTCTCACTTAATGATTTTAACTCTTCTTCTGAAGACCTTACCATCCAGAAGATGAATTCAATGCTTGCTGAATTACTTGTCGTGGTGAAGGATCTGTCCAGAGATGTGCAGTTCATCAAGACCGAGTTGGCTGAGGGCAACATATCTGGTGAGACCAGGGGACACGGGGTGGCCACCACAACCACTATGCTCCCCTTCCAGCTGCCAATCGCCAGTGAACAAGACTTCAATGAGGCAGAATCATTACTGATGGAGCAATCAGTCCGTCAAAAGATGGTAATTTATTGAACTGCATTCATTTATCAAATGTAGATCGTTTCAGTGTGGTCTTGTTCAGGGGAAAAATGTGTTTAGCACTTTCTAGTTCAAAACGTGTTAGAGCTTGTATATCTGCTATTTATGAAACGTTTTGAAATTGTTCAAATATACCGTTTACATATGGACAGGAGGGTTAATGTGGTTAAACCTAATGACTGGCATGGGCTGGAATATCAGTGCATGCATAAAGTGTGTGTATAAACAAGTTGGTTGCTCTGTGTTCATAAAATAAATGTTATGCTGTTTCTAACGCAGGGCCTTCATTTTCTTCTCTCTGATTTAGATTTCTCGCCTGGCTTTGGTAGGAGGCACCAATTCAGAGAACCTGATCAGACTGATGTTGAAAACTGCTATGACCAACGCCCTGGCCAGTGGGTTCAACTGGGCTGGAAAGAAAGACAAGCGTTGTTCAGAAAGCAAGAAGCCATTCAAGCACACCACACTACAAGCCTGCATGTTTGGTGAGCTTCCTCCCCTGCAAACTACTTCATAGGTTAAGTTTAGGTAGTGAGGTGGTGATGCTGGTGATGCTGGTGATTCAGAATATAATTATGCTGTTGCAAAAACTTAAAAAAAAAGTGTTATGTTGGAATAAAGTGATTAAAGTGCAACCTATAAGAAATGGACAACGTAATTGGTGAGCTTTAGAGGTGCATGGATACACATTGTATTGCCTAGATGGTGTCAGGCTAGGCGATTGCTTCTCTTTCCTGTCCAGTCTAACTGGATGCTGACTGTAGCTTGTTACTGTAGACCTACAGGGTGAGTAATTGAGTGATTAAAAAAAATCGCACTCGTGTGAAGTGAGGGGTGCTCTTATCATCGTACATCATCTCACCTCTCTTCCTCACTTTTTTATTTTTGTGTCTATCAGCTGCTGCTCGACAGTTTGACCCCAAGCTGACCGACCAGGACTACAGCGAAACTGTCAAGAAGTGGCTTCGTTATGCGCCAGACCGGGAGGGAGGCATCTCAAGGAACCGAAGTGACCCAAACTTAAGTCAAGCGAACCAGAGTCAAACTTAGGGTACCCCAGCACACACTGTTTCCCTGGTTCATACAGTACAAGGAATTACCCTCATGGACACTGTTCTTCCATGGACGGCATCTACTTTAATGACTTGCTGCTTCAGCCTGTTCTTGGAACCGAAGTGACCCAAACTTAATTGTCAAGCGAACCAGAGTCAAACTTAGGGTACCCCAGCACACTGTTTCCCTGGTTCATACAGTACAAGGAATTACCGTCATGGACACTGTTCTTCCATGGACGGCATCTACTTGAATGACTTGCTGCTTCAGCCTGTTCTTGCAGTGTTTATTTTTTTTATTTTTTATTTTAACCTTTATTTACCCAGGGTAGGTTCGCTGAGCACGGATGCTCTTTTTCAGCTACGCCCTGCTTCACATTCACAGTTCCATTCACACCTGGGAGCTGCCAGTACAACCACAGTCTGACACTGTTGGCCACTGAGCAACTCCACTGGAGCAGTTGGGGGTTTAGTGCCTTGCTCAAGGGCACTTCAGCGGTTGGTGTTAAGGGTATGGGAGAGAGTTATATGGGAGAGAGTTATAGAAACATTAGGGGTGTAACGGTACGCAAAATCCACGGTTCGGTACGTACCTCGGTTTTGAAGACACGGTTCGGTATTATTTTCGGTACAGTGGGGGGGGGGAAATCAAAAAAAAATTGCTTTTCATTTATCTATTTACAGTAAGCAAACTAATGCTTACTGCTGTAACCTACTAATAACACTTAAGTAAATCTGAAGATTATTATATAGCAGATGCCTTGGAGGATAAGTCGTGGACAACTGTAGATCATCTAAGCTCCACTGTGTTTAAATTCAAATCCTCTGCCATTGTTATTTAAAGTGGAAATGAAGCAGTGCGATAAATACATATTCATAGCAGTATTTAGATAAGCCACAGAAGAAATCACGTTATAAAAATAAGCAGTTTCTAAGAAAAAACGATTTGTTGTGTGCATTTCTGAAGCATTTATCATTATGGGCGCGGTCATTTTGTTGCTGACGTCATGGGGGTTGTTTGGTGTACACTGCTGGTTAGCTGCCTATAGTGAATGGGTCAGTAAATAAATTAAATGTTGCCTACAAAACAACGGAACCGCGGTGTAGTTTGTATTGCTCCTGGCTGTTCAAACAAATTTTACCATGTGAGAGAGAGGAAAGTTGGTTAATTTCCACAAACTACCAGTGAAAAAAAATGTTGGCATGTTGGCTCAGGCTGGCTGCACTCAGGCGGCGTGATCAGCCTGTTGGACAGGGAATGAAGATCCCCAGAGAACACTTCATTGCCTCGGATTATGTTGTTGGGGGTGGAAGGTTTGTCCAGAAGACCACTAATCAGCTGAAGCCTGATGCGGTTCCCTCGGTCTTCGACAGACAGACCGGCGTTAGCTCTCGGGAGCGATGGCTAGCTAGTTGGCACCAGCGGGGGACCGGCGTTAGCTCTCGGGAGCGATGGCTAGCTAGTTGGCACCAGCCGGGGACCGGCGTTAGCAACCGGGAGCGTCGCGGAGCATTCAGCCTGCTGGCTACCTAGATCCACTTCAACCAGCGTCGCGGAGCATTCAGCCTGCTGGCTACACAGCTTGTCGGTGTGCTAATAGCCTCTGCAAGCTAACGGTAGCTGGCTACACAGCTTGTCGGTGTGCTGGAGCCTCGGCAAGCTAACGGTAACTGGCTCCAGGCTATTAGCACATCGACAAGCTGCTGGAGCTCCCGACGCTCGGCTGGTTGAAGTGGATCTAGGTAGCCAGCAGGCTGAATGCTCCGCGACGCTCCCGGTTGCTAACGCCGGTCCCCGGCTGATAGCCAACAGGCTGATCACGCCGCCTGAGTGCAGCCAGCCTGAGCCAACATGCCAACAACACTGTTTTTTTCACTGGTAGTTTGTGGAAATTAACCAACTTTCCTCTCTCTCACATGGTAAAATTAGTTTGAACAGCCAGGAGCAATACAAACAGAACCACCGCGGTCCCGTTGTTTTGTAGGCAACATTTTATTTACTTACTGACCCATTCACTATAGGCAGCTAACCAGCAGTGTACACCAAACAACCCCCATGACGTCAGCCATGACGTCAGCAACAAAATGGCGGCGCCCATGTTGAAAACAGGGATATTATATTTGATTTTTCAGACAAATAAGATAGATTTCACATTTGATTATAGAACCCTGTCTTACACAAGGTACACAACAAACAAACTAGGATCACATTGCTCACTGCTTCATTTCCACTTTAACCCTTGTGTCTGAAAACTAAAGTATTATACTCTTATTAGGGGACTAAATTGAAAAACTCCATAAAAAGATTATGTTGAAATAATTTCCCACTTTCTTTTCCATAAATATTGTATTCAACTTCAGCCCTGATCATAACAATTTTTTATATTATTTTTGTAATGAAATACTCCCACTTTTCTGAAAAGAGTTGTTAAATATGACAAAAAAAAACAATATGTGGTGGTTATGATCGGGCTGAAGTTGAATAAACAATTTATGAAGAGTAAAAAAAAAATACAAGATAATTAAAAGATTATGCCACATATTATGTTGGCTACAAACATAATCACTGCAAAGTTATCAAACAAATACGAATCTGATCAGACACAAGGGTTAAGTTGTTGTTCCCTTTCTAATTTCCTCAAAAACATCTAGTCTAGTTAATGTGATCAATATTATTTGACAATTGATGCTTTTTGTTGGACATTTCAGTCAGTGAGCTCATACTTTGAGCTCATAAATTTATAGTTGAAATGATTGAGACAACGCAATCTTGTCTTCGTTGTGCATGAATGCGTGTGCTCACCACACACAATACGTGTGTCACTATTCTGGCAGTGGCTATATAGTATTGTTAATGAAAGCCTGTTATAAGGTCTGTTATTTTTTTTGTGTGTAAAAGGTATGGTCACTGGAAGTATGATGATCGAGACCCTAGAAAAAAATTAATTTTCATATTAAAGCCATGTTGTCATTTTTGTTCACACACTTTTGGAAATATGGTCATATAAGAATTTTATTATTATTTATTTAACAATAGTGTGTTTAACAGCAGGAAAAAAACATGTAATGTTATGATGTATACATACACGTAATGTATACATGTACCTTGGAAGCTGGATCAGTGAAGGTGGAAGAGCTAACATGGACATTAAGAGAAGAACCGGAATTGCAAAGGGCGCATTCTGGAACCATAAAGAATTATTGAGAAGAAACATAAGTTGGAAAACGAAGACCAGGATTTTGGAAACGTATGTTATGTCAGTCTTTTCATACGGAGCAGAAGCATGGACGCTGAATGAAGAGGCAAAGAGGATGATAGACTCTTTTGAAATGTGGACACTGAGGAAGATGCTGAAGATAACATGGAAGGATAAGATCAAGAATGAGGAGGTACTGAGAAGAGCGGATATGCAAGGAGGACAGCTTCTGGAGAGGTTGAAAAAGAGAAAGATGGAGTTGTGCGGGCATGTTCTGAGAGGATCCAGCGGGGAGATGTTCAAGAAGGTGGTGATGGGGAAGGTGGATGGAAAGAGAGGAAGTGGAAGACCAAGAAGAGGCTGGGTAGACAATGTCTGTGATTGGAGTGGAGTGAGAGGCGGAGTCACGGAGTTGGAGAGAAGAAGTGGGGACAGAATGGGTTGGAGAGTGATAGGCAACCTTCGGAACGAAGAAGCCACCTAATGATGATGATATCAGCAGCAATATTTTAATGTAAAATGTACATTAATCAGTATTGATTCCTTAACTTTACAAGTTACAAGTAGATGTACAAGTTACAAATGTACAAGTAGAGTACCATTTAGATTATGGTTGAATAAACATTGATGTCTAACATTGATTCAATATAAAATCAACTAAAATGTACATGTAGATTACCATTTAGAATGATGATGGTTGAATCAACATTGATGTCTAACATTGATTCAATATAAAATCAACTAAAATGTGCATGTAGATTACCATTTAGATGATGGTTGAATCAACATTGATATAGTATCAGTTATGGTTGACACCTAACGTTGATTCAACATGTAAGTCATAGACAACGATTTGTATAATTTCGATGTCAGGCTTCAACATAGATTCAATATTTCTGCCTAACCCTATTTCAACGTTGATTCACAAATGTTTTGCTATCTGGGTACAGACCAGAGAAAGACTTTCATCTTGTTTATATCAGGGTCCCCATATTTGTAATTCATAGTGACATTTATGACATAGGGACATGATGTAAACAAGACAAACGTCTTTCTCTGGTCTGCATCCCCTTAACCCTTTCACTGCCACACTACAGAAGGTTAACCCTTTACTATCACACAACCGAGGGTTAACCTTCTGTAGTGTGGCAGTGAAAGGGTTAACCTGCTGTCGTGTGGCAGTGAAAAGGGTTAACAATTGTGTGTATTGAGCCGTACTGTATTGTACCCATTCTGCAATCTGTTAAATAAAGTTGTCATTAATTCATTCAGGCTTTCCCACGCCAGAAGAATGGTGGAGTGCTCTTTTGGCATCATGGCGGCTCAGTGGAGACTGTATAGGAGGGTGCTGGGTGTGTCTCCAGAGGTTGCGGAGAAAGTTGTGAAAGCAACATGTATGCTCCACAACTTCATGAGGTAGGCTATATATAAATATCTGTATGTCATAAATGTCCTGATGAATTGAAAATGGGGGACCCTGATGTAAACAAGATGAAAGTCTTTCATCCCCTTAACAGTTGTTTGTATTGAGCTGTACTGTATTGTACCCATTCTGCAATTAATAATGTTTTCAATCAATCAATCAATCAGGTGGGACGATGGATCTGTGCCAGCGCTGCCTCCCGCGGTGCCAGCAGAGCCACTCCTTGGTGCCCAGGCCCTCAGAAGGATGGGAAGCAACAACGCCACCTACTCCTACCTCCCGTATTCACCCAAAGGCTCTTTTCAGAGCCACCCAAAGGCTCTTTTCAGAGCCACCAACTTTGTGTTGAGAGAGTTCTTCCAATGCTCAACCAAGATTGTCCTTGTATCCAAAATGGTTGGAGGGTGACTACAATAACTATTACGATGCAAATCAAGATTAAACTTTAACCAATGCATATATACATATTACAATATGGGCACAGATACATTTAGACATTGAATTGATTATTAGAACAGTGCATATTTATTTTATTTACATATCATCAAAGGCACAGGTAAATTAAACTGATTACAATTAAATTAAATCATTAAAAACAATTAAACATAAAAACAATGGTGAAGGTCAACTATTCCTGATTTTGCTATAGGGACCCACCGGAACCCTTGCAAGGACCGGCTTTTTATTTAATATTTATTTCAGATATTGATTGAAGTGTGTTTTTAGTCGACGGCGAAAGATTGATCGGGTTTCGACTGTCCTAACTGTGATGAGAAGTACGAATGACCTTGACTGAAACTGACTAAACTCCTGCCTTGATCAAATCCATTAATAGCTAAATAGAACTGTGTTGATAAAAAATTGCACAGTGGTGTTTCTAGGGTGCCAGGTGAAATAGGCATGTTGGAATACCACCCACATATTGGCATGAGGACAGTACTTATCGTTTATTAGCACATCTTTTGATGAGTTGGTCCCTCACACTTTAGAAGAACAAGTTACAGGTTGAAAAAACCCTCAGCTCAGAACTAGGCAAAATCTGCATATGGCTCGCTGATAACAAACTATCATTACACATGGGCAAAACAGAGTCTATTCTCTTCGGTTCAAATAACAAACTCAGCAAGACTGACGGCTTCTCAGTTACAGTGGGTGACAATATGGTCACAAGGAAAGAAGATATTACCTACCTGGGTTCCATCCTAGAGGCAAATCTTTCCTGTGACAAAATGGCATCCAATGTAATAAAAAAAGTCAACCAACGAACTAGATTCTTGTACCGGATCTCGTCTCTGGTAAACAAGAATACCCTGAAGACTCGGGCAGGAGCACTCATTCAAGGGTACTACGACTATGCATGCACCTCATGGTACCAAAGCACCTCAAAATTACAAACATCTCAAAACAATCTGGTCAGACTACTGCTTGACCTTACTCCTAGAACCCACCTCACCCCTGCCCACTTTGACAACCTAGGATGGCTTAGAGTAGACACAACTTGCAATGGGCCTGGTCTACAAGATACACTACACGACCAAGGTACCCATGTACATGTCAAAATACTTCCCACTTTCTAAACTGGCCCCTGTAAATGTCCTAACACAACCCCCCCCAATGTACAGTAAATGATCAAGTATAATAATAATAATAACTTCGTTTTATATAGCGCCTTTCAGAGGACCCAAGGTCGCTTTACATAGAGGGGGGGGGGGGATGACAAATTAACAAACATAGTGGACAGACACAACATATACATATAAAGTGAGAAAGTTAGGGGTTGAAGGCCAAGTTGAAGAGGTGGGTTTTGAGCAGTTTTTTAAATGAGTCCAGAGTTGGGGCGGTGCAGAGTTTTTTCACAGAATGAGGTGTGCTGGAGATGTTACTGCCCACAGAGACGACACAGGGATCAGCCTGATCCCTGTGCGATCAGCCTGTTGGACAGGGAATGAAGATCTCCAGCGAACACTTCATTGCCTCGGATTATGTTGTTGGGGGTGGAAGGTTTGTCCAGAAGACCACTAATCAGCTGAAGCCTGATGCGGTTCCCTCGGTCTTCGACAGACAGACCGGTGTCAGCTGCCGGGAGCGATGGCTAGCTAGTTACATTTACATTTTTACATTTAGTCATTTAGCTGACGCTTTTATCCAAAGCGACTTACAAGTTCTGTGCGACAAGACAGCAAGAAGGGTATAACTCTATCAGCTGAGTAACAATGTTCATCAAAGTGTTGCGTGTTACAGTGTAGGTTAGTTTATTAGGACAAGTGCATGACAGTAATGTTAGTCGGGGTTAGATTTTTTTTTTTTTTTTTTATCATTTCAGATAATGGTTGAAGAAGTGAGTCTTTAGTCGACGGCGAAAGATTGGACGGGATTCGGCTGTCCTAACTGGGATGGGTAGTTCATTCCACCATTGTGGGGCAAGGACTGAGAATAGGCGGCTTCTCTTTGATGACCCTCCGGGAGCTTGGATAGGAGTAGATCTGAGGCGGCCAGAAGATGCAGAGCGTAGGGGTCTTGAGGGTGTGTAGTTAGAGACCACACACGTTTTGGACGTTTTGGAATGATCTAAAAGAAGAAATGGAGTTAGCTAGTTAGCACCAGTCGGGGACCGGCGTCAGCTCCCGGGAGCGATGGCTAGCTAGTTAGCACCAGCCGGGGACCTGGAGCGATGGCTAGCTAGTTAGCACCAGTCGGGGACCGGCGTCAGCTCCCGGGAGCGATGGCTAGCTAGTTAGCACCAGCCGGGGACCTGGAGCGATGGCTAGCTAGTTAGCACCAGTCGGGGACCGGCGTTAGCTGCCGGGAGCGATGGCTAGCTAGTAGCTAGTTAGCACCAGCCGGGGACCGGCGTCAGCTCCCGGGAGCGATGGCTAGCTAGTTAGCACCAGACCCTGCAGGAGGAGGGGCCCTGAGCCATCATCTTGTATTCCATCCTGTATACCAGCCCTTCTATTCCCATGCTTCTTTGTTCTAGTTCTAATCATTACTTTAAACTTTCAAATGTTCTTAATACTTGTAGTTGTATTGTCTGCGAGACATCGCCACCACGCAACACGTCAAAATGCTCGCTATCTGCAAACAGCTCCACTGTCTGTCACATCATAACCAACACTCTCGTTCACTAGAGGATACTATGATGAATTGAAAATGGGGGACCCTGATGTAAACAAGACGAAAGTCTTTCTTTGGTCTGCATCCCCTTAACAATTGTATGTATTGAGCTGTACCTTACTGTACCCATTCTGCAATCTGTTAATAAACTTTTCAATCAAACTTTTCAATCAAAACCGCTGCCCAACTCCGCGCTCTGAGCGTGCGAGACAAACAATGTAACCGTTCTGATCACAGCCCAGCTTACCCCACCTGGCTGTTGCGCCCTCCCTCTGCAATTCGTTCCCCGCATACATGATCGCCGACATGCAAAAGGTCTTCGACCAGACGACCACCCTCCCGGGGGCTCGGATAGTTCTGCTGGCTTGTTCATATATTCCTTTACTGCGAATTCAGCGTCCCAAACCTATCCCAGGCAGGGCGCAGCCGCTGTGTCTATTTTTTTACCAATGGATTTCCAGTTCCGCGTTGACGCTTCCAGGCCGCGTCTATTCGAATCCCAACCGGTTCATGCGTCGGCTACACGCTGTTAATAACACTGCATTATCGAGACAGCGCCCCTATGACGATCTGAATGAATTCCAAGAGTAGGGTAAATCTGCAGTGCCGCTTCGCTCAGTGACATGAGTAGCCTCGGTTACAAATTTGGAATAAAATCCAAAACAACCTTGCAGTTGCAGTTACACTCCCATCCAGCAGGGGGTGCTGCAGCCCCTGCCGCACCCCCCCTTCCAGCGTCCTTGCTCAGTCATGGAAATATTTGTGAACCATGGTGTTGGCCTGAATGGTGCTGAAAACCCTTGGAAGGTGCTTAGACCTTCAGGGAGATCTCCAGTCGCAGCCAACATGTGAAGGAACTGAATTGATTGATTGATTGATTGAAAACTTTATTAACAGATTGCAGAATGGGTACAATACAGTCTAAAAAAGAGAGTATATACATTTGATGTAGAAACTGTACATTGGAGGAGGTTGGGTAGGTGGGGTGGGGGGGGGAACTGTACATTGGAGGTGGTTGGGTGGGTGGGTGGGGGGGGTTGGGTAGGCGGGGTGGGGGGGGGAACTGTACATTGGAGGTGGTTGGGTGGGTGGGGTGGGGGGGGGAACTACATTGGAGGTGGTTGGGTGGGTGGGGTGGGGTAGGTGGGGTGGGGGAAACTATATTGGAATATCGACAAAGCCTTACTTGGTCCCAAGAAGAGGGTCTCGTGTATTAGGACATTTACTGTACATTTACAGGGGCCAGTTTCAAATTGCAGTCTCCCGTAGGTGCTCCTTGAGAGTGGTTTTGAATGTGGGTAGGGATTCACATTCCTTTACAGCTGTGGGTAGGGCGTTCCACATTGATGTGGCATAATTGCGAAACGTGTTTAGTCCCTTGTTTGAGCTGAATCTGGGTTTAACATGATTTATTGAGCTCCCTCTGGTGTTGTGGTTGTGGTATTCACTGACCTTTGGGAAGTATTTTGACATGTACATGGGTACCTTAGTCGTATAGTGTATCTTGTAGACCAGGCCCATTGCAAGTTGCTGTACTCTGTCGTCTACTCTAAGCCATCCTAGGTAGTCAAAGTGGGCAGGGGTGAGGTGGGTTCTAGGAGTAAGGTCAAGTAGTAGTCTGACCAGTTTGTTTTGTGATGTTTGTAATCTTGTTTTTAGCGCCTTTGAGGTGCTTTGGTACCATGAGGTCGTAGTACCCTTGAATGAGTACTCATGCCAGTCTTCAGGGTATTCTTGTTTACCAGAGAGGAGATCCGGTACAAGAATCTAGTTCGTTGGTTGACTTTTTTTTATTACATTGGATGCCATTTTGTCACAGGAAAGATTTGCCTCTAGGATGGAACCTAGGTATGTAATTTTATCTTTCCTTGTGACAATATTATCACCCACTGTAACTGAGAAGCCGTCGGTCTTGCTGAGTTTGTTATTTGATCCGAAGAGAATGGACTCTGTTTTACCCAGGTGTAATGATAATTTGTTATCAGCGAGCCAGGTGCAGATTCTGCCAAGTTCTGAGCTGATGGTTTTTTCAACCTGTAACTTGTTCTTGTCAGAGACCAGCAGGGCTGAGTCGTCCGCAAACAAGTACAAGTTGCAGTCACAAGCTGACGACATGTAATTTGCATAAATTAGGAACAGTAGCGGTCCTAGTATGCTTCCTTGTGGAACACCACAGCTCACTGTGAGGGGGGGGGGGATAGGGTACCGTTTACCTCCACCATCTGTTCTCTCCCCTCAAGGTAGGATTGCATCCAGATAGACTATCAAAACCAATTGCTTTTAGCTTGTCAATCAGAATGGAGTGACTGTGTCGAAGGCCTTTTGTAGGTCCAGCATGACCATGCCACTTGCCACAGTATTTGCCCGCGTCCACCTCTTGTTTGATGTGGTCGTTCAAATAGAGAAGGCATGTGTCAGTGGAGTGGGATGTTCTGAAGCCAAATTGGAATTTGTAGATTCGATTTTTTTTTCGCTAGGTACTTTTCGACCTGTTCGTAGAAAATTTTTTCCATGACTTTCGAGATGGAGGTAAGAATAGAAACAGGGCGGTAGTTGCCTGGGTCTAATTTGCTGCCCTTTTTGTGCAGGGGGGTCACTCTCGCAATTTTGAAGTCCTTGGGGACGTGTCCCTGTTTTATGGAGAGGTTTATTATGTGTGTGATGACTGGGGTGATGGCGGCTGCTGAGTCTCTGAATTTGGAAGGGATGTTGTCATGGCCAGTGGCCTTGTTAGGTTGGAGGGCGCTCAGTTTTTTGAGTACCTCATCTGTTGTTACCATTTCCAGTTTGAAGTCATCTTTGCGGACCCCTAGGTTTTTGTAGTATGCTACTATGTGTTCAACCCCATAATGCTCTGAGTGGGAGGGTAGTTTATTAACACTTTGACGACCACGGTTTGCAGTCTAATATGGTTCTAGACGACCAGGGTTTGTCAACAAACCTATGTGTCTTTGTAGCGCTATATCTATACTTTATAGTATTGCTATCTGTCCATTCTCATTGTCACTTGAGTGCATAAACCATCCCTTCATAATGGCTTAAAGAAAAAAAAATCCATCGGTTGGTTGTCATTTTATAGCATCGTGAATATAAGCTTTATCGCAGTTTCCGTCTCATCTATTTTCTGGGAAGCTAGTTATGGGGCTAAAGGCTACTAACGTTATATTAAACGGCATTCCTGTTGTATATATTCGAATGAAATAAAACAAACTGCTTATCATCCGGACTATCCCATAGCATCTATGGATGAAAGGGGGGCGGCGGGGGACGGCGATTAGTATTATTGATCACCGATAACAGTGTCAATGTATATAGCCACATTAGCCGATCGTCTGATTGCGTCTCATAACAATCTCCAATCCGGCTGTAATTTAGGTGAAAAGGCTCTTACCGTCACTCGATGGGATCCCCTCCAGCATGTCCCCGTTATCAACCGGCATCTGGTAGATCGATATATCCATTGGTTGATGATAAATGCCCTTATTCCATGGTGAAATTTGCGATTCGAAACGAGATCCACGGTGAATAGTGTTTCTTTGGGATCAGGGTAATATCAGTCTCCGTTGGAGGGTTAAAAAAAAGAAAAAGGATTCGCCAACAATAGATACTGCAGTGGAGCGATGGCGCCCCTAAGAGGATCTGGCCGGTATTGCATGTTGCCGAGGGTAAATCTGCAGAGTCGATCCCCCAGTCGATCGGGGATATTGAGCCGGTTAGTAATATGGAATAAAACAATAACAACTTGCCACGAGTTAACTTGTGGCTCTGGTCCTCAACGCATGGCACCGAAACCCGAGTTAACTCGTGGTTGGGCGGCAAAGTGTTAACCAGTGTTGTGGCTATGTTTGTAAAGAATATGTTTAGGTATTTGGCCACATCCAGTTTGTCTGTGATGAGTGTTTTCTGTCTTCATGTTTATGTTTGTAAATATGGTTTTTAGTTTTTTGCTGCAGCCTAGTTGGTTGTTGAGTAATTTCCAAAGTTTGCGGGGTTTGTTTTTGTTTTTGTTTTTTGTGATGTCATATAGTCGCTGCTGCATGTTAATGTTCAGGCGAACACGACGGTGCACAGTGGTTTAGGTGGAACCTGCAGCTGCGGCTGCAAAACAGCTCGAAATCTTGAGGTAGAAAAATGCTGTTTTTGAGGACTTGATTAGAAATACAAAACAATGAATAAAAAAAATATATATATTACAGAGGTGTTCCATAGACTCACAGGAATTGTGTAAAAGTGCCCAAATAGTGAAAGAAATAGTAAAATAGTTCCCCTTTAAACTTCAGGGTTTCTCTGCTGTATGAGTTGTCATGTGTCTCTTCAAACTTCCTTTCTGACTGAACCCATTTCCACAAACTGAACAACTAAATGGTTTCTCTCCTGTATGAGTTGTCATGTGGATATTAACATTTCTTTTCTGTCTGAACCCTTTTGCACAAACTGAACAACTAAATAGTTTCTCTCCTGTATGATTTGTCATGTGTCTCTTCAAATCTCCTTTCTGTGAAAACCCTTTTGCACAAACTGAACAACTAAATAGTTTCTCTCCTGTATGATTTGTCATGTGTCTCTTCAAATCTCCTTTCTGTGAAAACCCTTTTGCACAAACTGAACAACTAAATAGTTTCTCTCCTGTATGATTTGTCATGTGTCTCTTCAAATCTCCTTTCTGTGAAAACCCTTTTGCACAAACTGAACAACTAAATGGTTTCTCTCCTGTATGAGTTGTCATGTGTCTCTTCAAATCTCCTTTCTGTCCGAACCCTTTTGCACAAACTGAACAACTAAATAGTTTCTCTCCTGTATGAGTTGTCATGTGTCTCTTCAAATTTCCTTTCTGTCCGAACCCCTTTGCACAAACTGAACAACTAAATAGTTTCTCTCCTGTATGATTTGTCATGCGTCTCTTCAACTCTCCTTTCTGTGAAAACCCTTTTGCACAAACTGAACAACTAAATAGTTTCTCTCCTGTATGAGTTGTCATGTGTCTCTTCAAATCTCGTTTCTGTGAAAACCCTTTTGCACAAACTGAACAACTAAATGGTTTCTCTCCTGTATGAGTTGTCATGTGTCTCTTCAAATCTACTTTCTGTCCGAACCCCTTTGCACAAACTGAACAACTAAATAGTTTCTCTCCTGTATGATTTGTCATGTGTCTCTTCAACTCTCCTTTCTGTGAAAACCCTTTTGCACAAACTGAACAACTAAATGGTTTCTCTCCTGTATGAGTTGTCATGTGGATATTAACATTTCTTTTCTGTCTGAACCCTTTTGCACAAACTGAACAACTAAATAGTTTCTCTCCTGTATGAGTTCTCGGGTGGATCTTCAACTCTCCTTTCTGTGAAAACCCTTTTGCACAAACTGAACAACTAAATGGTTTCTCTCCTGTATGAGTTCTCATGTGGATATTAAAATGTCCTTTCTGTGAAAACCCTTTTGCACAAACTGAACAACTAAATGGTTTCTCTCCTGTATGAGTCGTCATGTGTCTCTTCAACTCTCCTTTCTGTGAAAACCCTTTTCCACAAACTGAACAACTAAATGGTTTCTCTCCTGTATGAGACAAACTTAATGTTTTTTGTTTCTTGTTTGATATTAGTATCTTTAAACCTGACTGAGGTTCCCCACTCTCCTTCCAATCATCACTGTCATCAGTCTCAGAACAGTCTGAAGAGCGAAGCTGGACATCTCTAGTTGGTTCTAAATCACCAGCTGGATCTAAGTTACTGGCTGGTTCTGATACTCCACAGTCCTCCCCATCAGGTTCTGTTTTCATCTGTCCAGTTGAGGTGCTGGGTAAAGAGTAAGCTTCTCTGTTTTTCTCCCTCTGGGTTTGAAGAGGCTGGAAGGACAAAGCGTTCTCTTGACCATCTTCACATTTCACTGGGTCTACTGTGATCTTGGAGAGATCAGCTTCTTCCAGCCCCTGATGTAGTTCATCTTTAATCTGTACGAGCTCTGGGTCCTGGGTTTGGCTGAGCAGTGAGGACAGAGTATTCTCTCCACCATGTTCATATTTCACAGGGTGTAAGGTCATCTTGGAGCCATCAGCCTGCTCTAGATCTTGACATAGTTCCTCCTGTTCCACTTTAATCTGTAGGAGCTCTGGGTCCTGGGTTTGGTTAAACCATGAGGACTGAGGTTTCTCTTCATCATCTTCACTCTTCACAGGGACAGGGTTGAAAGTGAACTTGATATCAGCCTCCTCCAGACCTTGAAGCTGCTCTCCCTCCTGACTGCTCCAGAGTTCCTCCTGTTCCTCTTTCATCTGTAGGGGCTCTGGCTCCTCCTGGCTCAGACTGGGGCTCCTCTCCTGCTGCTCAGGGGGAACCTCATCTTTACAGACAGAGAGCTGTGGGGGGTCTGCAGGGAGGAATAATAATAATATGATAACAAACATTAAGATGCAGTAGATAACTTTTCAGCATTAAGTGAAACTCTGCAACTGAGAGTAAAAACACAAGTGCTTTCAATCAATTACTGCTTGGCTACAGAATTAGCCTATTTAATACAATGAGGACATGTCCTCATCACGCTGTCAATCACAACTTGGAGGTTGATCAGATGTTGTCAGGAGGCGAGAATGTAAACAAACCGAGTGAGACTTGCGGTTCTCCAAACTAAACAAGGTAACTATGGATAGCTTAAATACTTATGGATTGTTAGCTTGACCAATTACTTTTTATTTTTTTTACTTGAGTTGGGGCACATGTATAAACTCCTACACTGTTCACCTGATTTGGTGAATACCTTCAAATTCAATCTGAAAGTCTGCACTTGAAGGACACCGTGATATCATTTGAAGTCCATTATGGTGTTGTACAGAGCCAGAATATAAGCCCCAGGGGCGAATGGAGTCCCCCACCGGGTTTATAAAAGTGCGCCTGATGTACTAAGATTTTTTATTTTTATCCACTTTCTCTCCCATTTTTCTATTTTTCTCCCATCCCAATTTCGTATCATCCAATTCAACCCTCCCCTGTCTCGAACGCTGTTTCTTGCCTCCCACAAGCCGGCTGCAATGTGGACTAAGTCATACATAGCACAAGTCCCCTCCGATAATCGAGGTAACAGCAGTCGCATTTTTTCACCTGCACGGCGCGATCTTTCAGCGTCAGGCAGGGTTAGAAATTAACTTTTTTTTTCAAGGGCTTTTTTTGCCCCCCTTAATTGATTTTCGGGGGCTTTTTTTTGTATTTCGGGGGCACTGAATTTGTATGATGAAAATTAACATAAGGATTATAAAACATTGTTGACACTTTTTTTTACAGTCTTCGTCCCTATGTTTGATAATGTAATGTTAATGTCTCCATATATAGGGCTCTACGCTAACCTTTTTCCCAAGGAGCACATGTGCTCCTAAATAAAATGTTAATAAATAAAATCTAAATAAAAATTTAGGAGCACACAAAGAAATTTAGGAGCACAGTGAAAATTGTTCAAGTAACACAGAGTTTATTAACTATTTATCTCATGCATTATTATACTGTGCGTGTGCACACTATGAATTGAAAATGGGGGACCCTGATGTAAACAAGACGAAAGTCTTTCTCTGGTCTGCATCCCCTTAACTTGTGTGTATTGAGCTGTCCTGTATTGTACCCATTCTGCAATCTGTTAATAAAGTTTTCAATCAATCAAACGCAAAGGATATCGGTTGTCGAGCTGCTTTTGTATGTTGTAGTGTTGTTATGATACCAACATTTTGACTTTGATACAGATAGGAAAGGTAATGGAATATATTATTAGATGACAGAACATTGAAAATTCTTTATACAATTCTTTAATTCATTATGAAATAGAAATTCAGTTTTTGGGTGGAACGTTTGTTGCAAGGAGGGAGGAGGCGGGGACCGCTGGTGTGCACACAACACAGAGAAATGTTCAAGCGTCTAGCTGCTTCGGTGCGTCGTTAACGTTAACGTCGGAAGAAATTCCCCACTAAGCCCTAAATTCAGAGCAGAGCAGTATCCTAATGACTTTTATGCTTCAGTCGATAAGGTGTTTTGCGAATTCTGTCAACATACCGTGGGGACTGGACCCGCAAAAACACGTGCGAATATCACTTCAAAAGCCATGTCAGCCGGATTCCTCTCTTTCTCCTCGTCTCTCTTTTGCTCAAAATGAATGGGCTTCATGGCTGGCTGATTTTTTTGCGTTGTCTGATTCTGAATGTATAACTTGCCTAAGCCGGTACCGTGACTTTGTTTTCGGGCGCTACTGTGATTGGACGTTTATGCGCCTTGTGTAATGTGGGACTATTATAACAGCGGAGCTGTTTTGTAATCGTCACTCGTCTCGAGTAAATGATTTTTCCGGGTGGCGCACACACACATATTATTAGGGGCAAATAACAAGGGAAATGCTCGCACTGTAGATCATATATATAATTAGTAAACTGTCGGGGGCATTTTCTGCCCTCCTTAACTGATATTCGGGGGCATTTTGTCCATTTTCAAGGGCATTTTGCCCCGAGCCCCCGTTAATTTCGAACCCTGGCGTCAGGGGTCTGCGCTTTGGAGGGGCGCCGCCCCCATCGCTTCCTGATTCTACTGCGCAGGCGCACCAACCGACATGTAGGAGTCGCTGTCCACAACGCCCGATCCCCACCCATCAGTTTCCCACCCCCTAATACTGCCAATGTGTATTAGTACGGACGACCAGCTAAACTGAAAGCAATGTGGAGCGCTGGGCACGAACAGGCGAACCCAGCGTCTCCAGTATTCGTGGTGAGCGCCTTGCCCACTGCACCACGTAGCCGCCCATGTACTCAGATTCTTGTGGAGGTTATTGAGAGTAGTATGGGACAAACAGGTTTTACCAACAGCTTGGGTTAGAGCAGAAGGAATCCTAATCCCCAAGGAGAAAGAGTCCTCACTGTTAAGCCAGTTTCTGAATATATCCCTCCTGAATGTAGAAGGTAGAGCTTCCGCGGTATTGATGTTTTCCTTACCGCACAAATTTGCAAAATATTTCCTACCGCCGTGGTTATTACCGCACGCACAAAAAAAAAAAAAAAAAAGTTTGAATGCATTTATTTTTTTTAGTAGTAGTCTACTCTTTATAGCATATAGCCTGCCTCTAGTCTAAATGTCTATCTTTAGAGGATGACTTTGCAGCATGAATATTGTTTGGGATTCGGCAAGCACGCATTAGTTATTGAAAGTGAAACACGGATTCGAAGTTTCCCCTCTGGTCGTGCGCAGTTCACTCGGTGTCGCGGGCAGGGGTGGTTACCCCTAACCGCCCCGACCCTTTCTTATTATTATTACTATAAAGTTACTACTTTATAATAAAGGCATTCGTTTTGTGGCATTAACATTATATAGTTATACGTTCAATAACATCAGCGTATTTACCGGACCATAGCAAGGCAAGCAATACTCTATTCATATCTCAGTTCCTTTCTTTGCTCAGAGCGTGCTGAGTTGTCCCATTCTGCGGTCTGTTAATAAAGTTTTCAATCAGACAAGTGTATAGAACGAAGGGCTTTTATTATAACATTCGTTGCAGACAGTAAAATCATTATGTCTCGTTTAGTACTCCTGAGGAGCGATGGTAGTCCACTCCGGCGGAGAGTTAAAGCTAATGTTATTAGCCGTGTTGTGATGAGCTGACATTCAGGAAGTAAAAACCTAATACGCGCTTGCCGATTGGTGGTAACACACTGCATGACGCTACAACGTGTGACGCGTCTCTCTTCTGACCAATCAGTGGTCTGCAATGTTTCACGTGACTTTTCTGGTACCCAATAGGGTCGCTTGGAACCTAGAGGAGTAGGGTATATCTGCAGAGCCGCAAGCCCAACGAGAGGAGGGTAATTTATTATTATTATTATAAAAAACAGCGGTGACGCGGTATTCAGCCTACTCTGCGGTGGCCGTGATGTAACAGCGATACCGCGGTAATGCGGTAATCGCGGCAGCTCTAGTAGAAGGTAAGATTTTCTTTACTGTACCGGCACAGAGGCTAGCAAACTACCTAGAAATTAATTGTTAAATAGACACAGCAGTGCAGAAAACAGGGTTTGCCGGATGTATAGAACACACAAGCATGATATGGCACCAGATTCAATCAGCCAAGATAGAGAAAAGAGATTTACAGGTGGTATTTTTAGACCTGGCAAATGCGTTTGGCTCTGTACCGCATAGCCTTATTTGGTGCCTGCCGTGATTGTAAACTTGATGAAAGCATACTTCCAAGATATTATAATGTGCTTTAGTACTACAGAGTTTACAACAGCATGGCAGAGACTAGAGATAGGCATTATGGCAGGGTGTACAATTTACCCGCTAGCGTTCACAATGGCGATGGAAGTAATAATTAGAGCCTCAAAATGGGCGGTAGGTGGGGAGAGATGGCAGGGCGGGCTGCGCCTCCTGGTGGAGAGAGATGGCAGGGTGGGCTGCGCCTCCCACCTATTAGGGCTTACATGGATGACATGACATTAGTGACCAGTGCCTTGCACAAAAAGGTTACTAGAGAAGTTAAATGATAATCTCAAATGGGCTAGGATGAAGATTAAACCTAGTAAATCAAGAAGCATTTCATTGACCAGAGGGAAGGTAGTAGAGAGAAAGTTGTACGTAGATGAGGAGGAAATTCCATCTATAAGGGACAAGCCAGTGAAGAGTTTCGGTAGGTGGTATAGCGAGGAGATAAATTACACATTTGCATAATGTATATAGCATATTGGCATGCCACTGTATACAGATGTATTTATATTATTTATGTATGTTACATTGTGTAAATATACCTTTTGTACAGTTTGATGTGTGGATTGGAGATTATTGAAGAGAACATAAAGTCACCAGTATCTGAAGAACCATGGCGTCGTGTGTTACCTGGGGGGAGTGAGTCAAACTCTGACCTGCGTGAACCATACCTACCTACCCTGCTCATGCTGACAGCTCATCAAGACGTGAAACACAGATAAGCCACACACAACACAAGTTTATGATGAATACAGAAGAATGGACAGCCCAGCTCTTTGTGGATCTAGCCCTGAGAGTGAGATGGTTGTAATGAATCCTAGACTAAAATGCTCAGACCTGTAGTAGACTAAAACTGACTAAACGAAAAATAAATAAAGGTGACTAAATATGATGAAAACGAAAAAAGGAGCATTTGACACATGACTAAGACTAAAACTAAAATAAAAATAGCTGACAAAATGAACACTGCACCAGCCAGGACAGCCGAATCCTGACCAATATTTTGCTAACAAACTATCATTACACTTGGGTAAAACAGAGTCCATTCTCTTCGCATCAAATAACAAACTCAGCAAGACCGACGGCTTCTCAGTTACAGTGGGTGACAATATTGTCACAAGGAAAGATGAAATTACATACATGGGTTCCATCCTAGAGGCAAATCTTTCCTGTGACAAAATGGCATCCAATGTAATCAAAAAAGTCAACCAACGAACTAGATTCTTGTACCGGATCTCCTCTCTGGTAAACAAGAATACCCTGAAGACTCTGGCAGGAGCACTCATTCAGAGAGGAGAAGAATAAAATGTTCCCGATGCATGATGTGTAGTGGATTATGTTGGCGACACGATGGACATCAATACTTTGATATCAATCTTGCGTTGATCAAAGCAGTCTTAACCTCGATCCGAACGTGTGTGTGTGTAACGTTAGTCCACAACGTATGCCGTTGGTGGCGATCAAAGCATCAAAAAACGATGCATTCATGTTACTCCATTGCTCGCCTAGCCACGCCCCGTGATTTGAGAATAATAGCGGGTCCAGGCAAGAAACGACAACGGTCATAGTATAATACACGCATAAGGCAATCCCTCAGCATTTCAGGAATTACCCCAGACCGATCTAAAAACGTATATTCAACCACGGTATAACGCGTGAATGTATGCATGGGAAAATTATCTCTTTTTTGCATCTTGACCGGAAGAAAGTCACTGTCAAATGACCATAGTATTGTATCCATAACTATAATATAGAATATAGTTATAGCTCTACAAACAAGGTGACGGACTCCTATCTTTTAAAGTGTGGCAGTGAATAGATGGGGTCCGAACAAGGTGTGGCACCCAATGTGTTAAGGAACCTTAGAGGAGCTCATATGACCTGACGCTGCTCTGTGTTAAGGAACCTTAGAGGAGCTCATATGACCTGACGCTGCTCTGTGTTAAGGAACCTTAGAGGAGCTCATATGACCTGATGCTGCTCTGTGTTAAGGAACCTTAGAGGAGCTCATATGACCTGATGCTGCTCTGTGTTAAGGAACCTTAGAGGAGCTCATATGGTCTGATGCTGCTCTGTGTTAAGGAACCTTAGAGGAGCTCATATGGTCTGACGCTGCTCTGTGTTAAGGAACCTTAGAGGAGCTCATATGACCTGATGCTGCTCTGTGTTAAGGAACCTTAGAGGAGCTCATATGGTCTGATGCTGCTCTGTGTTAAGGAACCTTAGAGGAGCTCATATGACCTGACGCTGCTCTGTGTTAAGGAACCTTAGAGGAGCTCATATGACCTGACGCTGCTCTGTGTTAAGGAACCTTAGAGGAGCTCATATGGTCTGACACTGCTCTGTGTTGCATCTTCAACTTCCAGTGCTAGACCTCCAGGCTCTAAGCGCTCCACGTCTACTTATTTTCACTCTAATGTATCCTCAGTCAGAAGACAAGAAGCTGCTGCAGAGCACGTGGCTACAAGCTGTATTGAAGATAATGGAGCAAGATCACCAACAAGAACAACTGCAAAGACTTGAAGCTGAAAATAAGCAGATAGTAGCAGAACACGAAGCAGATGCATTAACTCGACGTCTTCAAGGAGAAAAAGAAGAAACTGAACGAAGGATAAAAAAGGAGATACAAGAGGCTGCTCTCTTAACTCCTTAACACTTTGGATGCCAGCGACGCGTTTTGTCGTTAGTTCATGCCGCCAGTTGAGTGCCGGCAACGCTATATAGCGTTCGTTTGTCGTATATTTTTATTTATTGGCGATTTGAATTCATATTTCATCAATCGAGCCTCACGCTAGTGTTGCAGAGTCTCTCTGAGCTCAATTGGGAAGATACCGCCCCCTATTGTCTCTCCCTGTGTAACTGCACCCCATTAGTTTAGACCAGTGGTTCCCAAACTGTGGTGCGCGCACCCCTTGTGGTGCACGAGCGCTAGGGGTGGACGGTATAAACGGTATATGGTATAAACGGTATGAATTTGCTCTACGGTATGGATTTTGACTATACCGTGTAACCGGTAGAGCAGCTCTAAAATAGCAATGACGTCATGTAACCACAGCGCGACTATTTCACTCGCATAAATTGCCCCTAAAAATAGATAGAATTAGTCATAGATAATAGATATGTGCAAACTGGAAAAAGTTATTTAGGAGGCTTCGCGCAGTGGGCGTGTCAACACGCAATTGTCATTTCATAATAAACACATATCACCGCGGCGCACAGCAAGTTTCAATTTCAGTTCCTGGCATATTTAACCAGTGGAGAAAGGTAAGAGATTTCCCTATCGTTTATCTTATATGAATTATTCTACGTTAATAAAACATACCTGGTGATCAACTACAGTTTGCTGTGAACATTATGATATGTGTGTAGTGTTCTGATAACGACGGCTGGGCAGCGGGGCTGGATGCTGGATTTTGCGAGAAGCATATGCAGCTGCAGAGCCGCAGAGTAGGGACGCTTTCAAGTCTGGTCACAGGCCCGCTCAACAGCGCCCCCCACCCAACAGCTGAATTGCCCATGGCTGAATTGGAGTGAGCACTGTGTGCAATACTCCAATTCAGCCATTGGCAATTCAGCCGTTGGGTGGGGGGCGCTGTTGAGCGGGCCTGTGACCGGACCTGAAAGCGCCCCTACTCTGCGGCTCTGCAGTTGCATACTATTTGGATTCGTTGGGAGCAGCACGGAGTCTCGACTCGGGACTTATTTTATTTGGAATATAATGACTGTGTATACGCAAAAGTAGCCTAGTTTTAAGTTAAAATATTATAAATCTACATGCCTTGAGGATGTCATTCTTTTATAGCCTGCCTATCAGGCAAAACAAATTATTCTAACGGAAACACTGATACCGTGATATATATCGTTACCGTCTATGCTTCAAATTATACCGTGATATACATTTTAGACCATACCGTCCACCCCTAACGAGCGCCCTCTAGGTGGTGCGTGACATGAAAAGGCTAATGGTGTTTTTTTTTTTTTTTTACAATAAAATTTCATAAAAATCTTAGTCAAACCTTTAGTATTATGGACATTAAACTTGCTGGCAGAGTACATGCATCCATGTTGTCGTGAACAGTTTAATTAAATAAAGAAATTCCCTATCCATAGTCGCCGTGGGAAGAGATAAAATAAAAAATTTTATTAAATAAATTCCCTACCTACTCATGGCCTTAACTGACAACCAACAGGAACCAAACAATATTTTTTGTTATGCCTAATAAATATAACTAATATACATTATTTCAAATGGGGATTTTCACTGTGTAAATCATGAAATTCAAGAAAGGTTTTTAATAAAAAAACGTACGTTTTAATAATAATAATAAACAATAATGTCTCGGGCGTGTCTGACACAGGTGTGCTTCATCTGTGCACTGAGACCAGCAACAATTATTTCTAACAGAAACCCATTGGGGGGTGCGTCAGCTAGGTTGGGAGGTGACAGGGGGTGCATGGCCAAAAAAAATTGGGAACCGCTGGTTTAGACTGATGAAGGGGGGGGGGGGGGGGGGGGGGGGGGGGGGGGCCAATAAACGTGATCGATATTTGGAATGGCGATCAGGAATTGGAATAATCTTTTTGGATAACATCTGATCTGAGGTAAGGAATCTATTTGACCAGTCTTGGGGTAATCAGAGCTTTTTTCACAGATATATCAACGTGTCCCATATGTGTGTGTGTGTGTGTGTGTGTGTGTGTGTGTGTGTGTGTGTGTGTGTGTGTGTGTTCGCTGATCAGGAAAATATATATGAGAATATACTTTTCAGATCGCTTCTATAGCGTGCATAAGTACACATACTATCGCTAATCTAGCGTTTATTTGAAAACTATTCATAAATAGGCCGAAAAATTACTGTGTATGCCAGAATATTCCAGTAAATGCCGTTTATCACGGAATCTATATATTTTCCTGAAAAACGAGGGCTTTTCAAAATGCTATAAAAACGGAAATGAACAGATTAAAAAAAACAATCCGTTTCGACAATGTTGACTGCAAACAAGTCATTGATAAGCGACGGGCAGATTAGACACATAATTTAAGACAGAGGCCATAATTTAAGACAGAGATTATGCGTTCACAACGCTATCATTGAAGTGGGTGCTGGCATTTAACCACGTTTTACAATGTTCACCAGTGGTAATCAAAGTGTTAATGGCCAGACCCGAGATATCTCGGGTTAAGTCACCATGTGTTGGCTGCCAGACCAGAGATATCTCGGGTTTTGGTAGTTTATTCTTTTATTTGCTATTTTTATTCATTATTCATCCATTGACCTCGGTGTTGCTATATGAAAGGATTTTGAGATCGCCAAAGTGTCAAGTTCAAGTTTCAAGTTCAAGGTTCTTTATTAGTTGTTCTCAGGCTGCAGCTGGTTTGAAAGCGAAAGTAAACCGCTTCTCTGCTGGCTGTGGCTCCAGGGGAGTTGAACAGTTTTGGCTCTGCTAGTTTCTTTTCTATCTTTTGGTGGACAAACCACCGCACATGTGCACCGTAACTCGCGACTGGAGACTAGCTCTGCTAGCACACATAGCCTACTGTGTACAGACGGTTTCAAACTGGATTTTAAATTAGAAAGCAAACTAAATAAATGGACAAGAGAAAAAGAAATCTCAATTTGGTCAGTATTGTCATTTGGACAAGCAAAGCCATTACTTTAAGAAACACAAGTCTGTCCACTGTCTCTGGTTTTAAAGCTGCCCTGTTGCAGGTCACAATACAAATAATAAATAATGTAAGACGATTTATTCTTTTTTATCGATTGATATCAATTATTAAAATATATCGCAATAATTATCGTTATCTTATATTCTGCCCGTTGCAATGTATAATTTTCCCATTGCAACGTACTATTTTCCTGTTTGTTGTTCACTTTTGAATAAACCTCTGAAAGATGAATTCTACCTTTTATTATTGAAGAATATCAGATAAACGCAACAGCAGCCGTATGCTAGTGGCTAACTTACAGCATGCTGTCCAGTCACATGATTGACTGTTATTATATTATAGTAATTACAGAACTAACATAATATAAAAATTCTCATTGCCATCATGTATAGTTCCTAGTATCTGGAAAATAGCTCATGTTGTTCCATTACATAAAGGTGGAGATAGAAGTAATCTGAATAGCTATCGACCAATATCCAAGCTATCTTGTCTTGCAATTTGCAAAGATCTGTTTCTCTCAGATCACTCTATATTAAGCCCACATCAATGGGAGTTTAGAGCAAGAGCTGCCGCGATTACCGCATTACCGCGGTATCGCTGTTACATCACGGCCACCGCAGAGTAGGCTGAATACCGCGTCACCGCTGTTTTTTTATAATAATAATAATAAATTACCCTCCTCTCGTTGGGCTTGCGGCTCTGCAGATATACCCTACTCCTCCATCGAGGTTCCAAGCGACCCTATTGGGTACCAGAAAAGTCACGTGAAACATTGCAGACCACTGATTGGTCAGAAAAGAGACGCGTCACACGTTTTTTACGTCCTGAATGTCAGCTCATCACAACACGGCTAATAACGTTAGCTTTAACTCTCCGCCGGAGTGGACTACCATCGCTCTTCAGGAGTACTAAACGAGACATAATGATTTTACTGTCTGCAACGAATGTTATAATAAAAGCCCTTCGTTCTATACACTTGTCTGATTGAAAACTTTATTAACAGACCGCAGAATGGGACAACTCAGCACGCTCTGAGCAAAGAAAGGAACTGAGATATGAATAGAGTATTGCTTGCCTTGCTATTGTCCGGTAAATACGCTGATGTTATTGAACGTATAACTATATAATGTTAATGCCACAAAACGAATGCCTTTATTATAAAGTAGTAACTTTATAGTAATAATAATAAGAAAGGGTCGGGGGGGTTAGGGGTAACCACCCCTGCCCGCGACACCGAGTGAACTGCGCACGACCAGAGGGGAAACTTCGAATCCGTGTTTCACTTTCAATAACTAATGCGTGCTTGCCGAATCCCAAACAATATTCATGCTGCAAAGTCATCCTCTAAAGATAGACATTTAGACTAGAGGCAGGCTATATGCTATAAAGAGTAGACTACTACTAAAAAAAAAATGCATTCAAACTTTAAATTGTTTGTGTGCGTGCGGTAATAACCGCGGCGGTAGGAAATATTTTGCAAATGTGTGCGGTAAGGAAAACATCAATACCGCGGCAGCTCTAGCAACAGCCACTACTCTAGTTGTAAATGGTATAGTATCTGACCTTGACTGAAGTAAACACTGTGCTGCCTTTTTTGTAGATCTGTCAAAAGCATTTGACACAGTTCATCACTCTCTTCTATTGCAAAGGTTAATGAATGTTGGCTTTGACACATCTGCTTACAAATGGTTTCAGAGCTATTTATCCAAAAGGCATACTTTTACATTTACTAGTTTAGTTTCAAGTGTTGTTTTATTTGTCACATAAGTACATGTACAGTACATTACAGTAAAATGCTTGCTTCTGTATGAGCCCCCTGCTAATATGCTTCATACAGTAAAAAGAATAGGATCCAAACACTATACAAAATATACAATATACAAACTAAAGTACAAAACGTAAAGTACAACATTTAAACAATGAGGTACAAAATGCAAACTTTTTGTTCACCGCCAGACCCGAGTATAGTCCGGTTTTCATCGTCATTTCTTTTATTCGATATTTCGATTCATTTCAGGCACACGGACGTCGGGGTTAACATGGGGAATCATCCTGAGATCGCCAAAGTGCAATACCGGCCGCATCCTCCCAGGTGGTGGTATCGAGCACCCTTTGAAGCCTTGTATCTTGGCCTGTGTAATGTTCAAATGTCTCCGGGCGCATTTCTTTGTCGGGCAAGTGGAGCGGTTATCCCGAATGGATTGAGAAGCGTCAAATGCCCCCGATGCATGATGTGTGGTGGATTATGTTGGCGACACGATGGGACACCAATACTTGGACTCGCGATCAGATAATTGGAATATTCTTTTTGGGGTACCTCCTAGTGAAGGTAAGGACTATATGATATCAATCCTGCTTTGATCCAACCATGACTTCACCTCGATCGCAACGTGTGTGTAACATTACTCCACAACATATGCCGTTGGTGACGATCAAACCATCAAAAAACTTCATGATGAAACATAATACCTATTATATACATTTGATTTGGAAATAGTAGCGTGTCCAGGCGAGAAGCGCCAACGGTTTTAGTGAAGTTCACATATTGCTGCATATCTGCGTTTTCTGGGATTAGACAGGATCACTCTAAAACTATACTTATATTCACCACGGTATAACACGGGAACGTATGGATGAAAAAAATTTCTTCTTTTTCACATATTGAACGATAGATAGGTGATGTCAAATGGGCCATAGTATTGTATCCATAGCTATAATATAGAATGTAATATAGCCCTGCAAACACTGCCACTTATTCCTATCTCTTAGATCGTTGGCATGGTAGGAACAAACAATGCTCAAGTCAATGGTGTCCAAAGAGTTAAAGGTGAGTGTTTGTTTTAAAGTGAGTGTGTGCATGTGGATGTGTGTGCAATGAATGTAGATGGATGGATTAGTGTTGCATAGAGTCATTGAGCATCCTGATGGCCTGGGGAGAGAAGCTCCTTTTGAGTCTCTCTATACTGGCCATGAGACTCCGGTAGCGCTTGCCTGACCGCAGCAGTGCAAAGAGGCAGTTGTTTTGGTGGCTAGATTCTTTGACTATTCTCTTAGCCTTGGCCCTGTAACGCCTGGTGTAAATGTCCTGGAGAGTGGGAAGCCCACGTCCAATTGTACGTTTGGCTGATCGAGCCACTCTCTGCAGTCTGCTGCGGTCGTGTGCGGTGCTATTCCCAAACCAGGAGGTGATGTTACCAGTCAGGATGCTCTCTATTGTGCATGAGTAGAAGTTCTTTAAGATCTTCTGACTCACTTTAAACCTCCTTAGACCCCTACTATTTATATGAATGATATTGTCTCCGATATTGTCAGGATCATGTCTATGCGGATGACACGTCTATTGTGTTGTTGACTCTGTCAGGGCTCCAGACTAACTTTTTTCACCACCGTCCCAGAACCGTCCCGAAATACAATTTTAACCGTCCCAAAGTGAATGTAACCGTCCCAAAAATCAAATGTCGTTTCTTTACTTTGGTTTTGTCGTCTATAGTTGTTATTGCCATAAGAAACACCATTCAAATGATTAGGAAATAGATAATTGTATTTATTTGAAATAATTATTTATTTGAACAATAGACCAACAGGTAACAACAAAACAACCAATTGAAAGTTTAAACACCTTTCTTATTTGAATACTGTGAGAGAGAGAGAGAGAATCAAGTCTCAGTTGCCTCAGTCTTTGTACTGAGGTCTTCGTGACCTGCAGCCACTGCGCCACCATTTAGTCACAGCATTCACAGAGTCATAGTCCTGTGCAGGAGGGCCATGAACCGATATCCAGAGATTCCACCTTTGATAACTAAAGTAATGACACTTGACTAGTAATGAAACATGTCCCTTAGATCGCGCTGTCCTCCTGGTCGATATTGATAACTGCTGCTAAATTCCAGCGGGCCCTCCTCACTGAATAATATAGATTCATCATGTAGCTGAAGTGAAGTAGTCTATTTCTCCGCGTTCGTTTCGATAAATGTAACATTATGCCAATTAACTCGCAATGGTAGTAACATTACGTGTTAGTATAGAATCGAATAGAAATCCTTTAATAATCCCGAGGGAAATTCGGCACTACAGAGCAGACTATGTATCGCTCACATTGAACAACAATAAACATTTAGGTCAATAGGACTAAAATAGGAATAACAATATAATAATATTAACAATAAGAATAAAATAGTGTGGGGGGCGGAGCTGAGCGATCATGGAGTAGACGTGTTTCACATGAGCTCCCTTCTACCGTGCTGAATATACGTTTCTCCCCATTAGTCTTTATTTTATTTTTATTTGTTTTTATCTGTTTGCTAGGTCGTCGTGTTTAGTATACTGTCATCGACTTTTTTCGACTTTCTGCGATGACGGGGGTGGAAACCAGAGCCATGAAATCATGCGCCACAACCAGCAGACCACCACCACCCGGCCTGGCCGCATCGTCGTCCGGTGTCGGGGAGATAAGCGAGGCTGTGCTCTTGGTTATGACCAAGCTACACGCAGACTCTGAGGCACGCGTCGCTGAAGCACAGAAGAAAGTGTTGGCGGATTTTTGTGTCAACCTCCGCCGTGATATATCAGAAGAAATACGGCTGGCGGTAGTCCCGCTGACAGACAAGATGGAGTCGATTCACGCCGCCTCATCGGCTAATGCTAACGAACTAGCCATGCTAACGACGGAGGTATCATTACAGTGCGAGAAGATGGCGGGTCTCGAATCCGCCCTGCTGGCTAGGCAGGCTGAAGTCAACAAACTACAGTCGGCAATGGAGGAGATGCAGTCCCGGGATAGACGCCACAACGTCAGGATTGTTGGAGTACCGGAGACCAGCGGTGAAGGCCGTCTCTCTGAGACCATGCCCGAACTGCTGCAGAAAATACTAGGGACGGACGTCCTCCCTTCGCCTCCTATCTGTGAGTCGGCCTACAGAGCGGGCAGGTTTTCTCCCGGCGTGAACAAAGAGCCGAGGCCCATCATAGTCAAGCTGAACAGGCTTCAGCAGAGAGAACTCATCATGCGGTCGGCTCGTACCAGAAGGGGTAATCTGAGGCTTGGCGATCACAAAGTGGCCATTTTCGAAGACTTTACGCCGGAGGTTCAAGCACAGAGAGGCGAATACAAGGTGGTCCTGACTAAGCTATGGAAACTAGGCCTGAGGCCCACGTTATACGCTCCCGCGAAATTATCTGTGTTGGAGAAGGTCGATGGTCAGCGTTCATTTTGGTCGTTGGCTAAAGCGAAGGAATATCTCGCGGGGATACCTGAGACTGTTGCTTGATATCTATGTCGGGTGAGTGACGTGGCGGTATGGGCCTATATACATTGATTAGGCCGACTATTCACAAATACTTGCTGTCATGCCCAGACATGCTAACTGTCCACTGCCCATCCAACTAGCGGGGCTTCCCAATGACTTCTGTTACTTGCTAAAGCTGACCTCATGGTCGTACTTGTGTATCGCCTCTTTGGAAGCTCTTTGTACATAATAATAATAATAATAATAGGCTAACGTGCTATCCGGATTCATCACTAGCTTACGCGCTAGCCTCGGGCTAGCTAGCGGGCTTCGTCTATCGTCTGCGCTGAGACATTCGAGACCCGTTAATGGTTACGTATTTTGGTTGCTGTTGCTGTTCAAAGGGACATTGGTTTGCACAATTCAAGAGTGATCGAGTCCCTAACTAACTTCTGGTATGCTTTTATTTTTATATCCAGGTTGTTTTGAGCTTTGGGATCCATAGTAGAAGCCAAGGTCGGTTGAATAAGCATATACAATATATGATAACAGGTTTGGTCGGGTATGGCTTGCACTTTATGGCTATATGGTTATATGGCTTGCACTTTAACCATAACCCTCTTTTCCTTTATTTTTCTTATTGTCGCTGTTTTTGTGTCATCTGTATGCGCGATTTAAATGTGATCCGATTCTACCTTGGACTAACTGCTGATATGCCTTAATTTTGTTTTGAATTTTCCGTGATCCATTTGTGCTATAACGTTGCGACATTAATATGCAGACTCCAAGGTAGATGGTTACAGGGTTGATGTTGAGTAATTATATAATAATGGCTAATTTTTCCATTATAGCTGTCATGTTAGGGCCAAGGCTCACGTTGGCTCTCGACCAAATATACATAAAATATGTGATAACAGGCTGGTTTAGGTTTAGCTTTGCTTGCACTTAGCCATAACCCTCTTTTTCCTTTTCCTATGATTGTCGCTGTTTTAATGGCATTTGAATGAGCAATTTAACTGTGATTCGATCCTACCTTAGACTAACTGCTGATATGCTTTGATTTTGTTTTGAATTTTCCTTTATCCATTTATACTATAACGTTGCAACATTAATATGCAGACTACGAGGTAGATGGTCACAGGGTTGATGTTGAGTAATTATATAATAATGGCTAATTTTTCCATTATAGCTGTCATGTTAGGGCCAAGGTTCACGTTGGCTCTCGAGCGAATATACATAAATATGTGATAACAGGCGGGGTCAGGTTTAACTTTGCTTGCACTTTAGCCATAACCCTCTTTTTCCTTTTCCTATTATTGTCGATTCTTACATAGGTTATGTCATTTCAGCCGTTGTGCCTGATCAGAGGGACTGCTTCAGGGGTGCACTTTAACCATAACCCCTTTTTTCCCCTTCTTATTATTGTCATTGTTTAATTGACATTGTTCACACAATTTTGCACAATTAACCTGTGACCCGATCCTGCCTTAGACTATCGGCTGGGATGCTTTAATTTAATTTTGTTTTGGATTTTCCTGTACCCATTTGGGCTTTAACATTGTGACGTTGAAGCGCAGATTTGGAAATAGATGGTTGCAGGTTGATGTGGAGTTATTATTTAATAATGGCTATTTTTACCATTATGGTTGTCTTATGTTGGGGCCAAGGCTCAGGTGGTTTTTGACCGATATCTTTATTGAATTTTATTTTATTATTATTTGTGTTTATTGGACTAGTGGGGGTTTACTCAGGGGTTTATCTAGAGGGGGGTTGGGGTGGGAAGCGTCTTATTGGATCCATGTCTCTAGTGGGAAGTGATAGGAAGATGACCATCCTCAGTGGATGGGGCATAGGGTGGGGATTGGAGAGTGGGTATAGGGGGGCTTATAATAGGACGGGTGGGTTAGGGTTTAGAGTAGAAGGAGGGGGGGTTGTAGCTGGGGTGGTATTTTTGAATGAATGAATGAATGAATGAATGAATTTTTATTCACACACACACACACGATACATTTTACATGCGAGTATCCTCATGTGATAACATGTCGCAAATTGTGTGCATGTGCCAGGTCTCCCAAGAAGCTATTTAAAGCTTTTGGAGGGAGCCTGAACACAGATACAAACAGAATATGAACAACAAAACAATAACAAAATAAACAAAACAAAACAAACAAACAAAAACAAAACAAAGAACTACAACGTGGGTAGGTTTATACACCTACCTACTAACTGACATATAACAGAGATACATAATACAGACAATTTTATTCCTAAGTTATCATTTTAATTAGAGATATGATTTGAGCAGTTCCTCTTTCAATGATTTTTTAAAGGTTTTAAAGGTATTAGTCATTTTTAGATTTTCATCAAGCTTGTTCCAGATCTGTGGACCCCTGCATGCTATGCTTAGGCTAGCACAATTTAGCCTTCTCCTCTTGCCAGATATAAGATGCTTGTTTCTTGTGTTGTGGATGTGCAGTGGTTGGCAGACTGGGACAAGCTCAGACAGTCTGTGATTCTTGTTGTTGACAACTTGATACATAATTGATGCGTTTTGATGAATGTTAAATTCAGCGAGCCTCAGGAGACCAAAGCGATGGAAAAGAGGCTTTGAGGGCGCTCGATACCCGGACCATGACAGCACTCGTAGTACCCTCTTTTGTAGGCTTTCTAGTTTTTTGAGATGGCTGGGGTATGTGTTGCACCATATGACGTTACAGTAATTAATGAGGGGTTCAAACAGGGTTTTGTATAAAGTGAGAAGGGCAGGCAAGGGAAGAAAATGACGTATTTTGCAGAATAAGCCAACATATTTGGACAGTTTTGTTTGGAGGTATTTTATGTGGCATTTGAAGTTGAGTGACTCATCGATGATGACCCCCAGGAATTTTGTGGACGCCACTCTTGACAGCTCCTTTTCATTTATTTTTATGCACATGTGATGTGTGTGCATCCGATTTGAGTGGAAGACAATAAAGTTTGTTTTGCTGAGATTTAGTGATAACTTGTTGCATTTGAACCAGGTGTCCACTTTTTGTAGTTCTGTATTGAGTAGATCTTGTAGCTTGAGTGGATTTTTATGTGACAGAAACAAATTAGTGTCATCAGCGAATATAACTTTGTGCAGAAGTACAGATGAGTTGACAAAGTCATTTATATAGAGAATAAATAGTAAAGGCCCTAGAATTGACCCCTGGGGGACCCCATATTTGATGTCCATTTTTATTGATTTGTGATTTTTTATATATCGACGTACTGTTGCCTACCATGTAAATAGCTACTGAACCAGTTGAGAGCCAGACCCCTTATGCCATAATGGTGTAGTTTCCCAAGTAGAATGGTGAAGTCAATGGTGTCAAAAGCCTTTGATAGATCCAGGGTGGTATTTTTATGTGTTTTATGTACTGTTGTCTTATATGTGTGTAATTGTTCCTCCTCTGAACTCCTGGGATTGACCGTCTGGGCCCGCCTGGATCAGCGCCTCTGTACTCAGCCTGGCTGCACTGGTATGTTCTCTACGCATTTAGACGAGCTCGACCATGGCTAAATTGAATATTTTAATTTGGAACGCAGGAGGGCTTAACGCCCCACACAAGCATGCCAGTGTCCTTTGGCTATTGAAGAGGAGAAATATTGACCTTGCTCTCCTTAGTGAGACGCATTTATTGGTAGGTGACGTGTCAAGACTGGCAAATCGGCAATATCACGTTATCTCCTCATCCTCAGCCGATGATAAGACGAAAGGAGTAGTCATAGTTACAAGACGTAACCTTGATATCAAAATCTTGGATGTATGGTCGGATACGGAGGGAAGGATTACTATAGCAAAAGTTGAATTCTTGCATAGGAAGATGGCTATAATAGCATTGTATGCTCCTAACACATTTGATTCAGCGTTCTATAATACAATCACGAAGAATATGTTGGAACTTAATGGATACGCTCTCATTGTGGGTGGCGATTTTAATGCGTGCTGGGATGCGGAGATGGATAGGTCCGGGCCCTCTGAAACGAGCGACCAAAAACGGGCCTCTAAGGCCCTTAGGATGTGGGCCAAGGACACAGGGCTCACAGACCTTTGGCGCCTATCCAACCCCACCCTCAAAGATTACTCTCACCTGTCAGCCAGACACAAAAGCTTCTCTCGAATTGACTATGCATTCGCGTCCCCTAATATGTTTGATAGTTTCGATGTCTCATTGGTTCCCTTGGCTCTCTCAGACCACAAGGGGATTTTCCTTACGGCAACCTTTGGCAGGCTCTCTGCAAGAGCTCCCAGATGGCGTTTTAATTCGACCTTGCTAAAGAACGATGACTTCTGTTCTGAGTTCAGGAGTAAACTAGCTGAATTTTTGCAGATCAACGTTGGCACAGTAGAAGACCCTAGGGTCCTGTGGAACGCATTGAAAGGATTTATCAGGGGTCATGTCACACTATTTGCCTCCAATTTGCGAAAATCCCGGTCAAAAAAGCTAGAAGGACTCGAATCATTATATGCGGACCTATACGCATCCTTGCAAACTAACTATAATGAACGACTAAACACACAACGTAAGATAGTCAAAAAAGAAATAAACTCCATACTTAAACAACAGTCTGAGTTCTTGATACATAGGACAAGACAAAATTACTATTTTCACGGCTCCAGACCTAGCCATCTATTGGCAATGAAAATACGCTCAAATGATCATTTCTCGGATATCCCCTCGATTAGGACGAGCCAGGGTGCAGTCACTACTGATTCGAAAAAGATCAATGACACTTTTAAAGAGTTTTACTCACAGTTATATAGCTCAGAGGGTAATCTTGATGACGCTAAATTTGAATCGTTCATTGGCGGGCTTGAGATACCCCATATTTCTGAGGAAGAGGCCAAGGAACTGGGGAGACCGATTACTCTCGTGGAATTGAGGGAGACGATTGTTGAAATGCAGAGGGGTAAGGCACCAGGCTGGGATGGTATTCCACCCGAAGTGTATTTAGCTTTCTGGGACCAACTGGGTCCATTGATGCTCGATATGATCAATTACGCTATCGAACAAGGGGAGTTCTCAAGAGATGTCAATATGGCGTTGATTTCTTTACTTCTCAAGAAGGACAAAGATCCCAATGATTGTGGTAGCTATAGACCCTTGAGTCTTCTCGGGGCCGATTTAAAGGTGTTTGCCAAGGTGCTGGCCCGTCGCCTGCAGAGATTTATGTCTGTATTGGTACACTGCGATCAAACTGCTTTTATCCCGGGGCGTCTGGCTGCAGATAATCTTAGGAGGCTGTTGCATGTAATCGATAACAGTAAAGACAATACAACTCCATCCACAGTTCTGTCTTTGGATGCCATGAAGGCGTTTGACAGACTTGAGTGGTCATACCTGTGGAAGGTACTTGAGGTCATGGGTCTTGGAAAGAGTTTTATTCATATGATTAAAGTCCTGTATGCCTCGCCGTCTGCGATGATACTGACAGGCAAAAACTGTTCCACACTCTTTCCAGTCTCCAGATCTTCTAGACAGGGTTGTCCTCTGAGCCCAGGACTGTTCGCGCTTTCCCTCGAACCTTTGGCCCAATTTATTAGGCAATCGGAGGACATCGTCCCCATAATGGTCAATAATACTCCACACAAAATTGCTCTCTATGCGGATGACCTGCTGATTTTCATGGACGACCCCTCCCGGTCGGCCACAAAATTATTGAGGATAATCGACGACTTTGGTAAATTGTCAGGCTTTAAGATTAACTGGAACAAATCAGCCTGCCTACCTCTTAATGAACTGGCCAAGGCGGTACGACTACCAGCTGATATCCCCATAGTAGAACATTTTAAATACTTGGGCATAGAGATATTCCCCACGCTGAACCAAACTACTAAGTACAACTTCACGGGTACTTATGATAAAATACGCCAGGATCTAGACAGGTGGTCGTCCCTTCCTAACTCCTTACAAGCCCGGGCTTCCATAATCAAAATGAACATCCTGCCTAGGATAAATTTTATTAGCTCAATGCTCCCCCTGCCCCCTCCAATAGACCACTGGCGCAAGGTACAATCGATGGTATCTAAGTTTATCTGGAATAACAAACGCCCGAGAATCAAAAGAGCTACTACTCAACGTAGAAAACAAGATGGGGGCCTCGCAATCCCTGATTTTAAACTTTATTTCTGGTCCTTTTCACTGAGACCTCTGATGTGCTGGCTAGACCCTGTAGAGGCTGTATCGTGGCGCTCCTTAGAAGCGGCGGCGGTATCTCCGCTAAGATTGCAGGATGTAGTGTACTCCACTGTCTCTATTTCGAAATGCCGGCTGAGGTATGGACCGATCATAACTCACGTGATCCAAACGTGGCGTAATGTACAGAGGTCGTGTGGGGTTAAATGCCCATGGCACCTGGACTCTCCAATTTTTAATAACCAGCAATTACTTGTTGGACACAAGCCGGTTAATATTCCTCAATGGCAAAGGAGGGGAGTGCATACTCTGGAGGATATTTATGATAAGAACGGCCTCCGTGCCTTTCAGGACTTAAGAGAATTTTATGATCTTCCCGGCGAGTCCTTCTTTCTTTACCTTCAACTAAGGTCAGCACTGAGGGCGCATGGCGTACCGTGGGCTCAAGCCTTGCACCCACACCCCTTCCTCAGGCTCATAGTGGACAGGACGACATCCAGAGGGTTTGTCTCCGACTTTTATACGCTCTTAATTCAATCCACGTATAAAAATTTATCATTGGATACAATCTGGCGTGTGGATATCCCGGAGTTGGACCCCGAGTTTGACTGGGATGATGTTTGGGCAAATGTGGCATTATCTTCCCGCAACCCCAATCACCAGCAAATAAATTTTAATTATATTCATAGGACCTATCTTACACCTAGGAAGCTATATGCTATGGGACTGATAACCGACTCTCCGTGCACTTTGTGCTCTCAAAAGGCCACTGGCACTTATATGCATATGTATTGGGATTGCCCACCAGTGGCCCGCTTCTGGAGGTCAATAACGGACAAACTTTCAGATCTGTGTGGCTTAACTATCCCATCCACAGCTGTTACGCTACTCCTGAACGATATAACGACACTACCCGCTTCCGTACAACTGAAAAGGGTTGTCCTAGCGGGCGTCACAGCAGCGAAGAAGCTAATAGCAATGAGATGGAAGGAGCCTGATAAGCTTACAATGATTAACTGGTCCCTAACTCTATTGGATGTGATTTATCTTGAGATATCCACAGCCCGGGTGATTGGGGTAGGGCAGGCTGGAATTGACCTGTGGTTCGCAGCAGCTGAGAAGGTAAAGACCGCAGTGTGCGGCTGAGCGGGGTTGGGGCGCTTGATCGGGGGGGTCCGGCGGTCTCTGGGGAGGGGGAGGAGGAAATGTCTTGTCTGTCTTGGTTTTTGTCTTGTCCTTCTTAACTTTGACTGGGGGGATTTTAGGGGGGGTTGGTATTTAGCTATTCTGCGCTATATGTCAATTCACATGCCATCTCCCCAAGGGACTAATATTGGCAGACTGATTGACCTGTCAACCAACTTGGAGGAAGAATTTCTTTCTTCTTACACTTTACCTTCTGCGAGTTTGGCAGTCTTGAACGTGTGTAAGGGACCTAGGCTATCTACAGTAAATCCGCGGCAACACTCTCATAAACAATCTTTTAAGTCACTCCACTTTGTAAAGGTGGGGAAAGGTTGCCATGTTTTGAAGACCCTTTTTGTTATTGAAGTAGCCATCTATATTTGATAGGTTGGACGCTGTTTCTTTTTCTTTTTGTCTTTATAATTTATTATTCTGTATTATTATTGTTGTTATTCTCCTGTGAAGTTATGTTTTTTGTAACTGTGGTTATTGTGTTGTCCTGTTTCATGTAATTAATAATAAAAAAAATTTGATCAAAAATAAAAAAAAATAAAATAGTGTGAACGATTTAATCAGTGGCAGTCTGATATATTAGTCAGTAACGTTAGCTATAATAAGCAGCTATAACTAGAACGCGTCGATAACTCTATACAGTTCCAATAGACTAACATTACACTTCTGTGATTTAAATGTGTCCTCACCTTAGACTCAGGCCCTGGGCCTGGGGTAGTATTGCTGGATGTGGATGCAGTTCCCTGTTGGTCAGTTTGGGTCTGTTCTCCATCTTCTGCTGTGTTCACCCTCTTCAAATAGCGCAGCATGTTTATTGTTTACAGTGCTCTCTTCACTGAGAGGATGCCACAGTGACAGTATAGCGTGTTCTTTTATTTATTTTACTTTTCGCTGTGTTTTTGTACAGTGGAGAAAGCCTAGGTAAGAGAGATTTCCCTCACCTGTTAACACGTTTTTATTTTTTGGAGCGAGATTCATTTGGGGTGTGATGCTGTCACGCTGCTGCAGCGCGACTGGCTGAGGAGAGGTGGGTAGAAGCTTGATGCTGCAGCGCGACTGGCTGAGGAGAGGTGGGTAGGAGCTTGATGCTGCAGCGCGACTGGCTGAGGAGAGGTGGGTAGGAGCTTGATGCTGGATTAGCGTATCGCTGCCTTGGGAGACGGAGATAGACATTGGATTTGGCTAATCATGCAACGTTTAGACTTTAGTGAACTCTGTGAACATAAGTCAGCACGAGACATTCACCATTTGACAGCAATATATGCGCGCACTGACAGTCGGCTAATTTACATTTCCTGTGAAAAAAAAGAAAAAATCCTCTCCGTCCCGGATGCGTCCCAAAAAAGATTTCTGTTTGTCCCAAATCAATATTTTATCGTCCCCGGGACGACGGGACATCGTTAGTCTCGAGCCCTGGACTCTGTAGAACTAGCCATTAAAAATGTACAACTCTCATTTAATACTTTCTTGCTTGTTAATCTTAAACTGGTACTCAAACCAAACAAAGTTCATGCTCTTCTCTCTAAAGGTACCGTCTGTGATAATTAGTAGGGGTGCACCGATGTATCGGTCGGGTATCGGTATCGGCCGATAAGTGCCTTGTTGACTGCAATCGGCCTATCGGCCGATAAGCTCGAATGTGCCGATGGCAGAAGCCGATAAATTCAGTCGTGCAACGGCGTCGCGTCCAGTCCACTGTCCCCCACACACACAAGCTACTGCATCAAAGTTACTACTAAATATTCAACATTCTCTTTTGAGACTCCGCTTCAGACTCTTATCATTTGGCACTAAAAGCTAAACATTGTCACCGATATGGCTGTCCGCAACATGTCATTAATTGTGTACGCGAGGTGGTCGCTCAGTGACTACGTTAACATGAGCTAGGTTAGCTAGCTTGAGCTACCGGGAGGCAGAAGACTAACGTTAGTTACTGGTGAAAATGTGATTTACGTTGGAATACTCCTTTGCCAACTTGCTGTACTTTGCTTGCAGGTCTGCAGCCATTATTGCTGGATTATGAATAGCCCCAACTTTAGCCAACGTAACGTTATGGCTAAACCTTTAACATTAGTTAACGCTAGCTTTCGGTTAGCTGTTCAATGCTAATAACACAACCAAGCGAACACATCAGAGCTCCCCATCAACACCGCTCTGTCGGGAGGATGGCATTTAAGAAAGTATCTGCTGTTAAAATGACACAAACATTTGTTTTGTGGCATTAACATTATATATAGATAGTTACACGTTCAATTACATCAGCATAGTATTTACCCGAAGATAGCAAGCAAGCCGTTCATAGCTCGGTTCCATTCCGTTGCTCATTCCGTACCCAACTACCCATTCTGCAATCTGTTAATAAAGTTTTCAACCAGACAAATGTATAGAAAGGCTTTGTTTTATTATAACATTTGTTGCAGTAAAATCATTGTGTCTCGTTTGGCCATCCTGTGGAGCGCGCTGGTCGGCGAAAGTGGTGAAAGTGGCCTGCCCGAGATCCAAGATGGCGGCCGTGAGGCTCACCCCAGTGCAAGCAACGTTCCTATGTCTAGTACTCCTGTCTTCGTTATTCGTGTGTAAAGTGTCATGTACAATCCAATACTCCCGGTGGGAGCTACTAAACCTTCGACAAAATAGACATGGCGTTTTGGAGCCATCAGCGTTCCTGCCCATGGACATACTGCCTTACAACCATCTACCTGGCCACTCAACGCCACAGGTATCATCTACCGCGACATCTGCCGGGAAACGGAGAAGGCGCTCCGGGATCCTCTCAAGATTTAGACGGCGCCCATACCGACCTCCACTTCCAGCCCTCCTGCTGTCTAACGTAAGATCCCTCCGACACAAAATGGATGAACTACAACTTCTATTACAATCTAGCAAAGATTATAGCGACTGCTCTGCCATCTGTCTGACTGAGACCTGGTTAGACCAATCAGTGCCCGACCAAGCGGTAACGCTCCCAGGATTCACGCTCCACCGAGCCGACAGACTAGCCACCACGTCGCTCAAATCCAAGGGTGGAGGCATCTGTTTTATGATCAACCACCGCTGGTGTACCAACTCCACTACACTCAGTCAGATCTGCTCTCCTCACCTGGAATATATCTCCGTTAAATGCAGACCAACATACCTCCCCAGAGAATTCGCATCGGTAATCCTGATTGGTGTCTACATCAGCGTTTCCGTTAGCCGGTAATTACCGGTTTTTGACCGGCAAAATCTGTTGAAGTCCGACATATTTATTCTCTCCGGTCATAGTGTCCGGTGAAAATAGTTCCCTCTGGGCACAGTTTGATTATTTGAATTGTATTTGGATGGGCTGGAGTTGGGTGGCCTATGCGATGAACGAAACAATCATTGCGTTTGTTGTCGTTGCTTCGCTCGGCGAGAGCTTGCTGCTGGATTTGCGGAAGGCATGCAGCTGCAGACCCACAGAACCCACCAGCTTTGCTGGCACAGTGCGGTCCCCAGACCTGGAAAGCTGCTCTGCGGGTCTGCAGCTGGATGCTTCTTGCAAACTAACTGCGGCCGGCTCGCGCTGATAACAGCTTTCATTGTTGGACCGGCTGCTTGGTGGAGCAACGATGAAACGAATGTAATGAATCGTTCGTCGCATGGGCTATTTAATTTTGGCCTGTTTTGGTACGGTTCGGGTGGTCAAGTTGTGCTTGGAGGGAGTTGTTTTCACCGGACATTATGACCAGCACCAAGTCGTTGGGAGGTGGAGATATACATCACGCAAACCCACGATAATGTTGCCGTCTCTCTCTGCAAAATTTCTCAGTTCTTCGCTTGATATAATTAATACAAATGTCCAATATAACGGAATTCGTTAGCTCATAAAAATGTGATTATAACAGACTGCTGTTTAGTGTCGGACCGACTGCCCACATACGCGGTCTATTTTATTTCAAGTCAGCAGCAGCACGGAGTATCGAGGGACTTATTTTATTTGGAATATATTAATGACTGTATACGCAAAAGTAGCCTAGTTTTATGTAATAATATTATAAATCTACATGCCTTGAGGATGACATTCTTTATATAGCCTGCCTATCAATTGTTTTAAAGCTCAATAAACTATGACCGGAATTAATCTCATTTGTCCGGTAGATTGAAATCTTGCAGGTCACGGAGACCGGCAACAATTTTTTCTAACGGAAACCCTGGTCTACATTCCCCCAGATGCTAACGCTAACTCCTCCATAAGCGAACTTGCCAACTACATATCATCTGTTGAAAACAAACACCCCGACGCAGCAATAATTGTATTAGGCGACTTCAACCACACCAACCTGTCCTCTGAGCTACCGAGCTATCACCAACAGGTAACCTGCCCCAGCAGAGGGAATAACACACTGGACCACTGCTATACAACAATCAAGCAGGCTTACCGTGCTTTTCCAAGAGCTCCCCTGGGCAAGTCCGACCATGCAATGCTGCTGCTTATCCCAACATATAAACAAAAACTTAAATCCATTAAACCAACGGAAAAATCTGTCAGGTCCTGGTCAGCAGAGGCCACCGAAAAGTTGCGCGCTTGTCTCGCATGCACTGACTGGGACGAGTTCCGCGCAGCCGGCGACCTGCATGACTACACCGACACAGTGACGTCATACATCCACTTCTGTGAACAACTATGCATCCCATCAAAAACGGTCAAGTTCTACAACAACAATAAACCCTGGTTCACAAAAGAAATTCAACAACTAAGAAAAGAGAAAAACACTGCCTACATAACAGGAATAAAAGAACACTATGTGACTGCAAAATACAAATTAAGGGCTGCAATAAGAAAAGCAAAATCCAACTACACCGCCAAACTAGAACAACAAATCACAACCAATGATACAAGAACCATCTGGAAAAAACTCCAGGACATTACCAACTACAAAAAGAACCCCCCCCCCCCCCATACCTGACAGTGATGACCAGCTCCCGGACAAACTCAACATCTTCTACACTAGATTTGAACAGTCACCCCCCCCCACCCCCCTCCCCCCTGCCACCTCCCCCCTTCCACATCCAGGAGGAAGAGGTGAGGACCACCTTCAAGAGGATAAAGAAAAATAAAGCAGCAGGCCCAGATAACATCAGTTCATCTGTCCTACATCACTGTGCTGCAGAACTGGCCCCCATCTTCACCAACATTTTTAACACCTCCCTCTAGGGCTGGGCGATATGACCAAAAACGTTATTGCGATAAAATTATAAAATTATTTTCATATAATTCGATATCGATAATTATCGTCGATATAATGTCTGTCAAGTTTAATTAACTTCTTATGCTGCTGCGAATGTCTCAAGTCGAGTTGATGTCGTCATCAGTCCGCGCACGTTAGCAGCAGCCGACAAGCGGAGTATCTCATGACAATAAATATGACACTAAAACTCTCTTCCGCCACAATATATTGAAACGACGTCCACTGTATAACCCCACACTACTTAAACGTGGCCTCAGAATTCAAAACACACACATACTCGGCACGTAAATATATAAAACAACGCCGTGCAAGCTAATTAGCCTAGCAAGCCTTGTTGAGTCCTATTACCTCTGGGTCTCCTTCCGGATCTCGTTCGCTCTCGGCCATCTCCTTCACTGATTGGTTGTTAGCTGTTGTGCGTATGCACGTCACGTCATCACGTAACGTTGGTTGTTGTTAGTGAGTGTGGTGAGCCGAGGCTGAACGGAGCCAAGCTTGGAAATCGATATATCGAAACTTTGCGACCACGTTTCATGTTTATTTCGAGGAAATAATTTATCGCGATAGTTATCGTTATCGTTTTATCGCCCAGCCCTACCTCCCTCCGTAATTGTTCAGTCCCCCAATGTCTCAAACAGTCCACCATCATCCCTGTCCCAAAATCCAATAATATCTCCTGCCTTAACAATTACAGACCAATTGCCCTCACATCCGTAGTAATGAAATCATTTGAACGCATCATTCTCACCCACCTCAAAACCAGCACCACCCCCCTCATGGACCCACATCAATTTGCCTACAGAACCAACAGGTCTGTGGATGACAGTCAACACCTGGAAACCCGCAACTCATACGCCCGCATTCTGGTTATGGACTTCAGTTCCGCATTCAACACAATTATCCCAGCCAAACTCATCAATAAACTTCTGGACATGAACATCGACCCCTGCATCTGCCACTGGATCCACAGCTTCCTCTCCAACAGACAACAGAAGGTAAAAATAAATAACATCACATCCCACCCTTTATATCTCAGCACAGGAGCCCCCCAAGGCTGCGTCCTTTCACCCTGGCTTTTCTCCCTATACACCAACCTGCTCATATCCCTCCACAACTCCGTAAAAATATATAAATATGCAGACGACACAACCCTTATAGGCCTCATCACAGACAATAACGAAACAGAATACCGTACACAAATCAACCACACACTCACCTGGTGCACAGACAATAACCTCCTTCTCAACTCATCAAAAACCCAAGAACTCATCATCGATTTCAGACGCCAGCCAAACCCCAAAACCCCCATATCCATCTCCGGCAAACCCATAATCACCACAGATTCCTTCAAATTTCTCGGCACTCACATAAGCAATAACCTCAAATGGAAAACCAACACAGACCACATACACAAAAAAGCAAATCAAAGACTCTTCTTCCTCCGCCAGCTTAAGAAATACAGAGTCAATAAACATCTCTTGCTCCGTTTCTACCAGGCCATTATACAAAGCATCCTCACCTTCTCCATAACTGTTTGGTACAGCAATCTGGACACTCACTCAAAAAACAAACTACAAAGAATCATCAATAAATCCTCAAAAATAATCTGCACCCCCCTCCCTTCTCTCGAATCACTCCACCGCCAAATCACAATCAGGAGAGCCAGAAAAATCATCTCCGACCCCACTCACCCAGCACACCACATCTTCCAGCTGCTGCCCTCCGGGAGGCGCTACAGATCCCTGACCACCAAAACATCCCGGTTCAAAAACAGCTTCTTCCCCACTGCCATACGGACACTGAACTCCCTGTAGCACCCCCCCCCCCTCCCTGTAGTACCCCCCCGCAACCCCCCTTACCTCTGCTGACATGGACATGGACAACTCTGAACTGTATCTATGTAATTGTGTTTTCTTTTATGTACGCTGTAAGTGATGTTATATGTTCTATGTTTTATGTTGGAACTGCTATGCTATGCACTGAAACCAAATTCCACCAGCCTGGCTGGGTGGTCATTAAAGAAATTGATTGATTGACTGCCGGGCAGCTAACGTATTAGCTTGTTGTGGTTCTGAGTTTGACTCGCAAGCAGATCAATGGCGGCATGCCCCGAAGTAGAAAATGAATAAACGCTTGCCGATTGGTGGTAAGAACAGCAGGAGGTGGGTGCTAGCGATGTGGCGAAATTGGCCGAATCGACTGTCAATCAAAATGGTTCCATTGCATTGGTTGAAAGCTCTGGTTGAGAGAATAGTATCCCGCTGCAGGCCGCCAGAATGGTTCCATTGCATTGGTTGAAAGCTCTGGTTGAGAAAATAGTATCCCTCTGCAGGCCGCCAGACGATACTGGGAGAGGGATAGTGATACCATAAACATATTTCTTGATGTTTCCTTTTTTTAAGTAAGTAAAGAGGCCTACAAATACAAACATACAAATATACAGTAGTTTCATTAAAAAAATGTAAAAAAAAATATTAAAAAAAATATTAAGAAAAATTACAAATACTTATTTTTTGCCACAAGTATCGGTATCGGTATCGGCCGATTGTGTTAGTTGAACAATCGGTATCGGTGGCCAATTTTCATATCGATGCATCCCTAATAATTAGCATTTACTGTATTTACTGTGCCAAGCTTGGAAATCGATATATCGAAACTTTGCGACCACGTTTCATGTTTATTTCGAGGAAATAATTTATCGCGATAGTTATCGTTATCGTTTTATCGCCCAGCCCTACCTCCCTCCGTAATTGTTCAGTCCCCCAATGTCTCAAACAGTCCACCATCATCCCTGTCCCAAAATCCAATAATATCTCCTGCCTTAACAATTACAGACCAATTGCCCTCACATCCGTAGTAATGAAATCATTTGAACGCATCATTCTCACCCACCTCAAAACCAGCACCACCCCCCTCATGGACCCACATCAATTTGCCTACAGAACCAACAGGTCTGTGGATGACAGTCAACACCTGGAAACCCGCAACTCATACGCCCGCATTCTGGTTATGGACTTCAGTTCCGCATTCAACACAATTATCCCAGCCAAACTCATCAATAAACTTCTGGACATGAACATCGACCCCTGCATCTGCCACTGGATCCACAGCTTCCTCTCCAACAGACAACAGAAGGTAAAAATAAATAACATCACATCCCACCCTTTATATCTCAGCACAGGAGCCCCCCAAGGCTGCGTCCTTTCACCCTGGCTTTTCTCCCTATACACCAACCTGCTCATATCCCTCCACAACTCCGTAAAAATATATAAATATGCAGACGACACAACCCTTATAGGCCTCATCACAGACAATAACGAAACAGAATACCGTACACAAATCAACCACACACTCACCTGGTGCACAGACAATAACCTCCTTCTCAACTCATCAAAAACCCAAGAACTCATCATCGATTTCAGACGCCAGCCAAACCCCAAAACCCCCATATCCATCTCCGGCAAACCCATAATCACCACAGATTCCTTCAAATTTCTCGGCACTCACATAAGCAATAACCTCAAATGGAAAACCAACACAGACCACATACACAAAAAAGCAAATCAAAGACTCTTCTTCCTCCGCCAGCTTAAGAAATACAGAGTCAATAAACATCTCTTGCTCCGTTTCTACCAGGCCATTATACAAAGCATCCTCACCTTCTCCATAACTGTTTGGTACAGCAATCTGGACACTCACTCAAAAAACAAACTACAAAGAATCATCAATAAATCCTCAAAAATAATCTGCACCCCCCTCCCTTCTCTCGAATCACTCCACCGCCAAATCACAATCAGGAGAGCCAGAAAAATCATCTCCGACCCCACTCACCCAGCACACCACATCTTCCAGCTGCTGCCCTCCGGGAGGCGCTACAGATCCCTGACCACCAAAACATCCCGGTTCAAAAACAGCTTCTTCCCCACTGCCATACGGACACTGAACTCCCTGTAGCACCCCCCCCCCCTCCCTGTAGTACCCCCCCGCAACCCCCCTTACCTCTGCTGACATGGACATGGACAACTCTGAACTGTATCTATGTAATTGTGTTTTCTTTTATGTACGCTGTAAGTGATGTTATATGTTCTATGTTTTATGTTGGAACTGCTATGCTATGCACTGAAACCAAATTCCACCAGCCTGGCTGGGTGGTCATTAAAGAAATTGATTGATTGACTGCCGGGCAGCTAACGTATTAGCTTGTTGTGGTTCTGAGTTTGACTCGCAAGCAGATCAATGGCGGCATGCCCCGAAGTAGAAAATGAATAAACGCTTGCCGATTGGTGGTAAGAACAGCAGGAGGTGGGTGCTAGCGATGTGGCGAAATTGGCCGAATCGACTGTCAATCAAAATGGTTCCATTGCATTGGTTGAAAGCTCTGGTTGAGAGAATAGTATCCCGCTGCAGGCCGCCAGAATGGTTCCATTGCATTGGTTGAAAGCTCTGGTTGAGAAAATAGTATCCCTCTGCAGGCCGCCAGACGATACTGGGAGAGGGATAGTGATACCATAAACATATTTCTTGATGTTTCCTTTTTTTAAGTAAGTAAAGAGGCCTACAAATACAAACATACAAATATACAGTAGTTTCATTAAAAAAATGTAAAAAAAAATATTAAAAAAAATATTAAGAAAAATTACAAATACTTATTTTTTGCCACAAGTATCGGTATCGGTATCGGCCGATTGTGTTAGTTGAACAATCGGTATCGGTGGCCAATTTTCATATCGGTGCATCCCTAATAATTAGCATTTACTGTATTTACTGTGAATGGGTCTATTATTGAGAGAGTTAAATAATATAAATACGTTGGCATCTGGCTTGATCAGAAATGTACAATTAAATGCCATGTAGATAACCTTGCATGTAATCTGCGACAGAAGGTTGGCTTTTTGTACAGAAACAAAACCTATTTTCCTATGCTTAGCAGAAGGAGGCTTGTTGAAGCTATTTCTGTTTTGGATTATGGACACAGTTTATAGACATGCTGCTGCTTCTACTATACAGCCACTTAAAGTGGAAATGAAGCAGTGAGCAATGTGATCCTAGTTTGTTTGTTGTGTACCTTGTGTAAGACAGGGTTCTATAATCAAATGTGAAATCTATCTTATTTGTCTGAAAAATCAAATATAATATCCCTGTTTTCAACATGGGCGCCGCCATTTTGTTGCTGACGTCATGGCTGACGTCATGCCACTGGTTGGGTGTATACACTGCTGGTACACTGCCTATAGTGAATGGGTCAGTCAGTAAATAAAATGTTGCCTACAAAACAACGGGACCGCGGTGGTTCTGTTTGTATTGCTCCTGGCTGTTCAAACTAATTTTACCATGTGAGAGAGAGGAAAGTTGGTTAATTTCCACAAACTACCAGTGAAAAAAACAGTGTTGTTGGCATGTTGGCTCGGGCTGGCTGCACTCAGGCGGCGCGACCAGCCTGTTGGACAGGGAAGGAGGATCTGCAGAGAACACTTCATTGCCTCGGATTATGTTGTTGGGGTGGGATGTTTGTCCAGAAGACCACTAATCAGCTGAAGCCTGACCGGCGTTAGCTCTCGGGAGCGATCGCTAGCTAGTTGGCACCAGCCGGCGACCGGCGTTAGCAACCGGAGCGTCGCGGAGCATTCAGCCTGCTGGCTACCTAGACCCACTTCAACCAGCGTCGCGGAGCATTCAGCCTGCTGGCTACACAGCTTGTCGGTGTGCTAATAGCCTCTGCAAGCTAACGGTAGCTGGCTAAACAGCTTGTCGGTGTGCTGGAGCCTCTGCAAGCTAACGGTAGCTGGCTACACAGCTTGTCGGTGTGCTGGAGCCTCTGCAAGCTAACGGTAGCTGGCTACACAGCTTGTCGGTGTGCTGGAGCCTCTGCAAGCTAACGGTAGCTGGCTACACAGCTTGTCGGTGTGCTGGAGCCTCTGCAAGCTAACGGTAGCTGGCTACACAGCTTGTCGGTGTGCTGGAGCCTCTGCAAGCTAACGGTAGCTGGCTACACAGCTTGTCGGTGTGCTGGAGCCTCTGCAAGCTAACGGTAGCTGGCTCCAGGCTCCAGCACACCGACAAGCTGTTTAGCCAGCTACCGTTAGCTTGCAGAGGCTATTAGCACACCGACAAGCTGTGTAGCCAGCAGGCTGAATGCTCCGCGACGCTGGTTGAAGTGGGTCTAGGTAGCCAGCAGGCTGAATGCTCCGCGACGCTCCGGTTGCTAACGCCGGTCGCCGGCTGGTGCCAACTAGCTAGCGATCGCTCCCGAGAGCTAACGCCGGTCTGTCTGTCGAAGACCGAGGGAACCGCATCAGGCTTCAGCTGATTAGTGGTCTTCTGGACAAACATCCCACCCCAACAACATAATCCGAGGCAATGAAGTGTTCTCTGCAGATCCTCCTTCCCTGTCCAACAGGCTGGTCGCGCCGCCTGAGTGCAGCCAGCCCGAGCCAACAAAACTGTTTTTTTCACTGGTAGTTTGTGGAAATTAACCAACTTTCCTCTCTCTCACATGGTAAAATTAGTTTGAACAGCCAGGAGCAATACAAACAGAACCACCGCGGTCCCGTTGTTTTGTAGGCAACATTTTATTTACTGACTGACCCATTCACTATAGGCAGTGTACCAGCAGTGTATACACCCAACCAGTGGCATGACGTCAGCAACAAAATGGCCGCGCCCATAATGCTAAATGCTTCAGAAATGCACACAACAAATCGTTTTTTCTTAGAAACTGCTTATTTTTATAACGTGATTTCTTCTGTGGCTTATCTAAATACTAATGTGATGCTATGAATATGTATTTATCGCACTGCTTCATTTCCACTTTAAGGTCCCCAGAGTTTGCACTGAATTAGGAAAATCTGCTTTTAGCTTCTGTGCCCCCGACACATGGAATCTTTTGCAAAGCACTTTAAACTCAATACTTGAGTATCCATTGGTCAGTTTAAATCTATAATAGCCAACCAAATTGTTAAAATTATTAACTTTCCCGTTTCTATATTATTTTTGTATTATGTACTGTACCCTCTTAAAGGGAATACGCCAGGTTAGTGAGCTCAAACATGGGATGGGCATTTTACAAATGTGCAAAATCATATTTTAGCTCTGCCTTACTCACCATGGCTCTTTGCATGTTTGGGTTGGATGATCTGCCTTGTCCACCCATAGACTTAACCATTGGCATATTTTTATTTATAAGGCTATTCTTGGTTTGCTTCCATCATACCTATGGATCTACATTCTTTAAAAAGGTATGGGAAGTTATTGTCTTCACTCACAGGACTTATTCCTACTGTCTTTCCCTAAAGCCCATACTGGATTGGGAAAAAGGGGGTTTAAGTATGTTGCTCCTTCTACTAATTATCCAAATCGTTGGTAGGTGGTCTCATTGGTGCATTTAAAGTTATTTTAATTTTTTATATACATCTTTTTCCTCCTCCTTTTTCCGTTTTTTCTCCCCTCCCAATGTTAGTGGTTATGCCAATTCCCAATCCCCTTCCTGGTCGTTGCGCACTCTACCCCCTACCATCGGTCTGGGAGGGCGGAGACTATCACATGCTTCCTCCGACACATGTGTACCCAGTAGGGATGGGTACCGAATTCGGTACTTTTAAAAAGGTACCTACCAAAACACGTCGGTACTACCGAGTATGGATTCACGTGAGATCCACCGGTGCCAACTTTCGGTACTATGCGCAAAAAAAATAAAAATCCGATGACGTCACGCTTTGTTGACCGCAGAAACTAACCCGCACGTTAAGGCACAATACATGTTTTCAAACTCTCTTTGGGTGTTTGCAATTCATGGGGACTGGGGAGTATATGTCTCTGATATCTATCTTGGTAGTGGGCAGGTTGTTAGAAAGTGTAGCTCAGTTTCCACATCTGCTCTGTCTGACATGGCTGTTAGCCTAGCCACGGAGCGTCTTTAGAGAGGAGATTGAATCCGGGACACAGGCTCTGTTCATGGTCACAAATGGATTCCAGCTTCATTTATTTACTACAGATGACAAACGTGTTGTTTCTGTTTTACATACTTGCGCCACACGGAACAACTGATCACTACAGCCAGGGTACAAAATAGTTACACGCCCAGCGCCACAGGCCTGTAGAATTAATGTTTGGCCGTCATAAATTAAGGCCTGGGCGCCATCTGGCGGCCAACAAAATCCACTGCATGGGACGGCATTAATATGATGCAGGGAGTAGCCTCCAGCTGAGCGGGAGAAATGTTGTGGGAGCGGGTGGAAGTTACCCAATCTGGAACAATCTCCGGGGCTGCAGCTGGACCCTATTGGATGCGGGCGTGGTGAGTTGAAACGAAAGTGAAACTGTGTGTGTGTGTGTGTTTGTGTGTGTGTGTGTCACGTGTCCGTTCTAATGTTTACAAACAATGAACCTTTAAATGTAAATGAGATGCGCTCTGCTCACGAGATCAAGTTTGTAACATGAGACGCACGCACATGAGGTCTGTCTTCATCCGTTCTTTAGCCTACAAAAAACCCCTGCAATAGCGTTTTTGATTGTGCTCTGATATTTAATTTTGCATTTGATTTGACCAAATATGTGGAGGCATATTCCCGGAGTAGCTCCCCCGGGTCCCCCCTCAAAATTAAGAAAAACAGGCGACAACATTAACGTTGACGAGTCCGTTGCTACCTACCACCAGCACCACCGATAACACTGCACCTGCTACTAGCGTCGGTGTAGTTAGGAAATTTAGCCAGAAATGGTACACATCTGATTCCGAGAAACCACGAGAATGGCTTAAATTTGAGGGGGGGGGGGTAATGTTTTGTATACCATGTCGTGCCAAAGCAACGGATAAAAGAAAACGAAATTCATTTGTCATCGGGACGTCGGTGATGAAACTGGAAGCCATCAAAAGCCACGAGACGTCACGCTGTCACAGGGACTGCTCTGTTAGATACAAAGCACAGTCTACTCCGCTCCTGGCTGCTCCAAGCTGTCAGAGTCGACTCTGGCTAAAATGCGGATACTATTCAGTAACGCCCACGCTATAGCGAAAAAATTAAGACCATACAGGGACTTCGCCTGGATGTGCGAGTACGTTTATTGTGTTTTTTTTATAACGTTAGTCCAGCATGTTCATATAGGTGTGTCGGCTTTCACTTTCAGCTAATTATGGTTGTAAAGCCTACCCAGTGGAATTGTTTACATAACAATGCATGATCACCAAGACAAAAACATTTCTCAATTAAATGATCAGAGAATTAATTTAGAATGGTAATTCAAACTTGATATGAAAATGTTACAATTAACTATAATTTGAATATTCAATAAAGGCCAATGTATGTACATTTGTATCTTAATATGGAGCACATCAGGGCACAGGTCTTTGTGGAGCCTGTTCACTTCAGACTAGGACAGGTTGACCACATTTCCCTCTTGGTATAGTGTTGTTTTTATTATATAGTAATAATAACACATGGCGATATACTAAAAAGCTATTTATAATTTTTGGCTGGTAAAAAATCTGGATGGCCAGTAGTTTTTAAAATCTACCAGCCAAATGGCTGGTAAGTCAAAAAGTTACGTTTGTTCCCTGACTACAGCCCAGCATCATATTACTGTAGCCAGTCTCTTGAAACACCACTATCTCCAAACGTTCTTTTGCTATGTGCTCGCGCTGCCACGGTGGGTTTTATTTTTAGCGGTCGGCTTACTCCTTCCATAGTTTCACATATTTGTAACCCATTTGACGTTCTTAAGCTGACGTTAGCTAAGCTAACCGTCGGACATAACGTTAGCTCCTAGGGCTACAGTGCAAGCCGGCACAACTCAGGACAGAAAGAGTAGAGAGGATGTGACGTCGGTAAACAAGCCACACACACACCGCAGAGCGGGTCTACTCTTCTCCAAAGCGGGGGTGGAGCAAAAATAACTGCTAGAATACTCAATCAGCAGCAGAGTAGTTCATTGCTGCTAGATTGTTTGTTTGTTTAATCAGTTGTAAAATACTTTACATTAGTAAGATGTAAATAATAATAAAGTAATAATAATACATTATTTATTTATTAAATATTAAGTTTGGATTTTTAGATAACATTTTTAGAGACTAAAGTACAGAAAAAAGGTACCGTTGGGTACCGGTATCGATTCACAGGTACCGGTATCGGTTCAAATGTGAAAAGTACCCATCCCTAGTACCCAGCCCACCACTTCTTTTCACCTGGCAGCGCGGACTCTCACTGAGAGAGTGTAATGTGTGGAAGGTCACACTACCTCTCTTAGTTCCTTCCTTCGCTGTGCAGGCGCCCCGACCGAACTGTAGGAGTCGCTGTCCACAACGACCCAGACCCACCCACCGGCTTCCTCTGCCAATCGAGCCAATATGACGGCCGGCCAAGCCGGAAGCAACGCTGACAGCTGGATTCGATACCAGTGTCTCTTGCGTTGGTGACGAGCGCCTTGTCCGCTGCGCCACCCAGCCGCCTTAGTTATTCTTAATGACTTTGAGGGAGGGACATCTGGCTGCAGATGTTTTGACTGATTTATATTGCCCCTGTATGGACCCTGAAGTCGATGACTTGTGATGAATATTGATCAATATTTTTTTATTCTGTAATTTGTTGTTTATTTTATTGTAAATGTAATGTTTTTATATATGGTTTTAGAGCCAAACACAGTACTACATCAGCCATCACTCTGGTTACAAATGATATGATCTCAGCATTAGATGAGAAGAAACACTGTGCTGCCCTCTTTGTAGATTTGTCAAAAGCCTTTGATACAGTTGATCACTACCTGCTTCTAAAATCTAACATTGGCTTGGATGGTAATGCCCGTGTCTGGTTTCGGGATTATCCATCTTCTAGGCGTCAGTGTGTGAAGTTGGGTCAAGCCCAATCTGAATTTTAGTCCATATAAAAAGGTATGCCGCAACCCGCAATGTTCCGTTTTGGGTCCTATCCTTTTTACGATCTACATCAATCATATTGTTTCTTCTTTGTACGGATGTAATTTCCATTTGTATTCTGATGATACATTGTGTACTGTATTGCTGATTCTGTTCAGTTGGCCATTGAGAAATTTCAGCTTTCTTTTGATGCTCTTCAGGAGGCCCTTGTTAATCTTGAATTAGTTCTTAATGCCAGTAACACAATATGTATGTTGTTTTCAAGAGCCAGAAATATTGACTGGTATCTACAGTCAGTGGCTCTTGTATAGAGAGAGTCACAGAGTATAAATATCTTGGCCTGTGGCTCGACGAGAAATGTACATTTAAGTTTCATGTGGATAATCTTGATAAAATAATTGTTCATATTTCAGTTTTGGAATATGGTGATGTCATTTATAGGCATTCTGCGGCTTCAGCTCTTAAACCTCTGGATTCTGCATATCACTCAGGTCTTAGGTTTATTAATGGTGACATATGATACTCACCATTGTGTCCTGTTGTATGATAGGGTGGGTTGGCCTTCTCTTGTAGAAAGGCACACAAAACACTGGTATTTATTTATTTTGAAAGCCCTTATTGGTAAGCACCCTGTTTATATATCTTCACGGCTAGAATGGAATATTGGAACCTATTCAATCTAATGACAGGATGGTTCTTATGGTCCCTCAAGTTTGTTCTGATCTAGGGAAATCAGCTTTTTCCTTTGATGACTCTTAACTCTTGGAATGTCCTCCATCTCTCTGAATTTGGTGGTTCTCCCTTCTCTTAGTGTGTTTAAACATATGATTTCAGACCATTGTGTTACCTGTAACTGTTTTAGCAGATTTTTTTAAATTATTTTAGAACATTATTTTTACTATTATTTTTTTTGTATTTTATTTTTTTATTATTTTTTAAACAAACACATAAACAAACATGACAACACACAATAAGATATACAAGCATTAGTTGTCAGTGCACATCCAATGAAATCACATTTTAGTTAATTGTCTTATATAGGATATACCCTTAATACCCGTTATCTAAAAACCTACACACATATGCTCCAGCTCGTACCCCCCCCCCCTTCCGGACCCCCCATTGGATAATCCATCCATTTTCCCTCGCTCCTAACCAGACATTACCATTATATGCTAGCTTTTATTTTCTCCACCACTTCAAACACAATGTCATTTTGGATTCATTGAGACCCAAAATTCTTGCTGTAGATATTTCTTGATAGATCACATCGAGATATGTAATAATCCAGACCTTTCGGCACATTTTTTCCGGTTGGAACCATCGTGATGCTATCAGCTTTTTAGCCACTGTGATACCCGATAAAACCAATCTCTTTAGCTGTGGATGTACTGCACACTCAAAAACATCATTCAGCAGTAGTACAGAGGGGTGTACAGGTATATTCCAAGTTAAGAGATTTGATAGTTGCTGGGTCACCTCTTTCCAGAATATCTTAACTGGTGGGCAGTCCCAGTACATGTGCATAAATGTCCCCTCGTCCCCATTTGTACATAAGGAGCATTTGGAGTCTTGTATAAGACCCATTTTTTTCAGTCTTATAGGAGTCAAGTATGTCCTGTGAATATAGTTAAGATTGATTTGTTGATGGTCCGGGTTCCTTGATGCAAGTCGAATATTTGCCCAGGCTTCTTGCCAATCAAAATCACTTTCCAGGTCTGGTATATCCCTCCTCCAGACGGAGTCTAGGTGGAGGGTTTCATATGAGGACGTTAGTAATTGATGATAAAAATCTGAAACAAAACCTCTTGATGTCTCTCTTTCATAGAAGAATTTGTGGTATCTGTGGTGTACAATTGGTATATTTAATGGAACACCGTGAGCCTTCAAACATGCCAATAACTGTGCGTAAAAATAATGTGGACTTGGTGAGATAACATTTTTTGCGTATTTCATTGAAACTACAAAAACCCTGTTTGTTGAAAACGTCTCCTAATGAGTGTATGCCTTGCTTTTCCCATCTAGGGAATCTTATAGGTTGTTTTCCTATCAAGAGTGCATTGTTATTGAATAAGGGAGTATGATTATGCCATTTATGGTAGGGTAGAATATTTTTTTTGTGTTTCGCGCCATATCCGGATCGCATGAGTGATTATGGGGCCAAATTTCCGTTCGCATTGCTTAATTGGTAATTTGGTGTATACTATGCCCTTCAGCTTATGTGGAGCTACTATATTTTCTTCTAAATTTCTCCAGGATACTAATGCTTGGGGATCAAACCATGTTGTTAGTGGTCTTAAAGTGTACGCCTAACCCTTAGGGGTCACGCTGGAGCTTTGAACCCGTCGGCGGACAACAAAAGAATTAGAATCCCTCTTAAATGCTCAAAAAGGACATCTTTTCAGAAATCGATAAAAATAGAAAAATGGCCATTCCTAGTGCTTTGACATGTAAGGTATACGTCCCCCAACTTGCTAAACCTAATACGACTTGTAAATACGTTTAATTCTTGCTAGATAGTATGGTTGTAATAATCTCCATTTGCGATAAGAACTACATCGCGTCACGAAACGCACATACATGGACGCGCGCACACACAAACAGCGCATAGGTGTTAATCACTGAGTGATCTAATATGCATATTCTTCAGCGCGAGAGGGGGGGGGTTGTGTTTCTCACTGTCTGTCGTTGATAATATAATCTGAAGAGGTCCTGCATTATTATTATTATTATTATCATTCTCGAGAATACACGGGACCCGACGGAACGTTAATTTATGTATTAAAAGTAGTCTAACATGCTTTCATCCTCGCCCGTGTATATACCCACGTCGCGCTAAAACAACATAACTACTGTATGGCAGAGACAGAGTGCATGTGTGTACGAGTTATGAGTTATCTCGCAGTTCATTCAAGCACGCATCACGGTGATGACAGCTCTCTAGAGTAGAAAGGTGCGCTCACAGGGGCGTAGCTGGAGATTCTGGGCCCCATGAAAGAATCAATTTGTGGGCCCCCAATCTATTAAAAAAATGTGGAGCCCCCAATCTATAAAAAAATTTGGGGCATTTGCTGGGCCCTTGGAATCATCCTAACCCCCCCCCCCCCCCCCAGCTACTCCCCTGCACACACACACACACACACACTCTCTCTCTCTCTCTCTCTCTCTCAAACAGAGAAATCAAAAGAAATCAGTACATTACCTTGTATTACTATTGTAATCCAAAAGTGATATATAGGGTTGTTCATTGTACAATACAATTGATACAGTTGATGTTTCTTGTTGATTATTATTCTCTATGTGTATATGAGCATTTTTTCAATACCCAACTATGTAGTGGCCGCTTGTCGCTAGGCTAGGCCTCCTGCTGGGTCCATTCACTGGAATAACAAAGGAATGACTGGGCCTTTGCTCCAGGTGTGAAATGGTTCTAGTGACAATGATCACATTGAATTCTGGGAGTGTAGTTCTCTCATCAGATAGCTGAATGAACTTGGATCAAGTTCAAGTCCTATCCTGAAAAGTAGTTAGGATTTTACCAGAATGTTTGATAGGACATTGATTGAAAACTATCGTCTCAAATTTGACAATTGATGGCTTATTTTGAAGGTATGAATCTGTAATTGTACATTATGTAACAAAAAAAAAAAAAAAAATCTGGGAAGGTGGAGCTAGAAACTTTAGACCTCAGGGGGTTAAAGTAGTGGTAGAAATCTGGAAATGCCATACCTCCGTCTGCTTTGTTTCTCTGTGCGGTGGATCTTTTTATACGTGGTGGTTTGTTATTCCAAATAAATTTGTATGTGGAGGAGTGGAATTCTTTCCAGTAACCCTTTGGAGGGGGTAATGGTAGCATTGAGCTGAAGAAGTTGATTCTAGGTAGGACGCCCATCTTGATTATTGATATCCGTGCCTGTACTGAGATTTTAAGTTTCGACCACCCGACAAGGTCGTATTTGATTTTGTTTTGGATTTTTATGTAATTGTGCTTCACCGTTTGGCTTATGGTGGGGAATATCTCAACTCCCAAACATCTAAATTGTTTTACCATCTGTATCTCTTTTGGGAGGGTTATATTTCTTTTTGCAGGGGCGTTAAGTGGGAGGAAGGCCGACTTTGGCCAATTTATCCTAAATCCCGATAGATCTCCAAAGTCCTCAATCAGCTTGAGAAGATGAGGCAGTGCTGTGTTGGGGTTTTGCATGAACAGTATTACGTCGTCCGCATATAAACTAATTTTGTGTTGTGTGCCCTTGATTATGATTGGTTCTATGGATTGGGATTGTCTTATATATTGGGCTAAAGGCTCTAATGATAGATCGAATAGTCCAGGACTAAGAGGGCAACCCTTGACGTCAGAGGAGACGCTCCAGGCTGCGTTTGACTGCACAGACTGGAACGTGTTCCGCGACACAGATAACATTAATGTCTACACGGAGACAGTGCTGGACTATGTTTGTACTTTGGTGGAAGAAACAATCCCCACTACCAAAATGAGAGTTTACCCAAATCAAAAACCCTGGGTAGACAAATCCGTCCGTGAAGCTCTGAGAGAGCGCACCAAAGCATACAACGACGGCCTAGTGGCAGGCAACATGAATGACCACAAGGTGGCGCGATACAACGTAAGGAGGACAGTGACAGAGGCCAAACGGCGCTACAGGGATAAAATTGAACTCCAGTTTGAACAAGCTGACTCTAGAGCTATGTGGCAGGGGCTCAAAACGATGACAGACTACAAAGGCGCCTCCCTCAAACTGAACAGCGACATCTCCTTAGCAAATGACCTCAATACCTTCTATGCGAGGTTTGATGCTGGTAATAACAACACCAGCCCACAAGCCACGGCAATGGGGGGGGGGGGGGGGGGTCTGCTGCTGATGGAGACTCAGTGTTCAGGGTAACAGAGCCTGAGGTGAGGCGGACCTTTAAAAAAGTGAATATCAGGAAGGCAGCATCCCCGGACGGCATCCCCAGCCGCGTCCTAAAAGTCTGTGCCGACCAACTAGCCCCGGTATTCACTGACATATTTAACCTGTCCTTAGAACAGGCTGTCATCCCCACCTGCCTGAAGAAGTCCACTATTATCCCTGTACCCAAAAAATCCAAGCCTGCTTGCCTCAACGACTACCGCCCTGTAGCTCTCACCTCCATAGCCATGAAGTGCTTTGAGAAGCTAGTAAAGGGCTACATCTGCTCCTCCCTCCCCATCAACATGGACCCCCTGCAATTTGCATACCGCCCCAACAGGTCCACGGAGGACGCCATAGCCCATGTGCTGCACACAGCAGCATCACACCTGGACAAGAGGCAGGGGAACTATGTGAGAATGCTATTCATCGACTACAGCTCGGCATTCAATACCATAGTCCCCTCCATACTCATAGCCAAGCTCAGGGACCTGGGCTTGAACTATGACCTCTGCCAGTGGGTCTTGGACTTCCTGACTGGCAGACCCCAGGTGGTGAGAGCAGGCAACTGCACCTCCTCATCCATCACCCTCAACATAGGGGCCCCCCAGGGCTGTGTTCTGAGTCCCCTCCTCTACTCCCTGTACACACACGACTGTGTGGCTCAGCGGAGTAGCAATACAATCATCAAATTTGCTGACGACACAGTGGTGGTGGGCCTGATCTCTGCCAACGACGAGAGGGCCTACCTGGAAGAGGTCAAGGTCCTGGCGGGATGGTGCCAGGAAAACAGCCTCTCCCTGAACGTCAGCAAAACAAAGGAGATGATTGTGGACTTCAGGAGGTCGGGGGTCAAGGACTACAGCCCCCTCAGCATCGACGGGGCACCGGTTGAGAGAGTCAACAGCTTTAAGTACCTCGGAGCCTACATATCCGAGGACTTGACATGGACCACACACATTGACAGTGTTGTGAAGAAGGCACGACAACGCCTCTACTTCCTCAGGCGCCTAAGGAAGTTCCAAGTCAGTCAGAAGATCCTTAAGAACTTCTACTCATGTACAATAGAGAGCATCTTGACTGGCAACATCACCTCCTGGTTTGGGAATAGCACTGCACAAGACCGAAGCAGACTACAAAGAGTGACACGTTCAGCCGAACGCACAATTGGAGGGGGGCTCCCCACCTTCCAGAACATTTACAACAAGCGTTGCAAGGGCAAGGCTAAGAGAATCATTAAAGACTCCAGTCACCCGAACAACTGCCTCTTTGAACTGCTGCGGTCAGGCAAGCGATACCGGAGTCTCAAGGCGAGCACAGAAAGACTCAGAAGAAGCTTCTATCCCCAGGCCATCAGACTGCTAAACGAACAATGAACACTACACAACAACAACCACCAAACGCACATAGCACACACATCCACACGCACACACTCACTTTAAACAGACACACTGTAGCACCCACTCCCCACACTTTATATTTATTGATGAAGGATTGCACTACAACTCGTACACCTTACTGTAAATTGTACCTAAATTGTACCTCATCCCATTTCTGCTTTGCACTATATAGTACTGTACATTAGTACACTGCATAGTATTGTATATTATATGGTAACTCAGAACATTGTACATATGTCTATACCGAACACTGTGACCTCATTTTCTTCTTCTAAATTACATGCTATACTATGTTATTTGATACTATCTTGTCTAGCACAGTCTCTGGAGCGTAACAGTAAGAAGCATTTTGTATGAAAGTATTCTGTACTTCTGTATGACAACTATTAAAGAAACTTGAAACTTGAACTTGAAACCTGTCTGGCTGAGCGTGATACCGGAAATATTTTGGAGATGATTGTACCTGTTGTAATCATGGCCGATGGGTCTTTGTATAATACTTTAATCATATCAATGAAACCTTTACCTAACCCCCTCTTCTCCAATACTGCCCATAGATACGACCATTCCAGCCTGTCAAAAGCTTTCATTGCATCCAGGGACAGCATCGCCTTAGGTATGGTGTCGTCCTTGTCGGCATCTAGTACGTGCAGTATTCGTCTTATGTTATCAGTGATCAGGCGGCCTCTTATGAAGCCAGTTTGGTCCGGATGAACTAAAGACGTCATATGCTTTTGTAATCTTATGGCTAATACCTTAGAGTACAGTTTGATATCGGTTCCGAGGAGGCTTAAGGGTCTGTAACTACCGCACTCGGTGGGGTCTTTGTCTTTTTTGAGAAGGACTGTTATGAGTGCAATATTGTCGTTCTTATGGAAGGCCATAAGAATAATTTCTAGTTTTTTTTTTTACTATTATTTTTATTACTCTTTTGTGTTTCATTTTCTGTGAATATTGCTTTCCACTATATACCGTTTACATCTGTACAATCGTCGTTTCTGTAAATGAGGGAAACCTCAGAAGCTTGTTGAAATGAAAAGTTGAAATGAAATATCTGCTTATATGATGGATTGTTGATAATTTTGTTTTAATTATGTGAACCTTACACTGCAGATTGTTCATAAAAATCATACTTTAACACATCCAGCGCCGGAAATGCTTTCCAGCGTTATTGGCCACCATGCGTTGAGCGCCAGACCTCGCTGTACAGCGTTATTGAGATCAATATTTCATTTTTTCACCATGGCATTCATAATTCATATATACACCCGCAACGCTGCTGCTGGACCCTATAGGTGACGGCAACGACGGCTCAATACCGCCGCCTGGTGGATGGTCGGGCGAGTTACACTCGCCTACATGATGTGGCCGATGTGCGTTGATGAAAATCATCCGGCCGTCACATATAGTTGCGGGACTCCCGACAGACATTATGTACATAATGGATCGCTTTCTAAATTAATAATCGATATGATTTCGGCTTTTATTGCGACATACAAACCGGAAATGGACCTAGGCGATCGGCGTCGTGTACTTGGGTTATTTCACCGCCAGTCTCATTGACCCATAGTAAGAGGAATATAACGTTATTTTCAACCCGATTGTGAGTTTCCTTGTTTGCAAACCATCTGATCAATATATCACCCAACCTACATAAAGCATTTACTGATGATCAGGGAATTATAAACGACCCCCACCCCTTTCCTTCACGCATGATGAAGCATAACGTATACCGATCATATACATTTGAATTTTTTAATATAGCGTGTATAGGGAAGAAACGCCAATCGATAATCTATATATGCGTTTAGGCCTATAACTCACGTTCTAGGAATTACTGCAGAAAACGATAAAAACATACTTGTATTCTAGAAGGTATTTTTGTATGAATGTATGAATGAAAAAGTATAACGTTGCCACATCCTGAACGATAGATAATAGATGTTGAATGGGCCATAGTAATGTCAATATAGCAATAAGATTTTAAAAGTTATAGCCCTGCAAAGAAGGTAAACATCTCCATAGGCTTACAGCGCTGGCAGAGAGAGGGGCATTAGATGGGCATAACCCCCGGCGGGCAATGTGTTAAGTCAGTAGAAGAAAAAATCATGGACATCTCTCTTGACCAGGGATGACCCTATATACATGCAGTAAATATAAATGGATATATCCAGCACTGTTGTACATGCTATCATACAGAGTTATATGTAGGGATGCCCCCCGAAACCCGGTTCTAAACGGGAACCGGTAATAAATTTGAAGAAAACGGAGTATTGATAAGCTCCGACGTTATCGGTACTGCTATCGGTAGTCTAGGAGCAGATTAGCTACGGAGCTAACAGAGTGTACCATCCATCTGCGACACAACGGTGGCAGCAACAGTGGACACAGAGTAATGTTAACGGTAGTCTAGGAGCGGATTAGCTACGGAGCTAACAGAGTGTACCATCCATCTGCGACACAACGGTGGCAGCAACAGTGGACACGGAGTAATGTTAACGGTAGTCTAGGAGCGGATTAGCTACTGAGCTAACAGAGTGTACCATCCATCTGCGACACAACGGTGGCAGCAACAGTGGACACGGAGTAATGTTAACGGTAGTCTAGGAGCGGGTTAGCTACGGAGCTAACAGTGTACCATCCATCTGAGACACAATGGTGGCAGCAACAGTGGACACGGAGTAATGTTAACGGTAGTCTAGGAGCGGATTAGCTACGGAGCTAACAGAGTGTACCATCCATCTGCGACACAACGGTGGCAGCAACAGTGGACACGGAGTAATGTTAACGTTATGTCGAGTTCATACTACACTACACGTAATGAACTCGACATAACGTTAACATTACTCCGTTTCCATGAAGTGTTTAATTAGCAGCAATCTGTTGTTGCAAATGTAACGTTAAACCGGAAATGCGAGGACAGGAAGCCATCATGAAATCGTTGTAGTCATATTGTAGTCTTTTAGTCTTATTAACTAAAATATTTTAACAAAATAAAAAGCAGCAGCACTATTGGATAACAGTCATGTTTGCTATGTATTTCTTTCTTTAGGGGAGGACATTTGTTTCAGAGTTTTAGCATGATGTTTTATAGATGGCTAGGTTAAACAGGTTTTTGTTTTAAGAGAGGGGGTTTGATTTGATTGAAGTTTATTTCAAATATGCAACACAACAAACAAACATCAAGTACAGATATAGCCTTAAGCCATTCAAATAATAAATGTATACTTTTTTTTTAAATAATAATAATCTAAAACAGTGGTTCCCAAACTGTGGTGCGCGCACCCCTTGTGGTGCGTGAGCGCCCTCTAGGTGGTGCGTGACATGAAAAGGCTAATGGTGGCAAAAAAAATAAAACATTACAATAAAATTTTAAAACAATCTTAGTCAAACCTTTAGTATTATGGATATTAAACATGCTGGCAGAGTACATGCATCCATGTTGTCGTGAACATTTTAATTAAATAAAGAAATTCCCTATCCATAGTCGCCGTGGGAAGAGATAAAATAAAAAATTAAATCTGTGCACGGAGACCAGCAAAAAAAAATTCTAACAGAAACCCATTGGGGGGTGCGTCAGCTAGGTCGGGAGGTGATAGGGGGTGCGCAACCAAAAAAGTTTGGGAACCGCTGATCTAAAAGAACCGATAAGAGTATCGATAAAGTACCGAACCGTTAAGCAGTATCGATAAGAGTAGTAGTATCGATAAAATCCTAACGATACCCATCCCTAGTTATAGTTAGGGAATTTTAGCAAGATGTTTGGACCATCTGTGAAAAAATTTATTACCAATAGCTTTCTTCACCAAAGTGTTCCTATAGGTGTCTACTAACACCACTAAATGTATTCAAACCCAAATCCTCTGGGAAAATTCTGGAGAGCCAATCAAAGTTAAGGAGCCCAGGGGGCTTGGGCGAAAAATATGAAAAAGATTTAAATCAAATATTAACGTGTGGGGTGACTAACTAGGGGTTTTCAGGGGTGCTGAGTAAGAATGGCTCCCTGGCCATAAAATATTGGTATATTATATATATAGTATAATATATTTTAAGCTATAATGTACAGCAAAAAGGGTATAATCAACGGTATGGGACTGAGGTGTTGTTGGTTTGATTCTATTCTGGAAAATAAAATATGAAAATATTGCAAAACACTAATAAGTGTTCACCTACTGTGCACATGCTCAGTAGGATACACTGTCTGCATGTGGGGAAGGAGCAGGAGTGCTGCATCATGGCAAATATTTCTGCACAACAAAAAACTATTTTAAGGTATGATCGTTTAACTACTCTTTGGGAGAGTAATTGGTTTTCCTCTGCTGGCAAAAGGTTTGATAACTGTAAATGTAGCACTTTATCAATTTTCTCTAGTTTATTGCCAACAATAAACAACCATTCACCTAGCTAAAGTTTGCTTACAGCTAACATTAGATAGATAGCTAGCATCAGAGTGGTTATAAGATCAGCTGCACTTTGTGTGGTGATCTACTTTTTCAGTGAAGATAATCTTGTAGTTCACTCACTCCATCAATAAGTATTGCTGTGTGGACCAGTTCTGTATGTTTTGACACAAATCATGACACTTGTCTTTTAGTAGACTACAACATGGAAGATGATTCTGTAGCTTGTTGCTTAAGGTGCTTCATCTGTGGTGGTCCTGAGACTGGGATTAAAAAGCTCTCAAAAGTCACCCAAAAAGGCTACGCACAGATTTAGTCTTATTCTGAGAGTGTGGACGATGAAGCATTAATCAGAAGACTACATGAAGACTGGAAAAACGGAGATGATCCCAAGCTTAGACGCCATTTGGAATGCAGAACCGAGCTATACAATGGTGCAAGAAGTAAATCCACTGGAAATCGTACGTTTGTTTTATTTTTCATTGTGATGAAAGCACTTGCAGTTTTCAATCATATTCTATGTTGTGAGTGACATCAATTTAATAAAAACTTTTAACAAATTCTATTCTTTAGGGCAAGATGAGCAAGACCAACATCCAGACAGGTTGAACAGACGCAGCGTATTGTCTGGGTCAAGTAGTCAAAGTGCTAGCAGCTCCACCATAGTTGGATGGTTGGAAGAAGTAAACCCCTTCGATAACACACGGGACAGGAAGACCCTGGTGTCCTTCTCTACAGGGTTTAGCAGCTCTCCCGGAGACCCAGTAAATGCGGATCAGGCAGAGGAGATTGGCAGAACCATACAGGCCAAGATGGATGGGAAAACTATTAATGATACAATGCAAACAAAGTACAAAGTCAAGTCATTAGCAACCCTCAGATCTGGACCCACAGTCAGTGGGGAGAAGCTGGTTATTGACTCACTCAGGCTCTTCAACCGCCTCATCATCATCAGTGAGCGTGAAGTCAAGACCAAAGAAGCTCTGCTATTTGAGTTGACGCCAACACTGATGTCTCTTTTTGACAAAAACCAGAAGATGCGAAAGCCAGATAAGGCTGCCCTAGCAAAGTTCCTAAAGACATTTGTGGAACCCATTGGGCAAACCCCATGCACGAGCCTTGTGATTGATGGTGGGTGGCTCCTGCACAATGTCAAGTGGGAGGTTAACCTCACCTGGAAGGACATCGCTGAGAGCTACCTCCGGTTTGTGAAGGCCATGGGAAGCCAGCACTTCCGGATCACTGTGGTTTTTGACGGATATGACAACCCAACCAAGGACCATGATCATCTCGGACGTACAAAGCATGCATGCTGTGACATCCAGATTCGCCCAGACATCCAAACCATTATTCCTATAGAAAAGTTCCTAGACAACAAGAACAACAAGGCCCAGCTTATCCTGCTTCTAGCTGAGACATTCAGTAGTAATGGAATCCGTGTACATCAATGCTTTGATGATGCAGACACTTCCATCATCCAGGCAGCTCTAGATGAGGCAAGAGAGTCCGCTGTTGAGGGGAGAGCTGAGGATACGGACATCCTGGTTATGCTCATTCATCATGATGCAGACCACTCAGTCTTCTTCACAACAGCAAACAATGTGTCTTACGATGTTGGAAAGATACAAGAGGCCCTCCTAGAGAAATACAGGAAATATCTGCTCTTTCTACAAAGCTTCTCAGGCTGCGATACTTACTTACTTACTTACTTATGCCTGCTACCCCTTCTGGGGCATAGGCCGTCAACAAGTGATCTCCAAGCATCTCTGTCTTGAGCTGTTCTCTCCAGTTGGTTCCAGGTCATCTTCATGGTCTTGGTGTCTGCCTCCAGGTCTCTGCTACAGGTGTTTCTCGGGCGGCCCCTTTTCCGCTTGCCCTGCGGGTTCCATGTTAGGGCTCGTCTGGTGATGGTACTTGCGGGCTTTCGCAGGGTGTAGCCTATCCAGCGCCATCTGCGTTTCTTAATTTCTTCTTCTGCAGGCAGCTGGTTTGTTCTCTGCCAGAGTTCGCAGTTGCTGATGGTGTCTGGCCATCGAATGTGGATGATCTTCCGCAGGCAGCTGTTAATGAAGACCTGCACTTTCCTGATGGTTGCAGCTGTAGTTCTCCATGTCTCTGCTCCGTATAGTAGGACTGCCTTGACGTTGGTGTTAAAGAATCTGACTTTGGTGTTGGAAGTCAGTTCTTTTGAGCTCCAGATGTTCCGTAATTGCACGAATGCTGTACGTGCTTTCCTTATTCGTGCTCTAATGTTAGCATCTGTGCCGCCCTGCTTGTCAATAACACTGCGATACCGTGTCTGCAATTTCTGGCTTTAGCAAACCAACTTTGCTACGCACACTCTGCAAGACGGACCAAGCTGAGAAGGCCATGGAAGTTTTTCTTGACATCCAAGCCCAGAAAGATACCATCATCACAGCCGGCTGTGAAATATTCAAACTCATGTTCCATGGGAAACCACCCAAAGGCTTGGGGGACTTGAGATTTGAAATGTTCAGCAAGCAGGCTGCAGCAGGGAAAATCAGCCCTGAGAAACTGCCCCCCGACTACAGCAGCAGCAGCACAACATTCTTTCCGGGCATATCTCCAAACCAGAGACTGGCTTCTACTACAAATTCCATCACTGGATGTTCTGGACTATGGCTGGAAACTGGGAGAAGAAGGCTATGCACCAGTCCCTACTAGGGATGACCCCCGGACCCCGGTTCTAAATGGGAACCGGTACTATATTAGAAAAGACCGAAGTATTTATAAGCTCCAACGTCATCGGTACTGCTATCGGTACTCGAGAAAATATGGAGTTTTTTTTTTGAGGAATTTAAACGTCGCAAACTAATCTTGTTGGCCGTTTTCTATATCTCTCCTCCCTCGGTCTCTCTCTGCCTGCGCGAGGAGGAGCGGGCTGTGCTGTGCTCTTACACACACACTCACTCACACACACACACACACACAGGTGCTGTTGTAGGCTACAGAGTACAGACAGCTCTGCTCTCATCATGGCGGACAGAACGAAACGTTCAAAAGTCTGGGTCTATTTAACTAAAGTCGATGCGGACAACGCTCGTTGTGCAACAAGACATTTGCCAGTAATGTATAAGCGCTGGTACTTGTCAATGTGGCTGGCGGGGAGCTAACGTTATTAGCCTGAGCTGAGAGCTCCGAGTAGAATAATGGCTGACAATCCGGAAGTAAATAAACGAACGAGAGCTTCCGATTGGTGGTAAGAAGAAGAGGTGGGTGCAAGCGGTGTGACGTAATTGGCAGATCGACTGTCAATCAAAATAGTATTGTATGACTCCAACTTTTTTATCTTACATTTGTTGTTAATTATGAAAAGTCTATAATTCAGACACATTTAAAACATTGCTGCTGCTGTTGCTGCTGAAGAAATAATATTTATTTATATTTATTTATATTTATATAGTTATATAAAAGAATAATAAAGCAATGTCGATTCTGTTCTTAATTAATTGTTTTTTTTTCTTGCAAAATAATCAAAAATAACCGATAAGAGTATCGATAAAGTAGGGCGGCTACGTGGCGTAGTGGGCAAGGCGCTCGCCACGAATACTGGAGACGCTGGGCTCGCCTGTTCGAGCCCAGCGCTCCACATTGCTTTCAGTTTAGCTGGCCGTCTGTACTAATACACATTGGCCGTATTAGGGGGTGGGAAACTGATGGGTGGGGATCGGGCGTTGTGGACAGAGACTCCTACAGGTCGGTTGGTGCGCCTGCGCAGTAGAATCAGGAAGTGTCGGGGGCAGCGTGAGCCTCCCACGCTTTACTCCTCGCCACTGAGAGATCGAGCTGCGCAGGTGAAAAGATGCGACTGCTGTTACCTCAAGTACCGGAGGGGACTTGTGCTATGTATGACTTAGTCCACATTGCAGCCGGCTTGTGGGAGGCAAGAAACAGCGTCCGTGACAGGGGAGGGTTGAATTGGATGATACGAAATTGGGATGAGAGAAAATATAGAAAATGGGAGAAAAAGTGGATAAAAAAAAAGAGTATCGATAAAGTACCGAACCGTTAAGCAGTTTCGATAAGAGTAGTAGTATCGATAGAATCCTAACGATACCCATCCCTAGTCCCTACCACAGACCCCATTTCCCCAGACTGTCAAGTAGGGCTGGGCGATATGGCCAAAAACGTTATCGCGATAAAATACAAGGATATAATTTCTGTCAAGTTTAATTAACTTCTTATGCCCGGCGCCGACGGACGGGCTATTAATAGACTCACTTGTTTTGCTGCTGCAAATGTCTCGAGTTGATGTCATCATCAGTCCGCACACGTTCTTCTACGCACCAGTGCATAGATTATTATATTCCACCAGGGGGCAACCTACTGCCACTGGATCATATGCATTATAAGAATGGAACTAACAGTTAGCCAGAGCAAGCGGTGTATCCCACGACAATGTACTAACTATCACCCTAAAATACTCCGTTCCGCCCCAAATACATTGCAACGACGTCCACCGCGGCGCAGCATACCCCACACTACTCTAACCGTTACCCTCAGAATTCACGCCACACACCCACTCCACACGTAAACTATAAAATAGCGGCGTGCAAGCTAATGATCCTAGCCAGCCTTGTTTCCAATGTACTAAATATCACCCTAAAATACTCTGTTCCGCCCCAATACATTGTAACGACGTCCACCGCGGCGCAGCATACCCCACACTACTCTAACCGCTACCCTCAGAATTCACGCCACACACCCACTCCGCACGTAAACTATAAAATAGCGGCGTGCAAGCTAATGATCCTAGCCAGCCTTGTTTACTACCCAGAGGTGCACCGCGGGTCTCCTTCGCTGTCGCCATCTCCTTCACTGATTGGTTGTTAGTGCGTGTGCGCTGATATCCAAGCTTGGAAAATCGATATATCGAAACTTTGCGACCACGTTTCATGTTTATTTCGAGGAAATAATTTATCGCGATAGTTATCGTTATCGTTTTATCACCCAGCACTAGGGTCAAGTGCATATCTGCTTGTGGCAAGTGTAAAGGAGAGTGCCATAACAACCAGACAGACGAGAAAATGAGTGAGGAAGATGGGGAGTTGGCTTAGTAAAAAAAAACTGAAACCATGTATCAATAATGGACATTTCTATAACATTCCATTCTATGTAACGTTACATTTCTCTTGGAATAAAGTAAAAATATATTTTCTTATGGAAAAAATTGTTTTTTACTAAAAAACAAATGGTTGGAATAGATTCAGCACCCTGAAAAACACTAGTTAGACACCCCACAAGTTAATATTTGATTTTTCATATTTTTCACCCAAGCCCTCTGGGTATACCAATATTTTATGGCCAGGGAGCCAATTTTACTCAAAACGAATGGTTGGAATAGATTTAGCACCCCTGAAAACCCCTAGTTAGTCACCCCACATGTTAATATTTGATTTATTTTTTTTCATATTTTTCGCCGAAGCCCCCTGGGCTCCTTAACTTTGATTGGCTCTCCAGAATTTTCCCAGAGGCTTTGGGTTTGAATAAATCGAGAGGTGTTAGTAGACACCTATAGGAACACTTTGGTGAAGAAAGCTATTGGTAATAAATTTTTTCACAGATGGTCCAAACATCTTGCTAAAATTCCCTAACTATTATATGGGTAGACTATTTCAATGTCAACTATTTCAATGTTAGCATGGTGTTATTCACCTTCAAATATGAAAAAAAAATAAACGAATAATAATAAATTATATTCTCCTTTGGTTCATTACAATTTACTCAAGAATAGTAACAGACACAATATTTATGACACTGGGAATACATTCCCTGAGGTGCATAGATGTCCCTAGATACCAAGAACATGCAAGTGGACCTGGAAGAAGTGGAGCAATGTTCCTTTTACTTGGGTATGTATTTTAGGCGAATGTAGAGTCTGGCTTAATAGGTTAAAGTCAACACTTAAAGTCATAATGTTTACAGCTTAAAGTAAAAATGTCCATACTTGTTTCCATGCAGTCTAAACAGCTCTTACCCTGGTCCAGCTGTGACGGTTTCATGCAGTCCACCAAACAGACCGACACTTCTCTCAAACCAAGGTGTGAGCGGCTATGAGGGGTAGTCATATTCAGACGAATCTTGGGGGGAAAATAAGGAAAGAAATATCAGTACATTTTACATTCATCCTAACAAACAAAGGTCTAACTTTTCAGTTGAAATTCATCAGGAACACAGAAAACCAAGCAATAACCACCAGTCGTTAACCAGCTATACAAGCAGCGCTCTTTTACTAGGCTAACAAATTGGAAAGGAAATCCTGACAGGAAGATTTACATAAGAACTGAAAACACGGGCGGCTACGTGGCGTAGTGGGCAAGGCGCTCGCCACGAATGCGGAGACGCTGGGATCGCCTGTTCGATCCCAGCGCTCCACATTGCTTTCAGTTTAGCTGGTCGTCCGTACTAATACACATTGGCCGTATTAGGGGGTGGGAAACTGATGGGTGGGGATCGGGCGTTGTGGACAGCGACTCCTACAGGTCGGTTGGTGCTCCTGCGCAGTAGAATCAGGAAGTGTCGGGGGCAGCGTGAGCCTCCCACGCGTTACTCCTCGCCACTGAGAGATCCAGCTGCGCAGGTGAAAAGATGCGACTGCTGTTACCTCAAGTACCGGAGGGGACTTGTGCTATGTATGACTTAGTCCACATTGCAGCCGGCTTGTGGGAGGCAAGAAACAGCGTTCGTGACAGGGGAGGGTTGAATTGGATGATACGAAATTGGGATGGGAGAAAAATATAGAAAATGGGAGAAAAAGTGGATAAAAAAAAACAAAAAGAAAATAACTAAAAACACATGGGTGTATATATAGACAGATGCACTGCTATAGTTCTGATCTATGAATATAAGCCTATGATATTGCATTTCATTTGATGGCCAACTAACTAAGTATTTTGTATTTTTTTTGTATTTATTTATTAACACAGTTAAACCAAAGTAAAAAAAAATACATAATAAGTTATAACCATATTGTGAAGGAGAAGTTAGAAGCCTAGAGGCTTATCGAGAACTAAGACCACGTACATGTCAGAAAGTACACTACATTAAATGAGAATACAACTAAATGCAATATCATGGACATCTACAGAAGATTGGAAAATAATTGTTTGGTAAACTGCAAATAATACAACTTTACCATCGACTCCTAAGCCAAGCTAAACTATGATAATGTATGTCAGATAAACAAATGAGAAACACTGCTAAGCTAACATTAGTTCTGGATTTTGCTAATGAAGGGCCAATATCTGAGGCTGCCGCAGCTAATAATAATATAAAAGAACAGCCATGGATGGTCACCACAGATAATTCAACAGTTGGATAACAGATTTCTACCACTACTGAACAAGCCCGGATCACCCTCAGATCCTCCTCACCGCTAGGTAAGGACTGGAGCGCTTTTCAAAACACCAGGCCACAGCAACAGCAAGCAAGCTGGCACTAACGTTACTAGGTCAACAACGTGTGTGTGTCTGTGTGCCCGTCTGCCAGTTCTTCAAGCCATCAGGCTCCACATCCAGGTGCACAGACTGCTGCCAGCAGCTGGAGAACTAACAGCTGCAGAACTTGAGAACCGTTAGGAATGTCTGACTCTTAACCACTAAACCCTGCATGGACTATAACGCATATTATGCCTGATAGACAGACCATCATCTGCACCTTTGTGTATACTGTTTACTTTTAGTCATATTTTTATATTGTCTATATTTATTGTAACTTATATTATGACCAATAGGGTATACATCTGGAAATGCAGGTAACTTTCAATCTGATTTCCATTGTCTAAGGGTGTACCACAGGGTTCGGTATTGGGGCCGGTCCTCTTTACAATCTATATTAATCATATTGTTTCTAGTCTTTCAACACTAGCAGGTTGTCAGGCTCATCTTTATGCGGATGATACTGTTGTCTACTGCAGGGGTTCCCAGTTGGGTCGCGAGCCGGCGTGCGCGGGGGGGGAGTTGCCAGATGATTTGAAGAAAAAAAAATCCCCAAAAAGTTTTTTTTTATGCAGTCAGGCCACTGAACTTAGAAAAAGGCCAGGCCAGTGTTTCTAGTTGCACCAGCGCAATAGTTAGATAACCTAGGTGGGGAACAACCAGGAGATCACTGCAACTCACACAAGTTGGAGAACTATCTCTCTCTCTCTCTTGCTCTCACACACACACAAGGGAGCCGCATGTGATTGGTGGAGGCGGGACCCTTACAAGAAACTGCCAATCATTGACACATGCTAGCCTGTAATAATCCCCCCCAGAAAAATCTACTTTGCATTTGATATATTGCAAATATATGCCATCACACACACTGGCATTTAAAGGGTTAGAATTATCAAATGAATATGTGGTGTTATGATCAGGGCTGAAGTTTAATAAGATTGTATTTTTTATCAATTACAAAAAAATTGAAAATCCATAAAAATCTGTGTTGTTGCTAATCATACATATGCTAGCTTGTTTTTTAACAATAATTTGTGATACCATCACAAACACTGGCATTTAAAGGGTACAAATAAAATAATTCCTGCACCAGAATGCACAAGTCTTTGCAACAAAAGAAATCCTGGTGGGGGACCCCCAGACCCCCTGCTTAAAAAGTGGCCTGACTGGGGCTATATTTTGCACTATATTTCCTGGCCTGATTGATTTCCCCAGTCCGGCCCTGGTTAAAAGCCTCCAATGCTTATTAGTGTGTGTGCGTTTGAACGTTTGCATGTTTCAACCATACATTTCCATTTATTAAAAAAGAAATATATATATATTATTATTATTTTTATTTTTTTACCTCCTATAATAGTGGGGGTTGCGGCTCTCTGACACCGTTATTTGGGGGTCGCGGCCTGAAAAGTTTGGGAACCCCTGGTCTACTACATTGCGGATTCTGTTCAGGAAGCGATTGTGAACCTGCAGCTTGCGATTGACACTCTCCAAAATGCTCTAGCTAAGCTCAAGTTAGTGCTTAATGCTAGTAAAACCAAGTCTATTATGTTTTCTAGAGCCAGGGTTATAGATTATGACATGCTACAACTAACAACGGCAAATGGTTTGTATATTGAAAGAGTTAGTGAGTATAAATATCTTGGTATATGGCTAGATGATAAACTTTCTTTTAAATTCCATATAGATAACCTAGCTACAAAATTACGGCAAAAGATTGGTTTCTTGCCCAGATCGATCGGCCAGCGATCGGTATCGGCCGATATTGAGTATAAATATGAGATTGGGGAATTCCGATAATGAGTCATATTCGCCGATCGCGGAAACTGATCAAGTGGATATCTCACTCGCTTGTCTCAGACGCACAGGACCTGCAAACTGCTCCTCCTCCCTAGCCCCGCCCGCACCTGTGTAGAGTTTGTAAACACAGAGGAGGCGGCTCCTCTGCTGAGTCTAGATAGTGCATTCGACCTGAGCTAACATTAGCTACCTAGCTATCGTTACTGTTTAAACAAAATTACCCAGTCAACTATTCACTTTTAGTAGGCATTGTTTAACGGTATTTAGCCGGCTAGCTACTGATAGCTCCGGATATCAACAAATGCCCCAGGAAGTCTAGTAGTCCATGTTGATATCTCCGTTAGCTTGCGTTAGCTGACGTTAGTTCACAGTTCAAAACGAAATGTCCGATTGAACTAAATAGTTGTCTTAACGTCATCTAGCCCGCTAGCAGTAGCTACAGATAGCTCCTGATATCAATGTCTTATAACATTGATTGAATGCGTATTCGAGCTGAGGGCTTGCTGAATGTGACAGTAGTAACGTTATACAAATAGGGTCCAGCTGCAGCGCCGGAGAATCCTTTTTGGAGCTGGAGGCTACTAGAGTACACAGACAGTGGCGCTGTTTGCAGATAGCGAGCATTTTGACTTGTTGCGTGGTGGCGATGTCTCGCCGATAATACAAGTACAAGTCTAATTATATAATATATATATATATTTTATATAAAAAAAAATGTATATAAAATAATTTTTAATTTCTTTTTAATCAAAAACGATCGGTATCGGATCGGTATCGGCCGATATGGCTCACGACGATCGGTATCGGTGGCAAAAAACGTGATCGGGGCATCCCTAACCGTAACCATGCTAGTTTTCCTATGTTCTGTTTTTTTCAGGCTGTTTTTTTGTCAATATTGGACTATGCTGATTGGTGATTTACAGGCATGCATCTGCGTCTACATTAAGGCCTTTGGATTCTGCCTACCACTCCGCCCTAAGATTTATTACGGGTGACAAATATGATACTCACCATTGTCTTTTGTATGAAGGTAAGGCTGGCCATCTCTCTCATTGCGACATAGTTATCATGGGTATCTTTTTATCTACAAAGCAATTATTGGCAAACTTCCACCTTATATTACAGTCATCTGCCGCCTCGACTACTGCAACGCACTGCTAGCTGGCCTCCCGGCCACTGCCACCAAGCCTCTTCAACTCATTCAAAACGCAGCGGCCCGCCTGATCTCAAACTAGGGCTGGGCGATAAAACGATAACGATAAATAATTTCCTCGAAATAAACATGAAACGTGGTCGCAAAGTTTCGATATATCGATTTTCCAAGTTTGGCTCCGCTCAGCCTCGGCTCAACTCACTCACTAACAACAACCAACGTTACGTGATGCCGTGCTTACGCACCACAGCTCCAGATGCGCTACTGTTTTGGTTTAGGACTGGCTAGGATAGGTAGCTTGCACGGCGCTATTTTATATATTTACGTGCCGAGTATGTGTGTGGCGTGAATTCTGATGCCACGGTTATAGTAGTGTGTGGTATACGGTGGACGTCGTTGCAATGTATTGGGGCGGAACAGAGTATTTTAGGGATATTTAGGACATTTGGATACATGGGTAGCTAGGATAATTAGCTTGCACGGCGCTATTTTATATATTTACGTGCCGAGTATGTATGTGGCGTGAATTCTGATGCCACGGTTATAGTAGTGTGTGGTATACGGTGGACGTCGTTGCAATGTATTGGGGCGGAACAGAGTATTTTAGGGATATTTACTAGTACATTGTCATGGGATACACTGCTCGCTCTGGTGACTGCTAACGTGCGCGGACTGATGACGACATCAACTCGAGACATTCTCAGCAGAAAAACAAGTCTATTAATAGCCCGTACATCGGCGCCGGGCATAATAAGTTAATTAAACTTGACAGACATTATATCGACGATAATTATCGATATAGAGTTATATGAAAATAATTTAATAATTTTATTGCGATAACGTTTTTGGCCATATCGCCCAGCCCCATCTCAAACCTACCAAAGTCAACCCATGTCACCCCACTTCTTAGGGACCTGCACTGGCTCCCCATACCGTGCGGCAAAGGGAACCACTCCCGCCTACCTCCGGTCAATGGTCTCTAACTACACACCCTCAAGACCCCTACGCTCTGCATCTTCTGGCCGCCTCAGACCTACTCCTATCCAAGCTCCGGGAGGGTCATCAAAGAGAAGCCGCCTATTCTCAGTCCTTGCCCCACAATGGTGGAATGAACTACCCACCCCAGTTAGGACAGCCGAATCCCGTCCAATCTTTCGCCGTCGACTAAAGACGCACTTCTTCAACCATTATCTGAAATAATAATAAACAAATTAAAAAAAAAATCTAACCCTAACTAACCTTACTGTCATGCACTTGTCCTAATAAACTAACCTACACTGTAACACGCAACACTTTGATGAATATTGTTACTCAGCTGATAGAGTTGTACCCTTCCTGATGACCTGTCGTACAGAACTTGTAAGTCGCTTTGGATAAAATCGTTCAGTTAAATGACTAAATGTAAATGTAAATTACATCTTTGTTGGTCTGGAGTGCTGTCACCTACCAAACTCGTTTGAATGATCGGCTTGTGCTTAGGGTGCCTCGAGTTCGGTCTGAGCTTGGAAAGTCTGCCTTCTCCTACGATGCTCCATACACATGGAATACCCTACAACAGACTCTAAAGCTCGGAGCATTCCCGTCATTCATGGAGTTTAAAGGCATTGCACTTGACCTATGTACTGAATCATGTAATTGTTTTTAATCCATCATTGTTTTGTTAACTCGTCATCACTGTAAATGAGGGTAACCTCAGTGCTTTCACGAGTATAAATAAAGGTTTGAAATGAAATGTGCAACTCTGTGTATAGTTTATTTATAAAAATGGTATATTCAGTAGGGATGCCCCGATCACGTTTTTTGCCACCGATACCGATCAGTGTCTGAGACAGAACTCAGCGACAGCGAGTGAGATCGGTTTTGACGATCGGCGAAAATAAAGCATTATCACCGATCACCGATCGCATATTTATACTGATTATCGGCCGATAACGATCGGTGCATCCCTAATATTCAGATTACGTTTGTTTATTGCTTATATTTATTGCTCTCCCTTTACCCTGACCATACCTGTACCCCCTGCTATGAGACTGAATCTCCCCAAGTAGATCACTAAAGGAATCTCCTGTCCTGTCCAGAGGATAGAATGTTGTCTCCTCTGTGTGGAGAGACCTGTTTTCTGCTTTCTCCTCCGCGTTATTTCTAAACATAGCCGCATTTCTGGCAGACGCTCTCTGATTGGCACTGACTGACGCTCTCTGATTGGCCACTGACGTGTTTGCCCAATTGCGTGACGAACTGTGTCTTTGCCCATTTCCACGTCAAACAGCCTACAAACTACCTGGCGTTCTATCGCCATGCTCTAAGACAAACTCTAACCTTAACCAACTTCCAAAAAGTGTTTTTGCGGACGACTCAGCCATGCTGGTCTCTGACAAGAACAAGTTACAGGTAGGGATGCACGATATTGATTTTTTGACACCGATACCGATAACTTTATGCTCCTCAAGCCGATAACCGATATGTATTGTATTATAATATTTTTTTTAACTGTATATATATATATATATATATATATATATATATATTACTTTTTATCAATTTTTTTTTAGTATTTATAAGCTCTGACGTCATCGGTACTGCTATCGGTACTCGAGAAATTATGGAGTTTTTTTTTTAGGAATTTAAACGTCGCAAACTAATCTTGTTGGCTGTTGTCTATATCTCTCCTGCCTCTGTGTCTCTCTGCCTGCGCAGGGAGCGGGCTGCCTGCTCTCTCCTCTCTTCCCCTCCTACACACACACACACACACACACACACACACACACACTCACTCACACGGGTGCTGCGCTGGAGTACAGACAGCTCTGCTCTCATAATGGCGGACAGAACGAAATGTTCAAAAGTCTGGGTCTATTTTACTAAAGTCGATGCTGACAACGCTCGTTGCCACAAGTGCAACAAGACATTTGCCAGTAATGTATAAGCGCTGGTACTTGTCAATGTGGCTGGCGGGGAGATAACGTTAGCTCCGAGTAGAGTAATGGCTGACAATCCGGAGGTAAATAAACTAACGAGAGCTTCTGATTGGTGGTAAGAAGAAGAGGTGGGTGCAAGCCGTGGGACGTAATTGGCAGATCGACTGTCTGTCTCCGAATGTAACGTGACTACGTCACAGCCAAGAAAGGGAGCGCTGGATTTGTGAAAAACTCCCTGTTCCTAAACCACACGCCATCAGTTTTACCACAGTACTGGCAAAACGGGAGGAGGCTATAATAAAAACAAGCGCCCTTCATCCAAATCCACCCACACCGGATTTCTTTTAACCAAAAAATTTATTATATGTTATCGGAGCCATCAATAACGTTATCGAGTTTATCGGGATGACGTCATAATTGCTGATATCGGCCCGATAATTATCGGCCAAATAATTATCGTGCATCCCTAGTTACAGGTTGAAAAAACCCTCAGCTCGGAACTAGGCAAAATCTGCATATGGCTCGCTGATAACAAATTATCATTACACATGGGCAAAACAGAGTCCATTCTCTTCGGTTCAAATAACAAACTCAGCAAGACCGACGGCTTCTCAGTTACAGTGGGTGACAATATTGTCACAAGGAAAGATGAAATTACCTACCTGGGTTCCATCCTAGAGGCTAATCTCTCCTGTGACAAAATGGCATCCAATGTAATAAAAAAAGTCAACCAACGAACTCGATTCTTGTACCGGATCTCCTCTCTGGTAAACAAGAATACCCTGAAGACTCTGGCAGGAGCACTCATTCAAGGGTACTACGACTATGCTTGCACCTCATGGTACCAAAGCACCTCAAAGGCGCTAAAAACAAAATTACAAACATCTCAAAACAAACTGGTCAGACTACTGCTTGACCTTACTCCTAGAACCCACCTCACCCCTGCCCACTTTGACAACCTAGGATGGCTTAGAGTAGACGACAGAGTAGAGCTGCCGCGATAACCGCATTACCGCGGTATCGCTGTTGCATCACGCTCACCGCAGAGTTAGGCTGAATACCGCGTCACCGCTGTTTTTTATCATAATAATAAAGTTGGCTTGCGGCTCTGCAGATATACCCTACTCGGTTCCAAGCGACCCTATTGGGTAGAAGTGGTACCAGAAAAGGCATGTGAAACATTGCAGACCACTGACTGGTCAGAAGAGAGACGCGTCACACTTTGTAGCCTCTGAACGAAAACAGAACGCCGCGCCGCCATCTTTACTGCCTCGCTAAGGATGCATTTCATTCAGGATTTGTTTGCGACAGAACCAAGTGCAATAAACAAAAAATAATGGATTCACTGTGTATTCTGCCTTATTTATTGATGAAACAAAACCGACATCAACCCAATTTACCACCGAGCGGAGAGTTTAGTGTCACAACAAGATCGCTGATGTGTTAAGTTTGTTGTTGTTATTAGCCTAATGCTACCGTCAAACCCGGGTTTGCTTGGTAGAATACACAATGAGAGGTAACGTTAGCTTTGGCAGAATAGACGCAACGAGAGTCTGGTTAATGTTGTTATTGATTGATTGAAACTGTGTTAAACTCTGGCTTGCTGCAAGCCCTCGGACATCTATGCCCACGGAGCTTTCAGTGTACACAAGCGGCGCCGCCTGCGTCCCCACACGGAGTAGTACCTGGCTGCAGTGGAAAAGGAACGAAGTACCAGGTGCCTAAAGCGGGTCGAGTCGAGTAGGTACTATGCAGTGGAAAAGCGCCATTAGACTAGAGGCAGGCTATAAGAGTAGACTACTAAAAAAAAAAAATGCATTCAAACTTTTTTTTTTTTGTGCGCACTGTGCGGTAATACCGCGGCGGTAGAAAATATTTCGCAAATTCGTGCGGTAAGGAAAATATCAATACCGCGGCAGCTCTACGACAGAGTACAGCAACTTGCAATGGGCCTGGTCTACAAGATACACTACACGACCAAGGTACCCATGTACATGTCAAAATACTTCCCAAAGGTCAGTGAATACCACAATCACAACACCAGAGGGAGCTCCACAAATCATGTTAAACCCAGATTCGGCTCAAACAAGGGACTAAACACGTTTCGCAATTATGCCACATCAATGTGGAACGCCCTACCCAAAGCTGTAAGGGAATGTGAATCACTACCCACTTTCAAAACCACTCTCAAGGGACACCTACGGGAGACTGCAATTCGAAACTGGCCCCTGTAAATGTCCTAACCCAACCCCTCCAATGTACAGTAATTTACCTAGTATAGTGTAGAAACAGGCGTCGGCCAATCAGAGAGCGTCTTGCCAGAAATGCGGCTAGGTTTAGAAATAACGCATCTCCTCCATCCAACTTCATCCTAGAAGCATTTCAGCAGCATAGCCTCTCAAGTAAAGTGACACAGTGGCTGAAACGCTCAACAGTTGAGATGTTCGGTCATTATTAGTAACGAGCTGAATAAACGCACATGTCTCTCTCTACATAGAGTCGCACCAGTTTCTCACCTAACGCCACGTCTTCTCACTAACTCAGTAGTTAGCATTAGCATAGCAGCTTAGCTTGGTAGCTGCTCCAGCTAACTTACCTCTCTCTGGTCGAGGCCCAGTCTGGTGGAAACGTGGCAGAAACGCCCAACAGATCAGATGTGCGGTCGCCGGTCAGTAGATGAATACAAGCAGATGTTACTGTAACTAAACGGAGAGGTCGACATGAACCGAATGTACCTTTTGTTGTATTTATGCTTAAGATAAATAATAATCAGGACGCGTGACCTCTTTAGAGCAGCGCCGGCTCTGGCGGAGGACCCCGTGTGTGGGGAACTAACAGAGAGGTGCGCCCAGCGCGCCTGTCCTAAAATGACATCTTCAAGGCTGAATATTACATCCCCCTTCTTTTAAAGAAAACTTGATAAGCTATTAACAACAGACTGCAAGTAAAACATATATTATGCATTACTCTGTAAGCCATTCTTTCTAAACATTAACAAGGTGTGTTAACAATATATCAGGCAATATAATCAGGTAAGTGTGTCAAACTTAAAAATATATATTCTTGTTTCAAAGGTATTACAGTTCTTACCGTGTGCAACTCTTATTCATGGAACAGCCTGCTCAATATTGGAACATTTCAACAAGTGAATAAGGTAAGTAATCAAAACTTAAAATATACTCCGTCTCAGAGGTAGTACAGTTCTTACCGTATGCAAATCTTATTCACAGAACAACCTGCTTGAATATTGGAACATTTCAACAAGGTGAACAATGTAAGTAAGTCATCCATTTCAATAAACATTAGTAAGTCAGCCATTTCAATAGACATTAGTAAGTCAGCCATTTCAATAAACATTAGTAAGTCACCCATTTCAATAGACATTAGTAAGTCAGCCATTTCAATAAACATTAGTAAGTCACCCATTTCAATAAACATTAGTAAGTCAGCCATTTCAATAAACATTAGTAAGTCAGCCATTTCAATAAACATTAGTATTCAAGTTACATTTCTTTTTTAGGGCAGTGATCCGCCTACACACGGTGTTCGCTATATGGCCAATTGTCCTAGGAATGCCCACATTATTAATGGTTGAGAAATCTAGTGTTCTATGCATGAAATCAACTATCTTCTTCAGAAAATCTTAGTTACAACAAGATTGTGTTTGCTAGGTTAGGCAACATTGTGTTTAAAGTATGTAGAATGTTTGCTATTTGCCCAAACGAGACGGCTGGTCTAAAGTAGGCAGAACACACATTAGACGCAGAACACAGTCTCTGGAGGAGGAGAGAACCCAAACCAGAGTATCATTCTGCATCACATGTAATTATTTACAAGAGAATATAGAGTATCATTCTGCATCACATGTATTTATTCACAAGAGAATATAGAGTATCATTCTGCATCACATGTATTTATTTACAAGAGAATATAGAGTATCATTCTGCCTCACATGTATTTATTTACAAGAGAATATAGAGTATCATTCTGCATCACATGTATTTTTTTACAAGAGAATATAGAGTATCATTCTGCATCACATGTATTGTTTTAAAAGAGAATATAGAGTATCATTCTGCATCACATGTATTTATTTACAAGAGAATATAGAGTATCATTCTGCATCACATGTATTGTTTTACAAGAGAATATAGAGTATCATTCTGCATCACATGTATTTATTTACAAGAGAATATAGAGTACATATGATGAATTGAAAATGGGGGACCCTGATGTAAACAAGACGAAAGTCTTTCTCTGGTCTGCATTCCCTTAACAATTGTGTGTATTGAGCCGTACTGTATCGTACTCATTCTGCAATCTGTTAATAACATTTTCAATCAATCAACACCCTGTACATTCACAGGTCTAGTATGTCCCGAGGCTTTACTGCTCGGCCTGACCTGGTGTGGTATGAAGCTGAGTTTGCTTCTGAGTCATCTGACAGTTCAGGGGTGTTGGTATCAGGTGAGTGATCTATGCCTTCTGTGTCTGGCAGACCGTTGCTTGCCTGACAGTGTTCTTCTTTTGTGTCCCTTAGGTGCTTGCGGTCACGGCGGTACTCGTGTCCATCTTGGGTGCGAACGTGGTATGAACACAGTGTCGGCTGGCTGGATGACTACTGCTGGCCTCCAGCGTCCACACTCTTGGAGTCTGACAGACTCTCCACTGTGTAGTGGGGGCAGTGGTCTAGCTGACTTGTTGTAGTATCTCTTTTGGTGCTGTTGTCTCTGCACTCGCTTGCCATGTCCATCTTTGGGGCTGACTACCCCTGGCTGCAGCTGTTGGTTGGTGCTTGGGAGGGTTGAGCGCAGCCTGCGGCTCATCAACAGCTGTGCTGGCGACTTGAAGTTGTCGACTGGGGTGTTACGGTATTCAAGGAGACTCAGGTAAGGGTCTCTTAGACAGACAGACAGACAGACAGACAGACAGACAGACAGACAGACAGACAGACAGACAGACAGACAGACAGACAGACAGACAGACAGACAGACAGACAGACAGACAGACAGACAGACAGACAGACAGACAGACAGACAGACAGACAGACAGACAGACAGACAGACAGACAGACAGACAGACAGACAGACAGACAGACAGACAGACAGACAGACAGACAGACAGACAGACAGACAGACAGACAGACAGACAGACAGACAGACAGACAGACAGACAGACAGACAGACAGACAGACAGACAGCTTTTTTCAGCTAGACTAGGTCCAACCCCTACAAAGAACTTGTTAAAGCCATCGGCCACTTGCTCCATATTACTACTTTTCCTGCCGTCCTCAATGAAGTAATTTACACCTTTTGGCCCTTTTCTTATTATGTCATTAAGCACTTTTTGTTTATTCCTTTCTAGTAAGTTGGCATAAAAAACCCTTTACAATTCGTCATAATATTGGTTAGTTTGTTTTTATATAGTTTATATTTCAATTCAGACTCCTCCGTCCTATTTGTAATAAATTGTTTATACAAAAGGTATTTCTTTTTACTGGCGTTCATCAGTCCCTTGGTTAACCAGGGTTTTGGACAGTGATTTTTCCTGTTACATTTTACTAATGGGCAATGCTTATTGTACAGATTCATGAATATATCCAGAAAGGACTCATAAGCAGCATCAGTGTCCTGTTCTAGGTACACAGTTTGCTGGGCCATTAACTCATTCTTAAGGGCATTCATTGAACTATCAGTCTTAACCCGTATATATTTGGGTGCGGTATCTGTTCTGTTCTTTTTGTAATTAACTTCATACACCGTAAACACAGGTAAATGGTCCGAAATGTCATTGATTAATAATCCACTAATGGTGTTACCAAAACTGTTACAAAATATGTTATCTATTAGAGTAGCGCTATGGGAAGTTATTCTACTGGGTCTGATGATGTCTGGAAGCAAACTCATACTGAACATTGAATCAATAAATTCTTCTGTTGTTGTCTGCAAACGACGAGAGGGCCTACCTGGAGGAGGTTAAGGTTCTGGCGGGATGGTGTCAAGAGAACTGCCTCTCCCTGAACGTCAGCAAAACAAAGGAGATGATTGTGGACTATAGGAGGTCGGGGGTCAGGGACTACAGCCCCCTCAGCATCGATGGGGCACCGGTTGAGAGAGTGAGCAGTTTTAAGTACCTCGGAGTCCACATATCCGAGGACTTGATATGGACCACACACATTGACAGTGTTATCAAGAAGGCACGACAACGCCTCTACTTCCTTAGGCGCTTAAGGAAGTTCAACGTGAGTCAGAAGATCCTCAAGAACTTCTACTCATGCACAATAGAGAGCATCCTGACTGGCAATATCACCTCCTGGTTTGGGAATAGCACTGCACAAGACCGTAGCAGACTACAGAGAGTGGCCCGTTCAGCCGAACGCACAATTGGAGGGGGGCTTCCCACTCTCCAAGGCATTTACAACAAGCGGTGCATGGGAAAGGCGAAGAGAATAATCAAAGACTCCAGCCACCCAAACAACTGCCTCTTTGAACTGCTGCGGTCAGGCAAGCGATACCGGAGTCTCATGGCAAGCACAGAGAGACTCAGAAGGAGCTTCTATCCCCAGGCCATCAGAATGCTAAATGACAATAATACTATGTAACAACCATCAAATGCACGCACAGCACACACATCCACATGCACACACTCACTTTAACAACTCACTGCAGCACCCACGTTAGAACACCTAAACACACTTTATATTTATTGGTAAAGAAATTGCACTACAACCCATACCTCATTACACCTTACTGTAAATTGTACCTAAATTGTACCTCATCCCATTTCTGCTTTGCACTGTATAGCATATTGTATTGTAACTCAGTTACTTCTACTCTGCATTGTACATTGTATATATGTATATACTGAACACTTTTGTCCACGTACTTGACTCTATTTTATACTTGCTATACTTATTTTATACTTATCTATTTTGTCTAGCACAGTCTCTGGAGCGTAACAGAAAGAAGCATTTTGTATAAAAGTATTCTGTACTTCTGTATGACAACTAATAAAGAAACGTGAACTTGTTTGAATGTTATTCACGATTTATGTGTATTCTTCATTGTGGCTTGATGCATGCAGTTTATAATCTTGGATGTTATTGGTGTATTGTTACACCATGTTATATATCGTATTTGGCTTATCGCGTCCCGCTCTGAGCCTTATGAGATACCCCTTATCTCCTATGGTACCTATTGTACCCCAACGAACAACTAAATGCACCCACACCTGATGGGGCCCCCGCCCCTATGGAGGCGTAGCCTATATAACCATGACTCTGGTCACCAAACACTCTTCCTCTATTTTCGTTCCATCGTATCGGCTTGCGTGCACCATACGTAACTAGCAGGATGAAAAGATCAGAGAAGATTCATAATGTTGAACGCTTACCGGAGGTTGCTGGCCCCTGGCATCTTCGAAGCATGTTTTCAGCGACACGACGGGCCTATGTTGATGTTCCTCGTCTGATGACAGCAGACCAAGGTTCAGCTGTACAAGATTGGCTGTCGGGCCAGCTTGTACCCAGGTAGGCCCTGTGTCTTCAGGCATGGGTATTAGTGTTAGTAATGCTGGTTTGTTTTGTTACACAACCATGTTGTGTGTTGGCGCCGGGGGCAGGATGGTTTGGTGAACGTTCACTGCAGTGAACGGTTTCCAAACTGTCTTGGGCGTGCTGCTAAACATCTAATGCTATGCTACATGCTATCGCTAATGCCACATGCTACCACTACTGCTACATACTAACTGCTACGCTGTTCTAATGTCTCCGCCGTGAGATGTTGTCACTTCTCCCTCCTCTTGCCCGGTTCATCAATGAAGGTCAGTCGGTAGCTGTTGTGTTTTTTTTTGCTGAGTCCTATTTACCCTTTTTTCGGGTAAATGGGTTGACAACAGGGTAGGCCGTGGCTAGGTACCCTAGCCAGGTATGTTACCTTGTGGGGCGGGGTCTATGGAACGGTGTCCCCATCTGGGGCCGATGCGTGAGCTCGGCGGTGTAGCAGTAGAGCTATATTACTGCAGGATGGGACTTAGCGGTGGGTTATGGCTCAGCTGGCTAGTTCCTATCCACATTGGCGTCGGGTAGTGGGGCTATGGGTCCAGCCGACATGGTAAACATGTTGTGTGTCTGTGCGCAGGCGGTTGTTGATCTGGGTCCCACATCGCCTCACGCTAGGCTGTAGTAGTATAGGGGCAGGGCCGCCTGGGAGAAATGTGAGGCCCTGTGCAAGATTTAAACGCGAGGCCCCCCACCCCCTGAGGCGGCCCTGTGTAGTGGGCTATTGTTTCATTCTGTCACTCTGCTATAAGAAGGTCTGTCTTTGCTACAGCTTTCTCTCCTCTCAACCATTCATACTGACGGTCAATCGGTATACTGGGGGAGTAGTGCGGGGGGGGCTTTGTTTACCTTTTTTGGTAAATGGGCTAAGCTAGGGCTGGTGTGCTGTTGTGAATATTTTGAATGAAGGCGGGACTAGTTCGCTCTGGTCCGCTCAGGGTACAAAATAGTTACACGCCCAGCGCCACAGGCCTGTAGAATTAATGTTTGGCCGTCATAAATTAAGGCCTGGGCGCCATCTGGCGGCCAGCAAAATCCACTGCATGGGACGGCATTAATATGATGCAGGGAGTAGCCTCCAGCTGAGCGGGAGAAATGTTGTGGGAGCGGGTGGAAGTTACCCAATCTGGAACAATCTCCGGGGCTGCAGCTGGACCCTATTGGATGCGGGCGTGGTGAGTTGAAACGAAAGTGAAACTGTGTGTGTGTGTGTGTTTGTGTGTGTGTGTGTCACGTGTCCGTTCTAATGTTTACAAACAATGAACCTTTAAATGTAAATGAGATGCGCTCTGCTCACGAGATCAAGTTTGTAACATGAGACGCACGCACATGAGGTCTGTCTTCATCCGTTCTTTAGCCTACAAAAAAACCCTGCAATAGCGTTTTTGATTGTGCTCTGATATTTAATTTTGCATTTGATTTGACCAAATATGTGGAGGCATATTCCCGGAGTAGCTCCCCCGGGTCCCCCCTCAAAATTAAGAAAAACAGGCGACAACATTAACGTTGACGAGTCCGTTGCTACCTACCACCAGCACCACCGATAACACTGCACCTGCTACTAGCGTCGGTGTAGTTAGGAAATTTAGCCAGAAATGGTACACATCTGATTCCGAGAAACCACGAGAATGGCTTAAATTTGAGGGGGGGGGTAATGTTTTGTATACCATGTCGTGCCAAAGCAACGGATAAAAGAAAACGAAATTAATTTGTCATCGGGACGTCGGTGATGAAACTGGAAGCCATCAAAAGCCACGAGACGTCACGCTGTCACAGGGACTGCTCTGTTAGATACAAAGCACAGTCTACTCCGCTCCTGGCTGCTCCAAGCTGTCAGAGTCGACTCTGGCTAAAATGCGGATACTATTCAGTAACGCCCACGCTATAGCGAAAAAATTAAGACCATACAGGGACTTCGCCTGGATGTGCGAGTACGTTTATTGTGTTTTTTTTATAACGTTAGTCCAGCATGTTCATATAGGTGTGTCGGCTTTCACTTTCAGCTAATTATGGTTGTAAAGCCTACCCAGTGGAATTGTTTACATAACAATGCATGATTACCAAGACAAAAACATTTCTCAATTAAATGATCAGAGAATTAATTTAGAATGGTAATTCAAACTTGATATGAAAATGTTACAATTAACTATAATTTGAATATTCAATAAAGGCCAATGTATGTACATTTGTATCTTAATATGGAGCACATCAGGGCACAGGTCTTTGTGGAGCCTGTTCACTTCAGACTAGGACAGGTTGACCACATTTCCCTCTTGGTATAGTGTTGTTTTTATTATATAGTAATAATAACACATGGCGATATACTAAAAAGCTATTTATAATTTTTGGCTGGTAAAAAATCTGGATGGCCAGTAGTTTTTAAAATCTACCAGCCAAATGGCTGGTAAGTCAAAAAGTTAAGTTTGTTCCCTGGGTCCGCTTCCCCTTAACGTTGTGTATATGGGTTTGCTCATTCTACAGTATTTTGTGGTTTAGTTCTTTTATTCATTTAACCCTTTCATGGTGCACACCACAGTGGAGGTTGCTGTTTGCAACCACCACTGGTGCTCCGTGTTAACATCAGTCCTTTGTTTTTGACATATTGAAACAGTGCCCCGCCCGGCCGACGCCTTGGGTGGGTTGGCCTGGCGAGTGGCTGGTGGGCTGTTAAAGCCTGTACCGCCACGGTATGGAATTGGCAGCGATTAGAACTGTGTTCGAATTGCTGTGTTTTTCTATTAAAAAAAATGGTGTCTGGTGGCGGGGCCTTGAGGGCCAGCCGACGTCGACACATCGCGCAAGGTTGTTGACGTTATTAGCTTTGACCCAGCCGCAAGCTATAACCGCTATAATCCTCTTCTGCTGGAGCGCGGGCGGTATTGTCCTAGGCCCTACACCGCCTCACACCGCGCAGCCAGAAGAAGAGAGAGCACGGCCTTGTCAGCGGCGATGACGAGGCCCTCGACAGGCGGCCATGTTTTCCCCCGCCGGAGGTATCCTGGGCGTTGATTCGACAGGTGTCCACAAGGCCGACAGCCTTGGCGGCCGAGGGATCGGCCATGTAGGATGGGTTCGGCTTGAACAAACAAGCCGTCACCGTCCTGCCGCGAGCAGCCCGCTCTCCGATCACTCCCTTCCCCAACACCAGCGGAAAAAGTGGGCTCTGATTGTTTCCTTTGGCTGCGGGCCACGTGCCTTTGTTGAAGCGCGGGCGGCCCCCCTTTCGCTTCTCATGGGGACAGGGGCTGACACCCAGTTGATGGCTGAGCCTGGGTCTGTCCGTGAGAATGTTGTGCTGTCAAGCGGCTCCCACACCATAAGCTGTGTTGGTTGAGCCAAGTGTTGTCAGCAGGGGGGCTCGAAACCTTTTGAGGCACACAGTGCGGGCTTCCCCGGCCTCGCCTTCGCCAGGCCAGGTATCATGTTGGTGCCTCCCACTCCTGAAATATTGGCAGTGGTCGCAGGCACGCGTGATTTGGGGTGGTAGTAATATCACTGCAGGGCTACGGTGTGTAGGAACCCATGGGGTCCTTACACCTTGCATGTCCGGCTGCAGAACAACTCCTCAGCATGTTCTGGAGGGGTGTTCAGTGGGGGGGCTTTTTTCATCGGAAGCCCCCCGTATCAAACCGGCCCTTTCTGTCGGGGTCCCCCCTTGGGTGCGATTGCCTCGTGGGTGGTGTCAGGGTCAGATGTCCCGACACGGAACGCGCTGCTCGCACGGTTCCAGGGTTGGCTACGCACAGCGGGGGGACCGGGCCAACTATCTACAGTTCCTGGCGGACCTGCGCCACATGACGGCGGGTGCGTTGGGAGTGTCATCACATATGACTACGGCAGTACCATATGTCGAGGTGGATGGAGAGAACGCTGAGGCGGGGACTTGTGTTACGGAGTGTTCTGCCCTGATGACGTTCTGGTCCTTCGCGGTCAAGGTGGATCGTCAGGTCTCGTACCAGGCAGGTCTCTACCAGGCTGGGGTTGCTGTCGACTGGATGTAGAGTACTCCTCTTCCCAGTCAACGGTTGGAGGGCTATGGGCATCCCTCTCAGAGCGTGTTGTCAACACGCTCGGGAGGTTCCGTCCTAGGACGGTTACGGCGCTGTCTCACGTCGCGTTTTCACCGACGCCTCCCTCGCTGGTGACGGGTCGGGCCAACGCAGTAGGGGGCAGCTGGCAAACCATGCTGCCCGGTCTGCGCTACGTTCAATGTGTTGGTGTTGAAAGCGGTCCTTCTGGTCCACAAATGGTGTTGATCAGGACGGACGATACGACGTCAGTGTCGTGTATCGACAGACAGGGAGGAGTACGCTCCCCCTGTCTGCACCAGGCGGCGGGCGGCTGGCTATGGGCGTCCTCCATCTGCGCGGCCTGAGGGCTCCCCACATCCCCGGCTGGGAGAATGTGGGTGCAGGTGTACTGTCGCGGGGCGGTCCTCATCCTGACGGGTGAGGATTACGTCTGGACATAGCCAGGCAGGTCTGGGACCGATGCCGTGCCGCCAGGGATTCTTCCCCATACATCTGTTAGGTCAGTTGTTGGGACGGGTACGTTGAGGGGCGCAGGTTCTTGATCCTGATGGTGTTACCATCCGGAATGCGCATGCTCCCTCCACTGTCGCGCTTACGCGGGCAGATGACGTATGTTCCAAGTGTGGTGTAAGGCGGGGGGCCGGGACTCAGTTTCCTGCCCCCTGGATGCTGTCCTTAGTTACCTCCAGTCTCTCCTTGATAGACTGTCGGCTTCGACGGTGAGGGTATATGCAGCAGCTATATCCTCCTATCATGAGGGGTTTGAGGGGATGTCTTGTTCAGCCACCCTCTTGTGAAGCGTTTCCTGCTTGGCGCTCGACGCGTTAAGCCGGTGCAACGCTCCTGGGCTCCGACTTGGGATCTTCAACTGGTCCTCGGTCGGTTGTCCTTGGCCCCGTTTGAGCCGCTCGAGCAGGCGCCGTTGGAACAGCTGTCGTTCAAGACCGCGTTCTTGCTGGCCGTCACCTCCGCTGACGCGTGGGTGTGCTTTGTGCTCTCTCGGTACGCCCAGAGTGCCTGTCTTTCGTTCCGATTGCGGTGCCACTCTGCGGCCTAATCCTGCCTTCGTGCCTGTAAATATCCGGAGTTCTTCCGCTCCAGGGATATTGTGGTTCAGGCGTTTCATCCGCCTCCTCACAGTGGTGAGTTAGATGCGGGCCTTCACCTGTCATGTCCGGTCCGTGCTTTGGGAATTGCCTCAGCCGTACTCAGGACCTCTGGGTCACCGTTCAGCTTTTTGTCTGTCACGGTGGTTCTCATGCCGGTAAGGCACTATCGAACAGCGCCTGTCCCATTGGTTGTGCGAGGGCATTGCCCTCTGCTACACGTTGGCTGGGCAGGATCCCCCTGGGGGCGTCAGGGCGCACTCCAATCGTGGGGTGGCTGCCTCTGCCGCTCTCCTGGGTGGGGCCTCGGTGGAGGACATCTGTGCTGCAGCTTCATGGTCCTCCCCGGGCCCCTTTGTAAGGTTTTACCTCATGGACATGACCGGGGGTTCTGTCTCCCAGGCGGTTCTGGGGTCTGTGGCCTTTCCTGCTTCCCGTCCTTTGGAAGGGTAGCAGGAGTGTATGGGTATGGGCCACAGTGTGTTGAGTCACACGTGGTTCCGCCTGTGCGGTGTGTTCAAGGGGTTCTAGTTCCCTCTTGTTCGCATTCAGGTGGAGTTGACTGCGCCCCCCCTTCATTAGGAAGGATGGGGTGACAGGGCTCCCCGCACCCCTTGATGTGGGCTTACGGGTCCTCAGGGGGTACATCTGTCGGGTCTCGCGTCCGCTCTAACCCATATCTCATAAGGCTCAGAGCGGGACGCGATAAGCCAAATACGATATATAACGTTAGGTTATGTATATAACCTAGTTATATTAGTATTGGCTGAGCGTCCCGCTCTGCGCGGCCCTGAGTTCCCTCTTAAGGGATCTTTTCCTGGAACGAGATTTGGCGAGGAAGAGTGTTTGGTGACCAGAGTCATGGTTATATAGGCTACGCCTCCATAGGGGCAGGGGCCTCATCAGGTGTGGGTGCATTTAGTTGTTTGTTGGGGTACAATAGGTACCATAGGAGATAAGGGGTATCTCATAAGGCTCAGAGCGGGACGCTCAGCCAATACTAATATAACTAGGTTATATACATAACCTAACGTTATTGGTGTATTGTTATGTTACATATTTTGTTAGAGAAGATGTACTTGCATAAAATGATTTTACTACAAAACCACAGTGTAAGTCCAGTTTCAAATCACAGATTCATTCTAAAAACTTTTATGGTGGGCCGGTCTGGGCCAAAGAAATTAATGGACCTCCCTAATTTCTAAACCCTGGCTACGGCCCTGCTCGCGGCACTTTGAAATGGCGCCTTCCTCCCAACTTTCTGGTCACATGCTCACTTTCTTTTACGGTTTCCTAGAAACAAGGGGTGGCTCAACTTACCCCTATGCTCAATTTACCCCAGTCTCCCCTACTGTGTCTCCAAAACTGAGAAACTGAGTTTTTCTTCCGCCAAGCATCAAATTATATTTAACTACCAAGTTTGGAGCATGTTTTACCTGCAGGCTGAGCTTGGGAGCTCTACAGCAGAAAGTGCACTTTGTTTTACTGCAGTATATGGCCATCAGTCCCGGCGGCATGGGCAGGCATTGGGGGTCCGGGCCCGCCCACTGAGTCAGCTGTGACCGCCCTGGCTGTTCCTAGGATGATGATGGAATGACCCTAAATGTAAATGTACTCTGCCTCTGATTGGCTTACACTGATATTCATACTCTATAACTCTTACCCTAACCAATCTCACTCCTCATGCCTAAAACCTAGCCAATCCAACCAACGAAGGCAACGTACTAGCCAATCACAGGCAGAGGAGTGCAGGTCATTGACATGTAATGTAATTTGAGCAAAGACTCCAATGAAGGATAAAAAAACACCATTGCTAATCCTCCTAGCATTTGCTGTTGATTGATTGATTGAAAACTTTAATAATAGATTGCAGAATGGGTACAATACAGTACAGCTCAATACAAACAACTGCTAAGAGGATGAAGACCAGAAAAATACTTTCGTCTAGTTTACATAGGGTCCTCCATTTTCAATTCATCAAGACATTTATGACATACAAGACATACAAATATACGGTACTGTGTAAGAAAGCGAGAACATCATAAAAAAAAATTACTCCGAAGGGGAAGAAACTGTACATTAGAGGGGGTTGGGAGAGTGGGGATTTGACATTTACTGGGGCCAGTTTCTAATTGCAGCCACCAGTAGGTGCTCTTTGAGAGCAGTTTTGAAGGAGGGTAGGGATTCACATTATTTTACGGCTGTGGGTAGGGCGTTCCACATTATTGTGGCATAATTGTGAAACGTGTTGTCCCTTGTTGGAGCCGAATCTGGGTTGAACGTGATTTGTGGAACTCCCTCTGGTCTTGTGGTCCGGACTTCACTGACCTTTAGGAAGTATTTCGACAGGTACATAGGTATCTTTGTGGTGTAGTGCATCTTGTAGACCAGGCCCATTGCAAGTTGCTGTACTCTGTCGTCTACTCTAAGCCATCCTAGATTGTCAAAATGGGTGGGTTTTAGGAGTAAGGCCAAGTTCGCAATTATGCCACAACAATGTGGAACGCCCTACCCACAGCCGTAAAATAATGTGAATCCCATTCCCTACCCTCCTTCAAAACGGGTGGCTGCAATTCGAAACTGGCCCCCAGTAAATAATAATAAAGGCTCTTAACGGTACCGTGAAAAACAATGAAAACCGGACATTTTCATGAATTTAGAAAACCCCACCGGACGCCCCGGGCAGGGCGTGAAAAGTGGACATGTCCAGGCAAAGGAGAACGGTTGGCCACCCTACTCTTAAAACATACATCATCTAATAACCAAAAGTATTTTCACAGAAATATTTGAATCAGAGTAAGTAAATGTACAGTATACAGATCCCATAATAATGTATAGTGTGTGTGTGTGTGTGTGTGTGTGCCTGTGTGTGTGTGTGTGTGTCAGTGGAGGTTTCTCTATGACAACACGTGAAACACAAATTCACTCATAATTCATAATTATTATTAATTTACATATATATATATATATAATTAAAAAAAAACTATATATATATATATTTTTTTTTATTATTATTATTTTTTTTTTATTATAAATGTTTTCCTCTGTAAAAAAATGCCAGTGGATTTTTTTTTCTCAAAAATGGCCAAAATTGACATCTCTGAGCAGGCCTGCACTGCAGTATTGCCTGCAGTAATTATTCCTGAAGAAAACTTCACAGGTGTGACCCTTTGTTAAATAAATAATAAATAACAGCGAATCAAAATAGGCTATTAACTTCATCTAAGCACGGTCTGTGCAGTTAAACTCTTGCCATTGAATGGAGGATTGATTGATTGACAGCCCTTGACATCAAGATTCAAGATTCAAGATTCAAGAGTTTTAATTGTCACGGCATACAGGTATACAATGAAATGCGGCTGGTCTTGCCCGCGACGATGTGCAATACAGTGGTACAACATATAATAGAATCCAATAAAAATACAGTGTTACAACATATTAATAGAATCCAATAAAACAGTGCAATAAACAGGTACATGGTGTGCCATCTCGGTATCTGTACATTAGTATTTACAGAGCATATAGGACATGCTAGTTAGCTTTAGTAGTGCAATACACTGTTCCTGATGTTATACTACTTTAAGTGGCCTTTCCTCTGGCCATAAGTGTGCGTGTGTGCGGCATGAGTGTTAAAGTGGCTGCTAGTGTGTGAGCGTGCTCAGCGTGCGTGTCGTGTATGTACTTGTGTGTGGATAGTTCAGTTTCTGTGTCTCTCAATGTTCATTGTTCAAGGCTCTGATGGCCTGGGGGAAGAAGCTTAGCCTAAGCCTCTCCGTCTTAGTCTCTAGAATTCGCAGGCGTCTGCCTGACCTCAGCAGCTGGAACAGGCTGTTATTGGGGTGGTGGGGGTCTTTCATTATCCTGCAGGCTCTGGATTTGCACCTCTTGTTGTATAGAGCCTGCAGGGGAGGTAGCGCAATACCCGTGGTACGCTCGGCTGAGCGCACCACTCTCTGTAGGGCCTTCTTGTCCTGTGCCGTGCTGTTCCCATACCAGGCAGTGATGTTTCCGGTCAAGATGCTCTCTACAGCTCCTGAGTAGAAGGACTGGAGTATCTTCCCCGATACTCTGAACTTCCTTAACTGTCTCAGGTGGTAGAGGCGCTGCTTCGCTTTCTTTACTACTGTGCCTATGTGTGTTGACCATGTCAGGTCCTCTGAGATGTGGACCCCCAGGTACTTGAAGCTGCTCACCCTGTCCACGGTAGCCCCGTTAATCCTCAGTGGTGTGTGTGTCTCCCGCTGTCCTCTCCTATAATCCACGATCAGCTCCTTGGTTTTACCAATGTTCAGGAGCAGGCTGTTGTCCTGGCACCAACGTTCCAGTACCTCAACCTCCTCCCGGTAGGCCTTCTCGTCGTTGTCCGAGATCAGCCCCACCACCACCGTGTCGTCGGCGAACTTCACAATGGAGTTGGAGCTGAACTTGGCCACACAGTCGTGTGTGTAGAGTGAGTACAGCAGGGGGCTTAGAACACAGCCCTGGGGGGACCCGATGCTCAGGGTGATGGTGTTGGAGGTCTGACCCCCCACCCTGACCGCCTGGGGTCTTTCACTCAGAAAGTCCAGTACCCAGGCGCTCAGGGCGGAGCTCAGGCCTAGCTCGATCAGCTTGTCCACCAGTCTGGTGGGGACTATGGTGTTGAACGCTGAGCTGTAGTCAATGAACAACAGTCTCACATAGCCCCCCTTCTGACGGTCAAGGTGGGAGAGAGTGCTGTGCAGTACCTGGGAGACCGCGTCATCAGTGGACCTGTTTGTCCTGTATGCAAATTGCATAGGGTCCATATCACTGGGGAGAGAGGCACAAATGTGGTCCTTGACCAGCCTCTCGAAACATTTCATGACCACAGAGGTGAGTGCCACCGGTCTGTAATCATTTGGACATGTTGGGGAGGGTTTCTTCGGTACAGGGATGATGGTAGACATCTTGAAGCAGGCAGGGACTACTGACTCCGCCAGGGATTGATTAAATATGGCGGTGAACACCGGGGCAAGCTGGTTTGCACAGGACTTAAGTATGCGTTCTGTTATACCATCTGGGCCTGCAGCCTTCCTGGTGTTCACCTGCATAAATGCTCTTCTCACACTGTGTTCCGACAACGAGAGAGCGCCCCCGCCCCCCCGCGGTTGCCCCCCCCCCTCCACAACAGCCGGTGCGCCACTGACGTCACTAGCCAGAGGGCTAGCGGCGACACTATCTACACCGAACCGAGCGTAGAAGGAGTTGAGTTTGTCCGCTAGAGAGGCGTCGTCGCTCCCCATTGAGGGGGCGCTGACTTTGTAGTCAGTTATTGTCTTCAGTCCCCTCCACAAGCCTCTTGTGTCGTTTTGTGCCATTTGTGTCTCCAGTTTCTCAGCATATGTCCTCTTAGCAAGTTTAACAGCCTTGCGCAGAGTGTAGACTGAAGCCTTGTATTCTTCCATATTTCCTGACTCTCTGCCCAGGTTATAAGCCGTGGTGCGTGAGTTTAGGGCTGTTCTTATAGTGCTGTCCACCCAAGGTTTCTGGTTTGGGAAAACCCGCGCCGTCTTTGTGAGGACAATGCCGTCTGCCACTGTAGTTATGTAGCTTACAACGGTATCAGCATACTCGCTGACGTCACTGGCGCTTCCTTCAAACATGTCCCAGTCTGTATCCTTGAACGCGTCACGGAGCTCGGCCTCTGATTCGTCAGACCACTTTTTTGTCTCACGTGACACGACGACTTCGCGTGATCTCTGTTTGTATGCTGGGATTAAAAAGATGGAGTCGTGATCGCTCGCGCTTACAGAGCCCATCAGTGGCGGAGCCGCTACAGCCTTGTAGGCAGCTCTGAACGGGGTGTAGCAGTGGTCGAGTGTGTTCCCCCCTCTTGTGGAGCAGGCGATGTGCTGAAAAAAGGTCGGCATCACTTTTTTCAGGTTTGCCTGGTTGAAATCACCAGTCACTATCGTCGCGGCTTCCGGGTGCTTGATCTGCTGTTTGTTGATGTGGTCGTGTAATTCCCCCAGCGCTTTGCCGGTATTTGCCTGTGGATGAATATACACAACGGATATAATGACCGCGGTAAATTCACGGGGTAGGTGGTACGGCCTGCACAGGATTTGGAGATGTTCCATATCTGGGGAGCATGAACTTGAGAGGACATGTACTTCCTTGGGATTAACCCAGAGATTGTTCGTGAGGATGCAGACCCCACCTCCGACGCTCTTCCCAGAGGATGCCGTGCGATCTGCTCTCAGGACAGTGAAATTGTCCGATGGAGAGACGCTGTTGTCCGGCGTCGCTGGCTTGAGCCATGTCTCAGTGAAACACATGATATTAACGTCTCTCATCTCCCGTTGGAATCGGACCCTCGCTCTCAAGTCGTCCATCCTTCCCTCCAACGAACGTGCATTCGCCAGAAAGATGGATGGAATTGCTGGACGGTAAGCAGATCTTTTTAATCTAAGTCTGATACCGCCTCGTCTACCTCTATGTTTCTTTCTGCCGTTTCCTTTGTTGTCGTTCTCCCGCTTGATTTCTGTTAGCCCTTCTGGGCATAAAGTGTCTCCCAACTCCAATTTGAGTCCGGAGTTTAGGTCCATAAGTGTCTGGCGGTCGTATGACATACCCGCCAGTGATGTTTTAATAAAAAAAGTCGAAAAAACAAACATAATAGCTAAAAATGTGCACAATCGTCGCAGAGCTAAACCAAAGGCGACTGATCCAATATTACACGGAGGTTGAATGATTGACAACCTTCAAAATCCAATCAGAGACTGTCTGCAAGTGGTGCCTGGCAGTCTGCAGCTGGACTGGCGTCAATGTTCTACTAGTCAACGTTGTGTTGCATCATCTGTTTGCCTGAAGAAGAACATTAATTTGCCTAATATAATCATTCATATTTTAAGATCTTTATTCACTTGTTCACTTATTGTTGTGCACTGCATCGCTTACTTGGATGATATATATATATATTTTTTGAAATCTCAGTTGAAGACTAGTGTAGTTCTAACTAACTTCCTTGTTGTTGTAGCTGGCTAATATAGGAAATTATTTTTGCAAAGAATTATGGATGCTCCTCCAAACATTGTAGATCGGATCATACAGGAATCTTTTCACACATTCTCCTATGACGAAAAGCTAAGAGTAAAAGCAGACGGTTATAACGAGACAGCAAATGAATGAATGAATGAAAACTTTATTTGGGTGAATCGCTTGGGTCTGAGTGACCACCTGTCGGGAGTCGGAGTCCCGAAAATGGAATGTGTGTCACGCATCAACAGAATAGTGGATTTCGACAGCATCCTCACGCAAATGAAGGATCGATTAGATCACAAAAGACTGCTGTTTGATGATATATATATATATTTTTTTTATCTCAGTTGTTGTCAAACGAAAGCCTGCAGTGCTTAGCCTCGACCAGCCGAAGTGTAGTAGTTCTAACTTCACTCGGGAGACAAAAGCCAAACATCAGTTTGATGCAACAAGCTGGCTCGCGATGCTATATTGTTTACATTTACCATGGGATTAATGCACGCGGCTCGAGTCGGACTCGTCACATGGAGAAGCTGCACTATTCAACGATAGATGAGATCGATCGAGATACCGTCTTTATGGGTAAGTGTCTTGGCTTTAGAATGTCAGTTTGTGTAACGTTACTGTAACCGAATTTAAACCGCATCATAACTCCTACATCGACCATGTCACTTTTCAAAAGGCATGAATGAATGAAAACTTTATTTGACAGATTGCAGAATGGGTACAATATACAGTACGGTTCAATACACATAATTATTAAGGAGATGCAGACCAGATAAAGACTTTCATCTTGTTTACATCAGGGTCCCCCATTTTCAATTCATAGTGAAATGTATCTTGTGTTATTAGGAGCCCTGCTAAAGTTGGTAGCTAACGTTATATTGATAATGTTTCAATATTATCAGGTTGATATTAGGTTGATAATGGTGTCAGTGTTTCAGATAGCAAGGTGTCAGAGCTTTGGTTGTACCCATTCTGCAATCTGTTAATACAATTTTCAATCAATCAATCAATCAAGACCCGCGTCGCAGGCAATGCATTCCGTTCTCAGAATGGATTTGAGAGAGATGTGTCAGTCATCAGGCTATATATGCGGAGATATTCAGACTCTAGATCTATTTGCAGAGCCAGATGAGATGAGGCAACCTGTGTGATTGGCTCTTGACAACGCACAGTCGTTCAGTATTGACAAAGCCTACAGTACTTTGCTGGAACGATTCATTTTGCACGTACTGTATACAGTACGTGTGTATACGCGCACTGCGGGAGGTGGCCAGAAGCGCGCAACTAGCCAACTACTATTATATTACTACTATATTAATACAGTCTATTCCACTATATAGCTATAGGTGCTGTATGATGACAATACATTTGATTCCTATCTAATTTTGATCCATCGCAAAGCGCTCCAGCGCTTGAATACGGCCGGGGGATCCGCTCATATACAATGCAGACCCACGGCTCTCGTATTATAATGAGCCCGCGAGTCTCTGTATGCAAATGACTTGCGCGAGAACGCGCATCCAGTTTAGAATGAGTGGGATTCACCATTAAAAAAACCTGGGTAAGAACCGATTTGGACTTTAAGAACGGCTTGATGAATGTGGCGGTGGCTTTTCTTATTGTTCTCTTAACAGACAGGTAAGCAAGAATATAAGAAAAAATAATAAGAGAGTATTGTTGAATGTGGCCCATTGTTTATATGTTATCATAGAACCTGCTGGAGTGTAGCCTGCATTGACAGTCATGTTTTACGATATATTCATCTCACCTTCTGCTGATATCTTCATGTTTTACAAGAGTCTATATATTCATCACCTTCTCCTGATATCTTCATGTTTTACAAGAGTCTATATATTCATCACCTTCTGCTGATATCTTCATGTTTTACAAGAGTCTATATATTCATCACCTTCTCCTGATATCTTCATGTTTTACAAGAGTCTATATATTCATCACCTTCTCCTGATATCTTCATGTTTTACAACAGTGTATATATTCATCACCTTCTCCTGATATCTTCATGTTTTACAAGAGTGTATATATTCATCTCACCTTCTGCTGATATCTTCATGTTTTACAACAGTCTATATATTCATCACCTTCTCCTGATATCTTCATGTTTTACAACAGTGTATATATTCATCTCACCTTCTGCTGATATCTTCGGCCACGTATCCTTCAGGATGTTCTTCAGTTCGTCTCTCAGCTCAGAAACAGCATCACTCACATTCCTGAAGTCACGTAGAGGATGGACAGCGATACTGGGTAAGTCTGGAGATACACTGGCACACACACACACTCACGCACGCACGCATGCACGCATAAATAAAAAGCATTATTAATTATTAAGAGTGTTTTTTCTTAGGGCGGCTAGGTGGTGTAGTGGGCAAGGCACTTGCCACCAGTGTGGAGACGCTAGGATTCGCGTGTTCGAATCCAGCTCTCCACATTGTTTTCAGTTTAGCTGGTCGTCCGCAGTAATACACATTGGCCTTATTACGGGGAGGGAAACTGAAGGGTGGGGATCGGGCGTTGTGAACAAGCGACTCCTACAAGTCGGTTGGTGCGCCTGCGCAGTAGAATCAGGAAGTGTCGGGGGCAGCGTGAGCCTCCCACGCGTTACTCCTCGACACTGAGAGATCGAGCTGCGCAGGTGAAAAGATGCGACTGCTGTCACCTCAAGTACCGGAGGGGACTTGTGCTATGTATGACTTAGTCCACATTGCAGCCGGCTTGTGGGAGGCAAGAAACAGCGTTCGTGACAGGGGAGGGTTGAATTGGATGATACGAAAATTGGGATGGGAGAAAATATATAGAAAAATGGGAGAAAAAGTGGATCAAAAAAAAATAGTATTTTTTCTTTATTTAGACAGTAAGATGGTGGAGAGGGATGCAGAATAGGGCAGATACAGGAAAGAAGGCTCTGGCAGGATTGGATCCCAGGCTAACAGGGGTACATGTGGTTGCAGAGTAGGGTCCTAACCACTACACCATCTCTGGGCACATTGGGCCTCATTCACCATTTCTCTTATTATTTGTCTTATAATTTTGCTTTATCGTCTGTTATCTCAACACACTGGGATTTTAAAGTTGTATTTGGGAGCAATTGACCAATGGTAGGCTTTTTAATAAAAAAATGTATCTGGGTAAGAGTTTCTTATCTCGGTAAGAGTGCCCTCGAACACTCTTAGAATTTGGTCTTGCCTAAGAGAAAAGCAAAAATAGAAAACATTGCTGAATCCCAGGTAAGAACAAAATAAGAAGAAATGCTAGTTAATAAGAACTAAATCTGTTCTTATATCGCTTCGTAAATGAGGCCCATTGTGTCTTGCTCAAGGACATGCACTTCGGCATGCTTCCAGGAAGAGCTGGGATCGAACCGGGAACCTTCAGATTACCAAACGACTGAATGCCAAAAAATTTATGTGTGTTCTATGTGTCACCCATCTTGCATGTGTGTGTTCGCTGCATGACGATGTAGCAATGTGCTACAAATAAAGACTTCTTCAAAGTCCAGTTTCATATGACCTCACCTTCAGTGTCTCCACAGCCAGTCTGCATGCTTTCAGCTCCTTCTCTCTCTCCTGGACTCTCTCCTGGACTTTGAAAAGACTCTCCCCCAGCTATTTCTGGAACAAATCAACGTAGGAAGAAGAGTTTTAGTTAGGGACTTCATTTAAAGCTACACTAGAGACAGCTTTATCAATAGTGTAAGATTTGCACCCTGTGGCCATGAGAGGTAATTGCATCTTGTTTAAACATGGCGGATGAGAGAAAACAGTAACAAACTAGAACGGGTGCTCGTCGGAGCACATATGTCCGCAACATGCTATATAATTGGGAATAAATATGTCCCCCCAATGAGTGGAGGAGGTATGGCATGTATACATACGTTTTATATTGTCTCTTGTGGTCTGTTCAGGAGGTGTGTGAGTCACAAGTGCTTTCTTGGAGTTTGTGGTTTTCATTGGGATTGATGTGCCTTTAGCATACACAAGTTGCTTCCAATAGAAAATGCTAGCGTTTACTTTGACTCCACAACCAGAAGTCTGCAAGTCATGTCATGATTTTTCATTTCATTTCAGAGGTTACATAGGTGCCTTATTTAAACATGTCAGTTGTTGCAGATTCAGGTAACTAAAGGAAAGTGAATTAAAACCTGCTGAATTCATCAAATATTATTCTATTTTACACCTGTGTGCAAATTCCAAGACCTCGTCCTTCAGTATGTTTTATTGTATAACTGCTTTAGAAGTAGGTCAACATGAAGCTCAGGTTGATCTTTGGACTGGGCGGGAGGCCTGCACTGAGAACATATTGCAACATCCTGCATCTCTTGTTAGGTTATGTTCTTAATCTATTTTCCTCAGTAATCATTAACTTGTTTCACTTGTGTTTCGTGATGATCTAATTAAACACCTTTGTTCATTGTGGACCTTCCTCATTCTTTAAATGTGATCTTCGTCATGAAGTAGATGTTCTGGTCCTACCTGTTTCTCAGTCCTCTCTGCTGCAGCTGACACCGTGTCGTGGCCTTTATGTTCATCCATGGTGCACAGCAGACAGATACACTGTGGTCCGTACGACAGTAGACCTCCAGCAGCTTGTTGTGACTAGAACACAGAGTGGGAGAGAAAGAGAGGGAGAGAGAGAGATAGAGAGGGAGAGAGAAACTCACATTTTCGTGACATTACACACACTTCTGCAGTCCCTCCCGCCGTCTCTCTCTCTCTCTCTCTCTCTCTCTCTCTCTCTCTCTCTCTATCTCTCTCTCTCTCTCTCTCTCTCTCTCTCTCTCTCTCTCTCTCTCTCCCTCTTGCTCGTTCTCTGCCTGTGAAAACCAGTTTGAGGAAGTGTCGGATTACACTGCACTACAACCATAGAGGGGCCGTTACTGCAGATCAATGCTATGTCTTTTTACGTCGACGTCACAGAAACCGTCAAATCAGAACATTTAGTTGAGTGAGGGAAGATCTTGTGAACTCGAGACTAGACTGATGAGTCAATATGGTAATTAGAGACACAGACCCATTGATACTAACCTGTATTACTATAAAACCATGCTAAACACAGAAAAAAGGCATTTATAATGCATGTCCCCTTTAAATCAACTTTCCAGCCCCCTGTCAACTGTCAAATGATGTCAACTGTCAACCTGAATTAACATGCAGTATTCAATATGGTCTGATATTAACATTCAGTATTCAATATTGTCTGATTCAATATTAACATTCAGTATTCAATATGGTCTGATATTAACATTCAGTATTCAATATTGTCTGATTCAATATTAACATTCAGTATTCAATATGGTCTGATATTAACATTCAGTATTCAATATTGTCTGATTCAATATTAACATTCAGTATTCAATATGGTCTGATATTAACATTCAGTATTCAATATTATCTGATTCAATATTAACATTCAGTATTCAATATGGTCTGATATTAACATTCAGTATTCAATATTGTCTGATTCAATATTAACATTCAGTATTCAAGTAGAACAGCTAGCTAGTCGTTGTGGACACTCACCTTTCCACAGCTAAACGGTCGGCAAGGCACCTTGGTTGAGAAATGCAGGCTTCAGTCTATGTGTTGTTTAGTCTATCTGTTCAGTACTGTTTCAAGATGCACAATGAGATCTTCTTCTTCTTTCTTCTTTTTTGAATTTCCGGCAGAGTAGACGCATCGTGGCGTATTACTGCCCTCCGCAATTCTTTTTATGGGCTCTTCTTCTTCTCCTTCTTCTCCTTCTTCACCTTCTTTTTCTTCTTCTACTGGACCCCGTCATCAACTACATTGTCCATTGGAGTGCAGCTACTGCTGCTACTTCCTGCCTGAGCCCCCCTCCGCGGGACCCTCCTTGCCCCCTGCTATCTTATCCTGGGCTGCTTTGTCCCTCGCAGCCTTGTCCCTCGCAGCCCCCTCAGCCAATTCACTATACACCTCCTTCCAGTCCAGACCTTCCAATCCCAGATGTTGAACCGCTATCCTAACAATCATCTTCACCATCTCTGTTCTACCCTTAGCCTCTGCCATACCAGTAACTACCCCTGCCACGAAGGCCACAATACCTAATTTCTCCTCCCTTCCCCTCTCTCTTTCCACCTGCTCTACCCTCACTGCCAAATGCCCTCCTTCAACCCCCTGCACCCTTTCTTGGCTACCCTGTCCTGCCCTGCTAACCGCCCCAGCATACGTCAACTTACCCTCCCTTCTCTCTCTCCGATCCGCGACCTCCTTCATCATCACCTCGCACCCCCTAAACGCTACACTATGCTCCCCACCACAACTACAGCACTTCGGCTTCACTCCCTCTCCACAATTCCCATATTCATGTTCCCCGCCACACCTAGCGCACTTCAGCCCCTTCCTACACGTGGTAGCTATATGGCCAAACTCCTGGCACCTATAGCACCTAAGAGGATTATGAACAAATTCCCTAACCCTATACATCCTACGCCCTACAAACACCTCCCTAGGAGCAACCCCACCCTCAAACGTAATCACTACCGTCCCCGTCACTGCCCTCTCTGCTCCCCTCTTCATCCTTTCTGCACTCTTAACTATGCCATTATGCCCGTTCTCCATTAGCTCTTCCACCAGCTGCTCTACTGTAACCTCGACCGGTACCCCAGCTATCACCCCCTTACATCCCCCCCCCCCTCTTCTCCCCTACTCTCGCCACCTTACTTATACCCACCCCCCCAATGCTCTGCATCTTCCTAGCCACCTCCACCTGCCCCTCACTACCACACCCTACGGCCAGATTCCCATCCCACAAAACTCTCGCGTACTTTACCTCCCCTAATTGCTCGACAATGAGTTTGGGCCACTCGAGCCTACCTACTTTCCCCTCTCCCCTCTCCCCCTCAAGCCTGACCACTATATGGATCACTTCCTCTTTTGCCAAATCATTTCCAGCACCCTCGCCTCCCGGCCCACTTGAGCTATCGTCCCTCGCTTTCTTCCTCTTCCCCCCTTCTTCCCCACTCTCCTCCCCCCTACTCTCCACGGCACCACCCGACCCCTTACCCTTGCCCTGGCTACTCTCACCCCCATCGCTGTCGTTTCTCTCTGTCTGTTTCTTCCTCTTCTTCCCCGCCGTTTCCCACACCTCCCTCTCAATCTCTTCTTTCTCACTCTCCCTCTCCTCCCCACTATACTCCATTCTGTCACCACCCGACTCTTTGCCCTGGCTATTCTCACCCCTATCGCTGTCGCTCCTTGCTTGCAGCTCCTTTTTAGCTCGCGACATTCTCGCCAAGACCGAGTTATACTCGTCAAGGCTCAACAATTCCCACCCGTCGTCACGCGTCTTCAGCTCGTCAAGGCTCATCAATTCCCACCACTTGTTGTCACTCCCCTTCATGCCACCATCGTTTCTTCCACTTGAGCTATCGTCCCGCACTTTCTTCCCTTCTCCCCCACTCTCCTCCCCCCTACTCTCACCCGACCCCTTACCCTTCCACTGATCGCGAATATCTGTCGTTCTGGAAATTCGTATCTCCATTTGCCGTTCTTCCTCTGCCTTCTTCTTCTTCTTTCCACCACCCATCTTGCTTTCCACAGCAAAACGGTTGTCAAGGCACCTTGGTTGAGATCTTCTGAGAGAATTGTTGAATATATATAGAATACAAATGTTCTAGAATGTTTGATCATAGTGTGACATCACAAATGTTCTAGAATGTCGTATTATGACATCATACTGTGACATCACAAATGTTCTTGAATGTGCTATTATGACATCATACTGTGACATCACAACGGAACATGTTTGAGGGTCATTTGAATAATATAAATGTTTGGTAAGGCTGTCCCCGAAGCCTGTTTTTGGGATTCAAACTTCATCAGGGTTCTTCCAACGGACGTTCGAACCTTCGTTTTTTTTTTTTTTTAATGAAAAAAATGAAAAGATAATGTATAAATTCTTTTTTTTTTTTCTTTTTTATATCCTCAAACTAAATCCTCAATTTGAATAAAGTGATTCAAACTTCGTCAGGGTTTTTCGAACCTTCGTTTTTACAACAACCTTAGTTTTTAATTAAAGAATTACAATTAAAAACATTAAAAAAAAAATTTATATCTTTTTTTACATTTTTTATATATCCTCAAACTAAATCCTCAATTTTAATAAAGTGATTAATCTGATTAAATTAGTATTTTTTCTTTTATTAAATCAACTTTCCAGCCCCCTGTCAACTGTCAAATGATGTCAACTGTCAACCTGAATTAACATTCAGTATTCAATATTGTCTGATTCAATATTAACATTCAGTATTCAATATTGTCTGATTCAATATTAACATTCAGTATTCAATATTGTCTGATTCAATATTAACATTCAGTATTCAAGTAGAACAGCTAGCTAGCCGTTGTGGACACTCACCTTTCCACAGCAAAACTGTAGGCAAGGCACCTTGGTTGAGAAATGCAGGCTTCTGTCTATAGTTGTTTAGTCTATCTGTTAAGTCCTGTTTCAAGATGCACAATGAGATCTTCTTCTTCTTCTTTAGAATTTCCGGCAGTGTAGACGCATCGTGGCGTATTACTGCCCTCCACACTTCTTTTGATGGTCTCTTCTTGTTCTTCTTCTTCTTCTTCTTCTTCTTCTTCTTTCTTGGCGTATTTCTTCCCTCCTCAGTTCTTATACTACACTAGTGGTGTGCCATATTTAGGCCTCTTCAACACACACTTTCTCCTTCTTCTCTGCTCCTCTTGCCTGTCCAATACAAATAAATACACTAACGCTATATCCTCTGGTACAACTCTGAAGCATGCAGAAATGTCAGCACTGCCTCTGTGATCAGCTGGTGGTTCTCATTATCCATGCCAAAGAATGATTTAAGAGAGAAGGAAGAGACTCCCAACTCTACCAGACCTTTATAAAAGATTTCCCTCTCTTTCCTATACCTTTCACATTTTAGGAAGACATGCCAGACAGTTTCAGTCTCTCCACATTCACACACCCCATCTGGATGTTTGCCCACAATGCACAAGGTACTGTTCAACCCACAGTGTCCCGGCCTCAGTCTACACATCTTCACCCTATCACTCCTTGACCCATATCCATCCACCTTGATTTTGACCCGAGGCTGCAGAGAGAAATAGTGCCTTCCCTTGGTCCCCCTTTCCCACTCAGCCTGCTACTCAGCCTCAACTCCTTTCTTTATCTTCTCTCTGAGTTCTACTCTTCCCATTGAAATGCCTATCTCTTCCTCCCTTCCCAGGCTCTGTTTGGCAAGGGAGTCAGCCATCTCATTTCCCGCAATCCCAGCGTGCCCCGGGACCCAACAAAACTCCACTGACCAGCCTGCCTTCGCAATCCTATATAAAACCAACAATATTTCCTGAATGAGATCAGGGCGAGCTTTAGACCCACCTGCACTCAGAGCCATCAGTGCAGCAGCCGAGTCAGAGCATATAATCACCTGGCTTGGTCCCACTTCCTCCACCCACCACAATGCCCAGAGGATGGCAAGCAACTCTGTCACAAATACAGAGCTGCCATCGGATATTCTTTGTCCCTTACCGATCCCTAACCGAGGCACCCACCACCCAAAGCCTGCCCTCCCACTTTCAGGATCCACAGAGCCATCAGTGTACACCTCCAGAGACCCTGAGACCAGAAGGAACCTCTCTATTTCTTCCACAATCTCGCCCTTATCATCCTCCTTCAAGAACCTAAGTTCAATGACTCGATCAGGCACTAGCCAAAATGGCACTGATAGCCAACGAGTGTGCTCCGCCACCCCCCCCCCTGATGCAAGCTCAGCTTCCTGGCCCACTGATCAATACTGGCCAAAAAAGGCTTATACTTATCCCCATCTCCTGAAAGTAAACACCTAGCTGGGAAGGACAGACTTGTCCCACTCAATTTTGCCCAGTACTGTAGCCCTAACTTTACTCTCCTCAGGTTTAGTGGCAACTCCCCCATTTCCACCAATAGTGCTGAAGCTGGGGTGGTCTTAAAAGCTCCACAGCAGATTCTCAGCGCCTTGCACTGAATCACATCCAGCTTTCGCAAATTAGACTTGGCCGCAGAGCCGTACACATAACAGCCATAATCAATTATTGACCTGATCATCGCCTGGTATATCATGCACGTGGTCTCTCTATCCGCTCCCCACCCACTCCCAGCCAAACTTCTCAGCACATTCACTATTCTTTCACACTTTGCCAGGGTTTTCTCTATATGAACAGCCCAATTCAGTCTTTCGTCGAACCAAACTCCCAAAAATGTAAACACCTTTACTCTCTCTAAGGGAGATCCATACATAACCAGCCTTCCCCTAGGCACCCTCTTTCTAAAACCAAAAATCATATAATTAGACTTAGAGGCGGAGATTTTAAAACCCCACTTGTCTCCCCATTCCTCTACATCCCCCAGAGCTCTTTGTACCTGCTTTAAACAATACTCAACATTCTTCCCTCTTTTCCATATGGCCCCATCGTCCGCAAATAAAGACAACCCATACCCTCTTCCAATTTGCCCAAAAATGTCATTAACACTTTGGCTGCCATGGGTTAAATTAATGATATACCATAGATTGCCAGCGCTATTTGTCTATGGAGAAAGTCCCCTTCTTTGCAGGGCTATAACTTTTTAAATTCTATTGCTACATTGCCATTATTAGGGCCCATTCAAAGTCCTATATGTATTGTTCATTGTGTAGCAACGTTAAACTTTTTCATTCACATATTCATAGTAAAGTATGGTCTAATGTATAAGTATGTTTTCATCTCTTTCTGCAGCTTTCTCCAGAACGTGATATATAGCCCCAAATGCATTATATTGATGATGAAATACAGTTTGATGGCAATCCGCGCGATATAAAAAATTCCAACTAGACGTACTTCTAGAAGTTACTACACGTCATCTGATGTTGACCGGATGGGCGAGGGGGCGTTTATAATTCCGTGGGCAGCGTTATACCAATCATCTAATGTGGGTCAAATGTTGATAATATCAGTTATTATCGAAGACGGTAACGTTACACGCTGAAACTCACCCCAGTGTCCGCGCGCCGTTGGGCGATCATCGTCGAGTAGAAATTTTATCATTATGGGATATATTATTACCCGGTCCATCTCCAGCTTGTATAATGGTATATACGTCCAAATCATGTTGTTTATCGAGTTATTGGCAATCGATCGTTATGTAGTGTGACGAGCTAGAGTGCCGGAACCTATCCCGAGTGGCCGGAAGCAATACGGACATCTATCACAACCTCCACTGTGCTTCCTGTTAAGCGGTTGCGCGATCGGCCACCAGATGGCGCTCCTGAACCGCCAGAGAGCTCAGTGGGTCCTGCTGGTGGTTCTCAGGCCAGCGGAGGTACATTATGGATCAGATCGCAGATTTTTGAAATATTGATATAAAGACGACTTACAGCGTCCCCCGGCAACTTTAGCATCGCCAGCAAAGACGTTGTAAATCGTTTTTAGGCAGTCAAAGTGTTAATCATCACATCGAAGAGGACCGGACTAATCACGCTTCCTTGCGGGGTGCCATTTTCTATTTTTACAGTTTTTGAGGTTTGCCCCCCCACACGTACTTGGATCGTCCTGTCTAATAGAAAATCCTTTATCCAATTAAACAATCTCCCTCTAACTCCTAAGTCATACAATTTCAAAAGCAACCCTTCTTTCCACAGTCATACACCTTCTCAATATCTAAAAATACACTTATCACTACTTCCTTATTGTCAAAAGCCTGTCTAATGTCCTGGTCTAGAACAGCTACTGATTCCATTGTAGACCTGCCATTTCTAAACCCATTCTGATACCCAACATAAAGATCCTTGCTTTCTAAAAAGTAAACTAATCTATTAGTAATCATCCTTTCCATAATTTTACACAATACAGACGTCAAGGCTATGGGTCGGTATGACCCTGGGTCAGCCGCTACTTTACCTGGCTTCAAAATAGGAATGATGACGGCATGCTTCCACTCCTTTGGCAAGCAGCCTTCTAGCCACACATTATTAAACAAACTCAGTATTTCAACCATTACAAATAAGAGAATTGTTGAATATAGAACACAAATGTTCTAGAATGTTTGATTATGACATCATACTGTGACATCACAAATGTTCTAGAATGTGCTATTATGACATCATACTGTGACATCACAAATGTTCTAGAATGGCCTATTATGACATCATACTGTGACATCACAAATGTTCTAGAATGTTCTATTATGACATCATACTGTGACATCACAACGGAACATGTTTGAGGGTCATTTGAATAATATAAGTAATATGTTTGGTAAGGCTGTCCCCGAAGCCTGTTTTTGGGATTCAAACTTCGTCAGGGTTCTTCGAACGGACGTTCGAACCTTCGTTTTTAATTAAAAAAGTTAATAAAAAAATCTCATATTTTTTATACATTTAAAAAAAAATGAATCCTCAAACTAAATCCTCAATTTGAATAAAGTGATTGATCTGATTAAATTACTCTTTTTTCTTTTATTATTTTGTTAGTGATGTAATATGCGATTGGTAAACACTCTGATTAACCAAAACACTTAAAAGAAAACTGGATGAATTATTATAATAATATGTGGTTGGCACTTATTTATCGTTGCTATTGTAGATAACTGTGGCAATTCTAGAGTTAATACATATTTTTTTTTATTCATTGATAACCCAAAAAAAACATGATCTACTTGAGGAGAGAATGTGTACGTGTGTACACACTTACCGCCCATAATGGGAGTAGGTATGCGTTACTCATAAATTGTTTCTGCTTGGGGAGAAGTCTTGGTTTATGGGAGAGTAATACTTAGGGTTTCCAACCTGCTCTACTTCTAGAAACAAAACAGTGAACAAAATGTGTATTTTAGCAGCTTTAGGGGCTACAGGTGTGTAGTTCACCAGTTTGATAAGAATCTATTATTTGGGAAACAGAAAATACTCTGTTACACTATAACCACTTGTAGGGCTGGGCGATATGGCCAAAAATGATATCGCGATAACGATATCGATAACAATATCATATCACGCGATATCCATAATTATCGATATTGTTATAAGTATTACAAAATATATATATATTTTTTTTAAACAACAGATGTATGTTTATTTTGCAGCAATTCTTTGTCGTTGCCGCCATCTTTAGTGTTACATCCCCTCACACTCCAGTTCTCAGGCTGCAGCTGGTTTGAAAGCCAAAGTAAACCGGCTTCTCTGCTGGCTGTGGCTCCAGGGGAGTTGAACAGTTCTGGCTCTGCTAGTTTCTTTTCTATCTTTTGGCACTTTTTTGGTGGACAAACCACCGCACATGTGCACCGTGACTCGTGACTGGAGACTAGCTCTGCTAGCACACATAGCCTACTGTGTACAGACGGTTTCAAACTGTATTTTACATTAAAAAGCAAACAAAATAAATGGACAAGAGAAAAATAAATCTCAATTTGGTCAGTATTGTCATTTGGACAAGCAAAGCCATTACTTTAAGTTGCAGGCAAGAAGGACAAGTCTGTCCACTGTCTCTGGGTTTAACACACAAAAGAAATCCGATATAATTTTTTCCGATATTCCCCCCCCCGATATCGATTATTAAAATATATCGCGTTAATTATCGTTATCGTTATATCGCCCAGCCCTAACCACTTGAACGTGTAAACACCATGTCTCATGCCTCACCATAGTGTGAACAATATGTATATATACCATCTTTTATATCTTTATATTGTTTTCAAAGGCATTTTTTTTTGGTCTCATGAGTGTTTTACAAAGGTGTGAGAGAGAGAGAGAGAGAGAGAGAGAGAGAGAGAGAGAGAGAGAGAGAGAGAGAGAGAGAGAGAGAGAGAGAGAGAGAGAGAGAGAGAGAGAGAGAGAGAGAGAGAGAGAGAGAGAGAGAGAGAGAGAGAGAGAGAGAGAGAGAGAGAGAGAGAGAGAGATTTTTTTTTTGATTTTATAAAAAACTTTATTCTTTACTAAAACTACACAAGATGCAACAAAACGTTCAAAAACAAAAATACTCTACAAACCAAAACCAAAAAACAAAACAAACAAAAAACAACAAAACACAAAACAAAACAAAACAAAACACACAAAAACAGAACAAACAAACAAAAATCAATTAGGGACAATGATGCTGAACCTGAACCAAATTGTCACTTGAAATTTTCCCCCACAGGGAAAAAAGAAACCTAAACGATCCAAAGTTCTGGGCGTATCAGAGAGAGAGACACCGGAGAGGCACTGTAGAAACCGTTGTCCTGAGAAGAGCGTCTCTAACTTCACCTTTCCCCGCGTGGTACAACACATCAGGCCTTTGTGCGTGTCCGACAGACTCCAGTCAAAACTTATCCCGTGGATAAGCAGGGCCGCCCTTTCAGCTGACCATCCTCCTTCAGCCTCATCACATCTGCTCCCACCGTCCACCAGTCTTATATCACATGGCATCGATGATGTCGGGGGCCGAAAACAGAGCATGGGGATCGAGATGCACTCTGGACCGACATCCTCATCAGACAGTATGTCACCCTTGCCTCCCCGTCCGAGGCCGCCTTTTCCCCCCTGGTTCAGATGCCGCTCCAACATCAGCTCCCACTCCCCCGTGCGGAGACTGGCAGCCCTCAGTGACTTCCCATCGAGCAGCCTGATTCGAGAGCTCAAAGCCCTAATGAAACCCATTCCGAACATCGGGTAGAAAATAACCAGCAAAGTCCGCTTTACCATCACCCTCCAAGGCTGAATCAGGAAACCGTTTATTTCGGCGTAGACCGCGATGAGCCCCACAGTCATACCTTCCAACCCTTTAACAAGGTACCGGTACCGGTAACATAAAAAGACGGCAGAGACAACATCCCCCATGACGACTCTGATGAAAAGTCTGCCGAAGGAGTAATGCGTGGCCCCCCCATCGGGCATGAAAACGATACGCCCCGCTCCTGTCTCTGAATCCTCCATAGCCCCAGTCTTTATAAAATTCCACAAAAGTATAAGAGTATATGAGATGAACAAAAAAAGTCTCAGCCCCTTTTCCCCGGTATCGGGACACCTTGAAAAGTCTAGCCCTAAGTGACACCACACCAGTCCCTTCAATAAAAAAACTCTCATTTCAGAAATAAAAAAAGTAAAACAAATAAAACAAATAAAACAAAACAAAACTACACCGATTCCACTCCAGCCTCCACCACACTGGGGCTCTGTAGCACCTTTTGCACAATCTTTCTCATCCTGTATACATCTGTGTCAACAAAACGACCATCTCCTTTAAACTTCATATGTTCCTTTGCTGCTACAACAAACAAATCTTTATCCGGAAAAAAATCTGTCACCTCTACACTCTTCCTGTTCTTTGTCAACTTTAAAAACAGTTTCATTGCATCTAGTGAATAGGAAAAACCATCGCTCTCAAAGTCATCATCACTTTCAACAACCATATCCGCCCATGAACCCCCCTGTGTACTCTGCGTACTGCTAAATTCTTCCGTCACACCTGCCTTCTTAGCTTGAGAGCTCGACACCCCAACCACCTCAATCTTCCTCTTCTGCCTAGCAACCCCCACCCCGCCGTCCCCCTCCCCCATTTCAATATCCTCTACTCCCTCCACCCTGACCCCTCAACACCTACAGCTACCCCAGGTACACTCCCCACATCTGTAACCCTTCCCGCCACAACCCCCACCCTGACCCCCTCAACTGAGTCCTCTGACCCTGTTCCCTCAATAGCTACAACCACCCCAAGCACACTACCCTCATCCGAAAACCTCCCTGCCACCACCCCCCCCCCCCCCTCATCCTCATCCCCTTTTCCAGTCCCTTGTGTCACAACAGATCCACCCTCCACCTCCGTAATCCTTCCTGCCACGACCCCCCCCCCCCTCATTTTCATCCCCAGCAACTGTCCTCATTACATCAACAGGTTGCTTCGTACCTGCTACACCGGTTCTGTGACCCTGCAGCTGGATACCATCCGCTGTGCTACTGACGGTCTGCACAAGGACACTATTTACATTGCTGGCGGTCTGCAGCGGGACTCTGTTGTCGTCACCGCTCGCTGCTTTGCGCTGCAACACTCTGCCCTCCTCTGTACCACTACTTGCGCTGAGCCCAGCCCCGCGCACCTCCTGGGGCTGAGGCGGAGTTCGCCTTGCCCCTCTCCCCTCACTCTCTACACCTGCACTACGCGCAGCTTCGACTGAGATCACTGTCCCCGCTGCACTATGCGCATCCGTGACTGGGATCACCGTCCCCGCTGCACTGCGCGCAGGCTGAGATTGTGCGCCTCTCCCCTCTTCCCTCACACAATCTCGGATTAAATGCCCCTCTTCCCCGCAACGGAAACACCTTGAGCTTCCAGAGTTCACAAAAACGACGTAATCAAAATCATCAACTCTTAATTTCAAAACCAAATCAATCTCCTCTCTGTTGTTCTCGAGAATCATTAAAACCTGGCGTCTATGTGACACAACATGTTTTAACAACGGAGATTTGCATCCAGATGACAGTTTTCTTATCGGGGAAATTATCTTCCCATACCTCGCAAGTTGAGTTATCAGTACTTCGTCACTTATGAACGGCGGGATGTTATTTATATTAATCCTCCTGCCTGGTGTGGAGAGATGCTCCACTGTAATATTGATTCCTGATTCAACAACCGAGTGCACTTTCTCAAGGCAGTCTAAGAAAATGACAATACTACTGCTCATCTTCGCGGCTGATTTCACACTTTTATGTCCAACGACTTTACCTATTGCCAAGCTGCAATCCTCTACGGACACATTAGAAGCATTAATCTTTATACCATGCTTCCTGCTCATTTTGGCAAACTCCATACTGGCGTCTGACGTCAGCCAGCAAACCAGCCTGGCCGACGCGACTGCCAAACAAACAAAACACTCCCACTTAACCCTATACACACCAAAACACACAGCAAACCAACACTACCCTTATAATACAATATCCCATAAACAAATTACCAAAATAGACAGATAAAGATAGAAAAAAAACTCACTACACCTCCAACCTCCAACCTCTCCAACCTCTCCAATCTCATTCCGAGCATGCACCGAGAGAGAGAGAGAGAGAGAGAGAGAGAGAGAGAGAGAGAGAGAGAGAGAGAGAGAGAGAGAGAGAGAGAGAGAGAGAGAGAGAGAGAGAGAGAGAGAGACAGACAGACAGACAGACAGACAGACAGACATTCACACAGACACGATATAGACAGACAAATGATCAACCATATCCTTTGCTATTTTAAGCTTGTTCTGGAAGAAATTACTGTGTGTCAACCTTTAGTAAAGTCCTGTCTTTAGTTATCCTAAATAAATCTTATACAATTGATATCTTAATTATAACTTATTAACCTTAGTTGTATTGTACATAATGAAATGTTTGTCAATCTGTATTGTTCTAGAGAAAGAATGGGCATTCATTCAAGTCAAAGTTAATTTATCATGGATGATGAGAGAGAGAGAGAGAGAGAGAGAGAGAGAGAGAGAGAGAGAGAGGAGAGAGAGAGAGAGAGAGAGAGAGAGAGAGAGAGATAGAGAGGAGAGAGAGAGAGAGAGAGAGAGAGAGAGAGAGAGAGAGACCTGGAAAGCGAACAGGCTCTTGGAATGGGTGTCAGTACTGTATTTGCAAATCTGGTATGTCATAAATGTATAGATGTAGCAGTACTGTCTATCTGTATGTCATGTATGTCATATATGTCCTGATGAATTGAAAATGGGGGACCCTGATGTAAACAAAAACGGAAGTCTTTCTCTGGTCTGCATCCCCTTAACAATTGTGTGTATTGAGCTGTACTGTATTGTACCCATTCTGCAATCTGTTAATAAAGTTTTCAATCAATCAATCAAATGGGGAGGAAGTGGGGGGTCTTTCGATGTTGATTAAACGGCAAGCAACTAATGTCATGAGTGCAAAATTAAAGGACAATAAATCTAATCTAACTGGAATTGTGTAGCGCAGACCTTTCTATGGATCAAAACCTCAATATTATTATGGTGTAGTTAATACTTCATGTATCCTTAATCCCTAGGCTAATGAGGCACTAAGGATGTTAATTTAAAAAAAAAGAACGTATGCCAATGACAGGAAGTAACGGTATATGTGTGTGTGTGTGTGTGTGTGTGTGTGTGTGTGTGTGTGTGTGTGTGTGTGTGTGTGTGTGTGTGTGTGTGTGTGTGTGTGTGTGTGTGTGTGTGGTGTGTGTGTGTGTGTGTGTGTGTGTGTGTGTGTGTGTGTGTGTGTGTGTGTGTGTGTGTGTGTGTGTGTGGGTGCACTGTGCATGAGTGCACATCTAGGGGCGGGGTGTAGATTTGGTCTACCTGATGTTGACTCCTTAGCCACAGCCTTGGGTTGTTTAATACTGGACAAGTGTTTCATAACGGCCGTTGTGTGGGCCGTTTCGGGGCCGGTGCGTGGGCCGGTGCGTCTGAATGTCCCGGGCTGAATTTGTGTCCCAGTCCGCCCCTGATGAGGAAGTAGAACAGTGGAGTATTTCTCACGGTGCGGTTAAGACCTGACGGAGTTCAACAATATCAAGTCAATATTACATCTGTGACGCAGCGCTTCAACAATATCAAGTCAATATTACATCTGTGACGCAGCGCTTCAACAATATCAAGTCAATATTACATCTGTGACGCAGCGCTTCAACAATATCAAGTCAATATTACATCTGTGACGCAGCCCTTCAACAATATCAAGTCAATATTACATCTGTGACGCAGCGCTTCAACAATATCAAGTCAATATTACATCTGTGACGCAGCGCTTCAACAATATCAAGTCAATATTACATCTGTGACGCAGCGCTTCAACAATATCAAGTCAATATTACATCTGTGACGCAGCGCTTCAACATAGAGTCTCCCAACAGAGGCAGCTTCTATTTCTGCAAACAGTGACAGCTCTGAAGTATTAAAATAAAACACAATCTGATATCTTGGGGAACGACCTTCCCGCCTGTAATTGCTGCAGTTACACAGAGCCTGTGCTCCCCCCTGCTGGCTTCTCTCTGTAATGCTGCAGTTAGACACTGTCTTCTACGGATAAGAGCCTGTGCTCCCCCTGCTGGCTTCTCTCTTCTGTACTGCAAGGACTAATCAAAGGTAAAGACACAGTTCTTTCTCTCCTCTCTCTCTCTCTCTCTCTCTCTCTCTCTCTCTCTCTCTCTCTCTCTCTCTCTCTCTCTCTCTCTCCTCTCCCCTCTCCCTCTCCCCTCTCCCTCTCTCCCTCTCCTCTCTCTCTCCCCCCCCCCCTCTCTCTCTCTCTCTCACATCCACCTGCTACTCTGATCAGGTTCCTGTCATTCATCAGAAACCAATAGATTCAAGATGTGTATTCGTCACATACAGAGACAAGACATCTGCTCCTCCCTCCCCATCAACATGGACCCCCCTCTGCAATTTGCATACCGCCCACACACCAGGTCACGGAGGACCGCCATAATCCCATGTGCTGCACACAGCAGCATCACACCTGGACAAGAGGCAGGGGAACTATGTGAGAATGCTATTCATCGGAACTACAGCTCGGCATTCAATACCATAGTCCCCTCCTATCCTCATAGCCAAAGCTCAGGGACCTGGGCTTGGGCTAATGACCTCTGCCAGTGGGTCTTGGACTTCTCTGACTGGCAGACCCCAGGTGGTGAGAGCAGGCAACTGCACCTCCTCATCCATCACCCTCAACATAGGGGCCCCCCAGGGCTGTGTTTCTGCAGTCCCCCTCCTCTACTTCCTGTACACACACGACTGTGTGGCTCAGCGGAGAGTAGCAATCACAATCGTCAAATTTGCCTGACGACACAGTGGTGAGTGGCCTGATCTCTGCCAACGACGAGAGGGCCCTACCTGGAAGAGGTCAAGGTCCTGGCGGGGATGGTGCCAGGAAAACAGCCTCTCCCCTGAACGTCCAGCAAACAAAGGAGATGATTGTGGACTTCAGGAGGTCGGGGGTCAAGGACTACAGCCCCCTCAGCATCGACGGGGCACCGGTTGAGAGAGTCAACAGCTTCAAGTACCTCGGAGCCTACATATCCGAGGACTTGACATGGGACCACACACATTAACAGTGTGGTGAAGAAGGCACGACAACGCCTCTACTTCCTCAGGCGCCTAAGGAA